>NC_135365.1:5750000-6102500 GCF_051622035.1 Arctopsyche grandis
CCTGAAAGGTCGTAAACACGTGGCAGTCATTAACGCGTGGCATGCCCGCATTCTCAAACGAACGACGTCCTGACGCTGACCCCATAAAACACACGTGTACCGAGCACGCGCCTCGAAAATAGGTCAAACACGTGTTCCCAACACACGTGTCCTGGAAACGAAGACAAAGCATTTGCGCGCGGCACGCTCCAACCCAGAACGTATATAAAGCAACGCAGCAGCTCACAACACCAGAGTGAACCTCTGGAGTTCAACCAGATCACTTCTCCGAAGCTCAACCTCTTCGTACATACAATAACCATTGTAACAATTACAAACACAAACGGTGTTTTCTTAGACCGGGACACGGTCAACACACCTGTCTCGCGTACTAAATGTACATATATAAACTAAAATTTTATTTGTATTATATTATACAACCTGCAGTGCAACTAAATACGGTTTTCTTTCGATGTTCAACCATCCAGGAACTTCTTTGATAAAATCATCATCAGATTTACCATAAATATAAGTGTCAGGATTGCACATAATTACTTCCCATTCCTATTTAAAAAATTTAACTTTATAATTACAAAAAAAACCTTATAAATACGTCATTTATCTTAAATAAATAAGCATTGCATTACCTTTTGGGGTATATTTTCAGGATATATATAATGCATTAAATATAGAAGGGCAGTTGAATGAAACTCTTTATTTAAAGCCACCAAAACCCTTTCCATCAATGATATAACAACATATTTTCCAACACTTTCAATGTTAAAATCACTTTTGGCCATCATACCCTAAAAAAATTTAAATAACTTAACCAAAATTCACTTGATTAGCTATCTAAGACTAAACAAACTCACACTTACTCGAAAGTTTTCCAATCCTTTCAAAAACAGTTTTATAGCCGTAGTCAATGTAACGTTAACAAGTGGATAATGAAGTGCAAGAGAGGAAATTGCAAGACATGATGATGCAATTCGTGTAGCTAAAGGTCTGTACAATTCACACTGGTTTTTTATTGAAGTTGAAACTTCGGCTGCTTCTTTCAACGATACCGTTATTTCAATAACTGCCTTTTGAGTATGCTCCAACGATTCCAACAGGACAGGATTGTGCAATATATTCCCAGAAGACAGTTGGCTTAGTAATTGAACCTAAAAGAAAATCACTCAAATGAAATCAAACTAATGTTATGTACAAAATGTAATATATGTATGAACTTACTTCAAGTTGTTCTTGTTGTATTAATAATTTATCTTTGTTCGTGTTGATTTCCAACATCCTTTTTTGTAGCTCAGGCTCTTCTTGCTTAACAGCTTGGAATATTAACTGATCTATAAAGTTAATATTAATATTAAATAATTAAAAGTGATTAAAAATAAAATTCAACGCTCGGCACACCAACAAACCCGTAAGTCCTTGCTTTTGAGGTGTAAAATCTACGATGGATATCAGTGACTTGTGATAAATGGATAATTGATTTAAAAGTTTGGAATCTTGTGAGACTAAAATCAATCGAAATCCGGGACTCACACTGCTCACACCGAGATTAGACGGAACTTGACCTCGCAAAAGTGGACTCCAACCATCATCGATGCTTGTCAAATCTTTTATTACAAGTACTTTACCAAACCTGTAACAAATACAAATCCCATGTGGGATTCAATCGGATGGGATACATAGCAAGAGTCACAAAGTTACACTTGTATCCATAGATATAGAATATACCTTTACATACTAATTTCTATAGATATGCCTTTACATACTAATTTCGTTGGAGATGTTGTCGCCATTAACTGAGGGGTGCGGGGGGTTTAACTAGCGGGGAAGTGGTGAAGAGAAAGGTCGACGCAGCGATCGTCAGTGGTCAGCAACCAGTTTATGTACATGCACTGAAGTTTTATTTTATTTATAACTTTATTTTATTGGACACTCCGCGTGACAGTAAACCAAACTAATAAAGCCATATTAAGAAAAAAATATTTAGCTATGCACACTATATAAAACTACAAATGTATGTTACTATAATAAAACCATCATTAACTATTACAATATTTAAATATTAGTAACTTCCACAAGGATCAATTTTAAAGCTGACACTTTAACATTTAGTTCATTGTTTGTAGTTTTAAACTTAATGTCGATTTCTGAATTTCCTTCAGTGCCAACAAGATATACGCGTGCATTTAGTGACATCTGTGGCAGAGGTTGTCGACCGCTGTTCAATCACTGCATACATTATATGTTAAAATACTACTATAATTGAAGACATTATATATTAATGATATGTGATGCCATCCGCCTTTTTATGTTTTCCTGAGTAATTGTAACACAATTTCACTGAATACGTTGGCATTTTCGAAAACGTCAATCGACCTTCCTACTTAGAAGCTAACTAGCTACTGAGAGAGAGTGTGCATGATCTGTAATTTTTTTTGTTTGTGCATGGTCCAACAGGGTGATCGGCTTAGAGCGTAAGGGCACATCTATGGTATTCTATATCTATGCTTGTATCAGATTCAGTCATCGTTTATTTTTAAAGCACATTTCCACGGGGCTTTTTGATACAAACTTGCATTGATATATAAATCTAAGCATTCGTTTGACTTAAACGTTCATAGATGTATAAATATGTGCGTATGTTAATTAACAAAAGTATAACACAAAAATTATACCTGATGGCATGTTGTAAAATAGTTACAAATTTAGTATCGTGTTGAGATATTATATCCCTTGGATTATTTTCGATAAGTTTCGATAGCCATTGTATGCATTCATTGTTTGGATCTATGACTAATGGAACTAGTCCACATTTTGGATCTTTCAAAACCTAATGAAACAAAAGAGAGTAATATAATATGATATTTTAAGCGCATAAACTATGTAAATACATATTAAGACTGTTAATCGTACTTCGTTGACAACGATTCCGTTACATAGCGATATAGAATTAGATGAGAGTCCATAATCTACCCATGCTATTTCATCATCACGAATCAAAAAGAATTCTTTCGCATCAAAATATTCTATTTTATCGTCGAAAACTTTACGCCATTTTAGAAATATTGCACTGAAAAATTTTTGAATAAGGTAATAATAAATAAAAGGTGACAATATATTTATAAATCAACATTAAATACAGAAGAGATTGATATATCACTATCTTACTATTTATCATCTTCATTTTCTTGCGTTAAGTAAACAATAAATCCAGCCATTATTAAAGAACGTATACAAATATCAGCGCATTCCTTTGATAAATCAAAAAGCTGAAAAAAAAAAGCCAAGAGCAATAATAAGTATACTCCATATTAAAATAGAAAAATCCAAGTTTACAAATATGTACTAACATTTTGATTCCATCTTTTAAATTCCTCGGAAAGTCTCGAAACTAACTTTTCTGCCTTTTCAACAGTATTCTGCACAGATGTAAGATTGATTTCAATTTCTGTAGCTTGTTTTGTATACGTGTTGAGTTCTTCCTTCAAAGCAGCCACCCTTTCATCTACAGTATTCAGATTGCTACTCAAATCCTTTATTTGCGACTCGGCGACAGACAAATTGCTAAAAAAATAGTGTTTTAATAAGAAGAAATCCAAATTTAAACTAATTTTTAGCATTCACTCGATATAATACCGCGTTAGAGTGCGTTGTTCAGCTTCCAAAGGAGCTATTTTATGCAAAACGTTAGCATATTTCACATTAGCGAGTACCCAAGCGGCAAGAGGAGCACATGCGACAGATGCCCTCTTAGCAGTCTTTTCAGAGAAAGAATTACCATGTGTTGCCAGTAACTTTTCAACTGCTATTAAATTTTCTCGAGATATGTTCGAAACATCAAACAATCTAAAGAATAAATAATAAAATTGTAACAGCAAAAAAGCACGATATTATCAACAAAATATTATCAACTGTACTTTATGTCGTCTTTTATGCCGCGTTTCGATAAGAACGTTTTCATAGAATGCCAAGAAGTGTCAGCAATTCCCATCAGCCTCAATACTCCTTCAAGAACATCTCGCACTGGTTCGGGAGGTGCTCGGAGAGACCGCACTTCGCTCAGAGACTCTGCTTTTATATCCCCGACTGCAGTTCGAGCTTCTTGTATCACCGGTTCTACTTCGCTCAGCTCTATTTCGATCTCTTTTTTCCTAAAAAATAATAATAACCATCATAAAATTTAGTCCCTTAAAATATGCACAAAGTTTTACCCTTTTAGTACCTCTCTTGCAATTTCAAATTCTCTATTTCAGTGTTCCTTTTTAATGTTTCCATTTCTTGTTTGTGGACTGAAGCTGACTGCATTGTTGTTCCGATTTGATTCAGAGCTTGATTTGCCAAAGTTTGTTTTTCAGCTAAAATTTTCTCTTGTTGGGCTGCTCCGGCTTTTAAACGGGTCACTTCATCTTGAGCTTCGGTAAGAGCCGAAACTCCAGCCTGATATTAAATGAATTTAGATTAAAGATCAAGATTAATTATTATTAAATATATATGTACATATATGTTACCTGTAATCTTTTTCGCTTTTCTTCCAAAAACTGCTTTTTTTCGAAATATATATTAAAATATGTTTTCATAAATAGCATATATCTATAAGGAGTTTTCAGATCTTCCCGCTCGACTGACGAAAACATTTCAACTGTTTTTCCAGACGAAATTATACTGAGACAATCATTCAGTCCCTGTTCACCTGATATCATCCTAAAAAAAACCATCAATATATGTATTTATATTTATATAAAATGTAAACTTATCATTACCATTAAATTCTAAACACATCCTCTTCTATTAAGGATCTTGGTGTAATACTTAATAATAAACTCGATTGCTTTGAACATATTTACTTCATTACTAATAAAGCATATAAATCTCTTGGATTCCTAATCCGCTCAACTAAACCCTTTAGTGATCCTCATGTACTTATATTACTTTATTTTTCCCTTGTAAGGTCTCACCTTGAATATGCCTCAATTATCTGGTCACCTTTTTATATATCCCATATTAATTGTATTGAAAAAGTCCAACTAAAATTTATCAAATCCTTACACTACCACTTTCCTATCTACGCCCGATATTTTAAAACTCCTATATTTTAACAATATTTCTGTCAGGCGACGACTCACTGATGCTACTTTCCTTTTTAAGCCCCTAAATGATTTCCTGGATTGTCCCGATTTACTGAGTAAGGTTGGTTTCAGGATCGCAGTTAGGTATACTAGACACGTTGCACTCTTTTCACTTAATCCTTTCAAAACCAATTCCCTAAAATATTCCTATCTACAGCGGGTTTATCGTATGTTTAGCAGGGAGCTGAATGACGTTGATCTATTCAATATTTCCTTGCAGCAATTCACGACTGCCATCAGGAAAATCTTGATTGATTGATCCATTTCTATTTCTATTATATTTTTTATTTTATTTTATTATTACAATCAATATACACTCGTCATTACAGATCGCTCCAATGCGACGGGTGTACGATAACGAAATACAGAATACATAAACGATCAGAAATCGGAAATACAATAATACATATACAATCAGAATATAACGCATATAACAATTAATCAGAAATAATAATCATAGAGACATCTATGGATTATTTTTAGATTTTTGTGTACAATTTTTATACATATAATAAAAACGAAATTATAGAGATATAACCATACTAACACACTTGTGAAGAGTCTCGGTGATTACAACAAAATGTCTATACCCTTCAGGTATAAACACAGATTACCTAAACACAATCTGCTTTAGGTCATCGACTTTAGATAGTCTTTAATTAATATTATGTATTAGATGTATTATGAACATTTTTAAGGATTGTAAATAGGTTTTTGAGCTCTTTTTCCTATTATGCTTTAGATTAACATTAGAATAATATAATACTGTGATTACTAACCAAATTAAATTAAAATTGTAAAATAGAAAATGATCAGTAGATCAGTAGCTATTAAAATAGATATAAGATGTATTATGAACATAATTTCGTAATAATAAAAAGCATTTAAAAATCAAAAAAAAAAATTATAGAGATGTCTATAGAGATATCTATAGATTTCAGATTACTGTGCATAATTATTACAAATTATACACAGACAGATTTTTGTGACAATAGGAAATGATCTAATACCAATTTTTCAGGAACCGTTTCAGCAATGATCAGATAAAATTGGCAAACTCTGATATAGAATCGATCCATTTGGAGTCACAAAACCCCCAAACCTAACCAGCAGTTTGACTATTCGAACATTCTGTCTGTGGTGCTAATTATATACGCTACCATTAAACCAAACTTCTGGCTTATATAATATAATCTATAATCTTTATCCAATATTATATTACTTTATGTTTAGTTATGCACTGTTCTACATATTTAATTATGTTTGAGTTTTTATTGTTTTCTTTTTTATATGTTTATCTCTACATATGTACCATTTTATGTAATTTGTAAAAATCTCTAATTGGGTTCATATGATATTTTATTACATTTCTACATCTTTTGTCTGTTGATTTTTCAATAAATAAATCAACTTACCTTTTAGTAACGAGTACTGAAACATCCTTCAATGTATCGTCACTCCATTGATCGAGCCAAAATAGTTGACACCGACTGTATAAAATAGGATACGAAGTAAACAAGCTCTTCAAATTATATTGCTTCGCATCGAAAATCAATATTATTCCGAGATGTGTACGAACATCTAGAATATAATTAAAAATAAATAAAAACAATACGTAGACAAATCTTTACACATAAAAAACATAATTTGCACAAACTTTGTAAGAAGGTTTCGACTGTTTTGAGCTCATTATTCTTAGTCTTCATTTGGGATATCATAGCTTCAATCTCTTGAGGATAAAACGACAAAGATGATGCATTTTCTCCTTTACTTAACAACGCTTCAACAACACCTAACACATTATTATCACTGGCTGCAGACTCTTCTAGAACGACAACCGTATTCACGCAGTCTGATCCGCACGAGATCAATATCTGTAATGTCACAGTCGATAGTGATGTGCAAATTCCAACATTTTATTTCATATAAGCGATAGAAAGAATAAAATACATTTCTTAAATTGTTAGTAAATTGGTATGCATTTGAAACTGATATGAATTTAGCGCTGATCATTTCAGCAGCAATTTTAGCAGCAGCACGACGTCCAACACCAGCAACTCCGACAAAAACTATTGCCCCTCTAGCAGTGCATAAAACTCTACTTCCAACAGCAACAAGACGTTTAAGCTCTCCACAAAGTTCCACACCATTCTCTCCGAATACACTATTTCCATTCTCCACTTCAGAATCTACATACATAGATAATAAAATAGCTTGAATACTTAATACATTGAATGCCTTATATGCAGTGCTATCATTAATTGGATTCGCAAGTTTCTAGATACCGTTTATTCAAAATTTCACTTTGAATAAACAAAAGCCCTCAAATAAATAAAATAAATAAATAAAAGCCCTCATAAATAAACTTTGAGTTTCCAGTAATGTGTATTTGAATTATTACAAATGAATTGTTTTTGAGTAATGTAGGTAAAATGGTAGTGGATTCTTGAATATCAATGGAGTATCTGTACATAGAATTCTCACTGTTTATTAATCCCGAAACAACTTGTGCTATGTCCATTTTTGTAAGGCCCAAATGACAACACTGAGCAACAAAAAATCATGTTTTTGAGTTACCAGAGCACAGACTAACCAATCTTTACTAAGTTTGACCCACTGAATTCGAATATGATAATGATTTTTGTTGTTTGTGTCTCCTTTACGAGATATGAGCGTTTAAAAAAATGCGCACTTTTTACAGATTTTTGGCTTTTGCGGTCTTTAATTCAAAATCTAGTATTGCTGTGCTCAAAGTGAGTATTGGAATCAATAGTCAGACGTTTTTTCTATTGATTGTGATTTTTTATTGTTTTAAAATATTAAGAATTAATTTTTTAGCGAATTTTAAAAGTCAAAAATATATTTTTTTTTACGGATTTTTTTCTGTGCTATTTTGCATTTGTTTGGTCAGTTTTTTTATTTCTCCGCGTTCATAAGGATTGGTTTTCTATCTCCATATTTTTTATTTTTATCTAAGCGTACTAACTCGAGCGGTAATTGCTAAGAAAGACTTTCGTTCAGTTTCCGGGAGCGTACACTAGAAGCGTTGTAGCAAGCGAGATGGCGCGCAAGTGACGGACTCTCACTTGCCGTTCCGCTCGATAAATATGTAAGTTATAATTAATTGCAGTGTGATATGGTATTGTAACGTGGGAACATCATGGGGATTATCCGCCGCCTAAAGTGCATTCGGGGGCTAACAATGGAGACCCCCGAATCGGCCTAGCGGTACTCTATGGTCGATAGAATTCCTAGAATCCCTAAAGCGTGAGATCGTGAGACTCACTTAAAACTATACGTGCCTAGATAATGGAGAAACAAACGGATAGGGGAAGCTGTAGTGAGCAACTTGCCCTTTATAAAGAGGTACTTAGGCCATATCAGATCATTCTGGATCGATCGCTGGCTGTGTATGGACCTCCTGAATCATTCAATAAATGCTGTGAAGGGACTTTGGCCTTTCATTTGGATCCTCAACCCACCCCTACGCAACAGTATTAATAAAAATTTGTTTTCATATCTACAGTATGCACCGGAAGATTTTTTCGCTTTTTAGAAACCTGTTACGAAAATTAGATGACACCACTGCTAATACAATATGTACATATGTATTAATTTTAAAACGCACTGCATTGATTGATAGTCTTGGTGATGGTCAATGTGAAATCATTGTCGTCGATCAATTCTAGTTGAAAGCCTCTATTTCCCATTTTAGACAAAAATAATAGTTCTTGAGAAGACACTGAACCAAGATGTCTATGTATCAAAGCGTCAAATGCGTTCCTCTCATCATGCGATACTAATCTTTCTTTGAAAATACATGAAGCCTCTTCAATGATGGCCTAAAATGTAATTTTCATGAATTGTACAATAGCACATTATATTAAATACATCCATAATGAAATTCAACCCACTCTTCGCATAGTATTTGCATCACTGATTTTATAAAAATTTAAATTTTGACACCACTGTATAATGTCTCTAGAAGTCCATTTATAATGTATCTCATTGAAGAACGATCTGGACACCTGAAAAGAAAATTATATCATACATAGATTATGCCTATATACTAGTGATAAGATGTCCGTGTCGAAAATATATGTATATGTACGTCTTGAAATAGCAAAAACATCTTTGAACTGAGCTGCATTAACTTGGTTTTATCGTCATTTGTCAAATTGCAATTTGTCAAAGAACTATTTAAATAAATTTCACACATCTCTGACAATTCCTTTTCATCCGGTGCCCTGTAAAGATTACATAAACATACTTGTAAAAAATGTCTTTAATATAAAACAGACAATATACTGATGGAAATCGACATATTACGTTAGATTGATTATCTTTAAAGAATTGGTCAAACGGGGAGATAATTTCAGTCCACCGTCTTCCACCGTAGCTGTCACGATTAAAGTGAACGGTTGTAATGTGCACCATTGCATCTTTCCATCAGCTCCGGTTCCTTCAGATTTTTGCCAAAAACCACCATAGTGTATTAACTGGAATAGAAAGTATAATAAATTACTTTTGCACAGGATATGAAAAATTTAAAGGATTTGAAAATACTTGAAAATAGCCGAAGAAATCTACCTGCAGAAGGAAAGATTGCACAATACTCGAATTCCATTTATCTGAAAGCGACCTTTGTAATGACTTCATCACCAAAACTAAACGACCACCTCCTTTTCCGTTGCCTGATTTTACACCCGACTTCTAATAACAACACAAAATAATAAATTTAAATGTAAACATTGAATTGCAACCATTGAAATTATATAAAATATTTAGGAGTAACGTTCGATAAAAGAATGAGATGGAAGCCTCACATTGAGGGAGCGAAATGCAAGGCGATGCGGGGTATATCCTCAATATATCCAATATTTAATCGCCACAGTTCTTATCAACTCAAAATAAAATAAAATTATATCGCGCGTTCATATTACCATTATTAACCTTGGCTTCACCTGTATGGAATAACGCCTCGAACACTAACCTTTCCAAGCTCCAAGTAATACAAAATAAATCCCTAAAAATGATTTATAATACACCCATATATACTAACTTGAAAAAACTGCATGCCATATATAATATTCCGTTTGTTACAGACATTACTAACAAACTAACCAGTAGATTCAATGACAGAATCACTAATAACCATACTAACACACTTGTGAAGAGTCTCGGTGATTACAACAAAATGTCTATACCCTTCAGGTATAAACACAGATTACCTAAACACAATCTGCTTTAGGTCATCGTCTTTAGAGAGTTTTTAATTAATATTATGTATTAGATGTATTATGAGCATTTATAAGAATTGTAAATAGGTTTTTGAGCTCTTTTTCCTATTAAGCTGTACATATTAACATTATAATAATATAATACTATGATTACTAACAAAATTAATTTAAAATTTTAAAATATAAAATGATCAGTAGATTCAGTAGCTATTAAAATAGATATAAGATGTATTGTGAACATAATTTAATAATAATAAAAATTTTTACATATATACAAATGTTTATTTTATATATGAATGTCAGTTTGTTTACACATTAAGATCTGCAAATTATAATCTTATACATATAAATAAAATATAGTAATCCAAAATAAAACAAAAAGTACCTACTTGTCTTATTGACTGTATAATATGTTGAATATCAAATATCGGAGTACATTTCAGATTTATTACTATTCTATCGCTTGCATCTTTGAACAAATAATCTAGAATCATACTAAATACAACACAGTTAATAAAACTAACAATTCAAAATCAAAGAACATTAAATAAACCAAATTTTACGATACAATACCTTTTTCCAGAAGACGGCGGTCCAAAAATCATGAAATGTTGATTGGAGTTTATCCACGTTTGAGTCAAAGTGAGAACTTTCATTATTCTTTTATTCATCAGAAAGTAATCGTTGCCTAAACTGACGGGTTCGTAATCTGCCTCTCGGACGTTGCCGATACCCGAGACAATGGCATGTGACGATACATTGGTCCATTGCGATATCTTAAATCAAAGATGTATTATATGTATGTACATACATATGCTATTTTATCAAATAGGTTAACTTATGTCATTATATCATTTTAAGTGTACCAGTTCTAGAAAATCTTCAAGAGCTTCTGGTTTAATGAAACAACTTGTCCCTTTAAGGAGTGCTACGGCCAAATGTTCTTCAATGGATTTTACTCCATCGTAATCTTCCAAGAATGAAAGGATTTGCTTCGTCTAAAAGTTAGTTATAATTTTAGTTCCTATTTAATGCTTAATATGAAAGTATTATTAATTTATTTCCTAACTACCTACAGAAAATAAATTGAATCTCATGCAGTGTGGCAGAAAAAATTAAACGTTTTGTATTTTGAAAATAAGCACTAATTGAAAACTAAATTTTCCATAGATAAATAAAACCAAACTACATATGTACGTAGTATAGTATTATGCCAGTCATTTTTTGAAGATAATGTCACTCGTGTGAGCTCAGCACGTTGTCAAACATTATCAATTACTTTCCTTAATATAATCTACGCAATTCCAACCAGCAGAATAGACTAGTGGTTAGCATATAATTCTTTGAACAGAGCGGTCACGGGTTCAAATTCCATTGATTTCTGCTGGCTTGACCTTGGATTTGTGACTCCAGTTCGCTCGTTTCCTATCAGAGTTTGCCAATTTATCTGATTTTCATTGAAACAGTTCCAACAAATTGGCAATCTTACCCATTTTCTCGCAGAATCTCGAGTTTTCAGCAATCTCGAATTTCGCTAAATTGTATAAAATGCTGCAAATTCACAAATTTGACCATAAATATCTTTGTGGATGTTAATTGATATGTAGGTATTTACTGAATTTCGTTGGAATGTTTAAAATGCTGCAAATTTACAAATTTGACCATAGATGTCTCTGTTTATATTAATTCATATGTATTTATGGGGTGACCGTCACCGCACCGAATGTTAAAAAGTCGAAAGTGTTCGTTTACCATGTATACATATGAAAAACGGTTAGTATATATATCAGTGGCGTGCGGTTAAAGTCTCTCTCCCCCCGTCGTACATCCTCACTTAATTTGCGCGAGCAGGATACAACAGGAACAAGAGGAACAGGCTTTTCCTCAAGTATCCTGCGTGCGCACATTAAACAACGCTGTATGACAAAAAGAGAGATAATTTCACCGCACGCCACTCATATATATTATATATATATATATATATATATATATATATATATATATATATATATATATATATATATATATATATATATATATACATAGTACTGTTTACCATGTACCCTTTTTTTGATCTTTCGACTTGAGATCTTTTGATTTTCGATCTTTGCCTTCCGATATTTGCTTTTTCGGGCTTTTCACTTTCGGTCCCGTGAGGTAGACCTATATTTATGTACTTTGTATAATACTAATAATATTTGTATCAAATGCACAATGTTTCTGGCCAGGAAGGCCCGTTGGGGTTACCTGTTAGACCTTCCTGGTATAAATTGAAGATAAAATAAAATAAAATTCGTTGAATATCTATTCCGATGCTCTCCTTTAAATAAGAAATCACACCCTTATAAATCAAATGAGCGTGGAAATCAGTGATGTGCATCCATTGAATTGTCCCATCCTGAACCAAACCATTCAAATATTTCGATAAATAATAGATTATGTCTGACTTGAGATTTGCTGGATGTTTGGAAAACTCACATTAGTAACTTTATCTTCGAAAAACAACTTATTAAACTTAAACGACATTGTTTAATGTTTTCCACTCCACCCATTGTAAGAGACCCTTAATTGACGGGCGGAAAACCAGACTGGTACAAGTGACATTTAAAAAAAAAGCTGGTTTAAGTGCTAAAATAATAGCATTTCATATATGCTATTATTTTAGCACTTAGACCAGATTTTTTTAAAAATGTCACTTGTACCAGTCTGGTTTTTGCCCGTCAATTTACAACGTAATAGTGAATATATTGCTTACCAAAGGTATTCTGTAATACTGTACTAGAAAATTATTAGGATTTTTCTCAGCCCAATTTATAACCTTCTCGATAGTTTCTTGAAAAATACCACCATCCAAAACGTTGATGCCTTCATCATTTTTCAAATTTCCATACCAATTCTGTATCAATTCTTTATAACACGATTCTTCATCACTGTCAATGATCATAATGAATATATTACATACAACACTACTTACAAATACTCAACGTAATTAATCGTATTCATTTTACCTGAGCAATATTATACCCATTCTAGTTATTGTCGCCGGTGATGCAAATTTCAAATCATGCGTTTCAAATATAAAGTTAACGTTTTTCCCAAACTGTATCCTCCAACCGGAGGGTAATGTTAATAAACGATTGTCATCCAGGACGGAATTGAGTGATTCAATCCATTCCGGGTCGACATCTCCGTCACAGATAACCCAAGACCAAACATCTAAAAGCATTTTAAATAAATCCTCAGAACTTCTATATTATTGTGAATCAACTTTTCCGATTGTAATTTACCAGGAGGCTGATTCGCCACTTCGAGAGAAACCGTAGAGATAACTCCATCACACCATTGTCTAGTATCTGAATCGATATATCCTAACAAATCTTTTCTGCTCATTGCTTTAGGACAAATTATATGATGAGAGATATTATTTCCCAGCTTAATCAAAGCCTATAAATACCAATTACATCCATTAAAAAATTTTGATATGAAAAATACCATATATTAACCGTTTGCCCGCAGCAATAAATATAGCGAACAAGCCGTGTACGCGGCACCTTTTTCGCGAATTTGGCAATCAAGTTTTCGACCTTAAATACAGATTTTAATATTTACTCAAGTAACCAAATATGTTAATTAATACATAAAGTATTATTTTAAACAATAAAATACATAATATATCTCGTAGTTTTGGATTAATTGTCAAATAATCATTCTTCATAATTGTATGAAGACGTGACGTCACATAAGCGAGGTTTCAGTACGGTTCCACAAAAAACTAATTTTTGACTGGTATATATTCATTTTAAGCAAATTGAATAGATGGCATTCAACTATCAGTAATATATTCAATCAATTTTGAACCTTAAAACAGTTGAAATAGGCGCATATAAGGTTCAAAATCCCGTGCAAAGTTCAAAAATTCTATGGAAGACAGCCGCGCTACAGACTTGTCGCCCAAAGCTTCCATAGAAGACGGCTACGGGCAAACGGTTAAAGAAATTCCTAAAAGTGTGAATCTCTTACATCTTTCAAAATGTTACGAAGAAAAGTTTTTCCACTACCCGGTGGTCCAACAATGACTATACCCATCCTCTGTTTTAGCTGATTATATAACTCAGCACACTTACGAATCTATAAAATAATTCACAATACATTTTTCATTTTATTTTTTGATGAAATTATTCTTTGAAAAATTCCAATTATTTGAAAACAATTAAATATTATAAAATATACACATTGTGTATGCATATGAAAACTGTTACCTGATTTTGATTGATATTGAAATTTTTGTTTGTATAACAGTCTTCTAATGCTTCTGCTAAATTACCAGAAACAAAATCTACATTTTTAGTGCCGGAAAATATAACTTCTAATATACTTTCAAACCTGGAAATAAGAATGAATTATATTATGAAATTATTTAAATAAAATAATTGATTTCTTTTATTGCGTATATACATATATACATTTTAATTATACAATCATTATAAATATACACACATAGAATCAATAATGAAATCTAAACATATCGTATTTGTCAATATAAAACAAATAATTTGTATATAAAATTATTATTTTGAATAAAAATGCCAACAATTTTATTTTACTACCGCCATCTTTGTATAAAATTAATGACTACCAACTGCCACCGAGATTAAAAATGTTCGGACTTGTTTCACTTCTTAAACGATATTTTATCTCTATCGTAATTTAAGGATTGTTAATAGGTTTTTGAGCTCTTTTTCCTATTATGCTATAGATTAACATTAGAATAATATAATACTATGATTACTAACCAAATTAAATAAAATTGTAAAACAGAAAGTGATCAGTAGATCAGTAGCTATTAAAATAGATATAAGATGTATTGTGAACATAATTTCGTAATAATAAAAAGCATTTAAAAATCAAAATCAATCTCTATCGTAATGGCGGAGGATCCATTTACTTGTATTGATGATCAAAATAAGCAATATGACAAAGTATGAAAACGATCGGATAAGAGGCAAACTTTTTCCTGAATTGTAATCGTAAGTAAAACGTAAAGGAGGTATGTAAATAATAAAAATACTGATTATTTAGCGTTTCTTAATTTTCACACGTATAATTTCAGCAAGAAATAGTAAAGTAGCTATTATTTCCCCTAAAAATAAAATAGCGAAAGGACCGTACATGTGATGAATTTTGATAACTATAATTGGATCTTTCGATTTGGGATATTGAGGATATCTAACATCGTCGATCCATTTCTTAACAAGACCGGATTCAAAGATTCTAAGAATCCACAAATTCATATGCTCGATCATGGGAGAATACTTGGCAAACCCCAAAGTCACCATCTGCGACCTATATTTTTCTTTTAGCATATCTAATATACCATCGCCTTTTAATTTGTGATTGATTTCAAATACTTTTGACCTGAAATGCATTACAGCACCCTTTACTTCACCCATGGCTATTTTTTCAGACACGGCCACGTATTCTTCAACGTTGGGTTTGATAATGAGTGAATTCATGATTTGCCTTACATTCTCATCGTTTTCGACATCTTCCATGAGATCTTTCACAGACGGGCTACCAAAAAATGTGAAATCATGATCAATCATGTCTTTCATAGTCAACACGCTCTTATCGTAGTAAGTATTCGAAAGGAAACTCACTAGATTGCCCTGATAAGTGTTTCTCAACACCAAAGACATCCAAGTCCACACTGTAAATATATAGCATACAAATCTACCATTTGGGATATATTTTAAAGATAGTCCGAGCGTGACTTGCCACACTAAATAGGCTGGTTGATCGACTTGAACAGAGTTGTCAGGAATGCATGCTTTAAAAAGTGACAATACACCTGTCAATATGAAAATTGTAACTATTATAAGCAGCCAAACGCTTATTTTGAATGGTAGTAGAATTTTAGAACCCGGTGTATACTTTTCAAATATTGGTATACCCCAAACGACATCGGCAGTGTCGTACGAATAAGAGTAATCCATTAAATCAGATTGTTCTACAGTCGGGACGTGAGTTCCGATACCAATTTCAGCTCGATCATATATCAAATCTCCGGAAGCTCCATCCCACATAGTTCCGTTGAAGTTTCCCCAGCCGTATCCATCTTCTGGCAAGATAAAGTTCACGGTGAAGTTAAACACCTCGGCCAAAACTTTAATCAAATTCACTTCCATTCCGGTAAAACTATCAAAACCTAGCGACGGATCCTTGGCAATGACATGTGGGTATCTAACTACAACAGTCACGTTTACAGGACATCTGTTCATTTGTCTCACTTTGATCGGGAATAGATTTACAGGCCTGACGAAAGATCCATTGAACCATCTGTTAATTTCTACTGCTTCCGAATTCCTACAATTCGGTACATCATAAGGAAAGTAGGTAAATATCGAAATATACGTATCAACTTGAGTGAGAACTAACACATTCACCATTTTAAGAGACCAGCACTTGTTCAATATATCTTGAACGACATCAGTCTTCGACGATAAATCAGCATGCACAATAATAACAATTCTTCCCGAATACCAAAATTTCGTTTTTGGTATCAAATCCAAATTTGCCGAAAAGGAATTGACGCTTTCAGTTATAATAATGTAATTTACACTGAATGTATCGCATTCAAAAGGAGTAGAAAGGACAGTAGAACCCAATGACTCTTCCAAATTGTACAATAATTCATTGGAAAGGTCACCCAGGAATACATTTTCACGCAAAGAACACTTTCTTGATTTGCTGCTTGTAGCTATTATTATAGGCACGTTATCTCTTACATAAAAGTAACGTTTCGCAATATCAGAAGCACATATACTCAAATTCTTGATCAGCGACATTTTATCGTTCAATCTATTGTGTAAAAGATCATTCAATGCCAGAGACATATAAAATAATCCTAAAAATAATGTACCGGGTAGTAAAACTGTACGTAAAACGTTCATTGTTATTTGTACCAAAAGCCTGAAGGAGAATGTACATAAAAGCACGGTGAATATTACCATGTACGATTTAATCGAAACGGTGCATCGATTTAAAAATTAATATGAAATGGATGTGAAAAGATAAAATGCCATTATAATTTTACACTAATGACAGGGTAACGACAGCAAAATCCATTATTCCATATGTTGTGCAATTGCATGTTAAAATATAAAAGATTTTCATCATGATTTATGACACACTCACATGTACACTTAAAATTGACACGAACGATAAGACAACAAATGTATTTTTGGACTAGTATAAAAATACTATATTATTATGATTTTTCTATAAATCGGCAGCTTTAAATGTGGGAAACCTTCGAATGTCCACAATAATTATGGAGATCTAACTGGCATAGTTTAGAACAACTGCCTAGGTCAGCGTTTCTCAACCTGGATCCAAATGGCCCCCTTGGGAGGCCAAGACATAGATATAGAATACCATAGATACGCCCTTACGCTCTAAGCTAATCACCCTGTTGGACCATGCACAAACAAAAAAAATTACAGATCATGCACACTCTCTCTCAGTAGCTACATAGTTAGCTTCTAAGTCGGAAGGTCGATTGACGTTTTTCGAAAATGCCAAGGTATTCAGTGAAATTGTGTTACAATTACTCAAGAAAACATAAAAAGGCGGATGGCATCACATATCATAAGTAAGAATTAATATATAATATCTTCAATTATAGTAGTATTTTAAACATATAATGAAATATCGGCGCGATGTATGTAGTGTTGTATGCAGTGATTGAACCGCGGTCGACAACCTCTGCCACAGATAGTAACATACATTTGTAGTTTAATATAGTGTGTATAGCTAAATATTTTTTTCTTAATATGGCTTTATTAGTTTGGTTTACTGTCACGCGGAGTGTCCAATAAAATAAAGTTATAAATAAAATAAAACTTCAGTGCATGTACATATGTACACAAACTGGTTGCTGACCACTGCCGACCGCTGCGTCGAACTTTTTTTTCACCACTTCCCCGCTAGTTAAACCCCCCGCACCCCTCAGTTAATGGCGACAAGATCTCCAACGAAATTTGTATGTAAAGGCATATCTATGTATATTCTATATCTATGGGCCCAGATCCTCTCAAGGGAGGCACAAGCCAAAATTCTACTTTTGGGGAGGCATAACGAGCTCTAGGGGAGGCAGTCAGAATAAAATTATAAAAATTATATATTTAAATAATATCGAAAGAAGAGCTTAAATGTTTTATTTGTCATCGAACTGAATAAACGTTTGCATTTCGGAAAATATACTAGCTTGTGCAACCGATGGGGCTGCTTCCATGGTTGGCAAATATCAAACATTTATCGCATATCTGAAAAAAGATGTGCCAAATATTTATTAACACGTTCAACCCGGCGTGTACCACCGGTGGCCACGCGGATAGTGCTAAAGCAGACTATAATTTTACGGTTCCACTTCATTGAGCACCCCAACACTAAAATTCCTATAAAATTCTAAAGATTTAGGGGACAACTCATTATATAAAGTGATTTAATACCGTCACGCGTAATTGGGTGCCGATACGCGTGACAGTGCCGCCACATGGGCAAATGTATGAAACCATGCGCCGGGCTGAATATGTTAAATAAGGTTGGGAAGGCGTTTACATGGGTCTCTTAATATTATAATAAAAACAATAAATTTCATTAAATCAAGTCCACTTCAAGATCGCCTTTTTCGACAAATATGTGAGAAAAACGAGGAGGACTTTGAGCGCCTTCTATTAAACATAGAAGTTCGTTGGTTATATCGAAGGGTAATAATTGTCTTAATCGTGTTGTTATAGTATTTCGGAACAGTATTGTGTCTTTTATGAGTGACAACCAATTTGGAGAAGAGATGGTTGGTGCAAAATGCGACATATGTATATTATTTATCAGATATATTTGAGAAATTTAATTACTAAACATACAATTACAAGGAAAATGTTGTAATCTCATAACGTGTAAAAATGTAATTATTGCTTTTCTTGGAAAGCGCAATGTTTTCGAAATTAATATTGGACGACATGAGTTAACACAATTGGCTACTATTTCTAATGAAATATAAGATGATGATCTTTACATATATGTACATATATTGAACATTTGAAGCAGCTTCATATACAAGTTAGATTTAATGTTGATCTTTCAACTTTCAATACTTAAAATAAAAACTTTCTTCTTAAAAATTGTCAGTGGCGTTAATTCTTCCAAAAGCATTCCATTATAACTTCATTCTTAATTATTTTTCGTTACAGCCATTCATACACACTATCTATCATAAATATAAATAGCTAATGATTACTTCTACTGTCTGATTACCTACTCATATTTGAGTAAAATACAAGGTTCAAAACACGAAATGAATGTCAATCAACTCAAAGTCACCCTTAATCTATAAAATATGCACACTATTATTAAATAAACAAACCTTTTATAGTCTAAGTGAGACAACTTAGATAGTGTGTTAACTCTGAGCGCTTGGACAATAAGAGACATTTGATATAAATCATCGGGGTATGATTTTAAAGAAGCAATGGCATCTTTCAAAGCAGTGCCACAACTTCCAATAACAGTCTTCAAAGCCCGAAGACCCCAATCGTAATGATGATTTTCGCTGAGTAATGATCTAAAATAAAAATTAAAAAATTAAAAAAGGCAAAACTAAATCTAAATTTAAATGCAAAAAACAATTACTTTGCCATGTCAAAACACAAAACCAATTTTTCAGCTATCTCTTCAGATTTAGTATAGCCTTGAGCTGCAAGCAATGCTGACGATATATGGACAACGTGAGGTTGACACATTGCACATGGCCGAAAAAGACGATTCAAACCCTCAGGCAACTTCCTCCTTCCACCGTATTTCGCTCCGGCAGGGTTCATCGTTGCAAAAATTCCACATCCAACGCAAACTTTCACCTGTTTACATCATAGAAGTTTAATTGGATGGTTTTGCAGAATGGATCTTACCACGATTATTAATTTTTTGACATCAACTTCAATATACTATGTTACTACTATTTAAATGAAACACCATCGAAAGCCAAAACGATTATCATTACTGTTGCTTTTCACCGTTATTTTTTGAACTTCCAACTCCAAGTGGTTAATAACTACAGCATTTCTTCTACTACTTAATTTGAATATAAAAACTACTAACAATACCCAATTTCACTTACGAAGGCATTCTAAAAAAACGCCGCAAAAACAACTAATTTACCATAACAATGAAAGTCATTGAAAATAAATGTCACTTCATTTCTCTGGTGAAAAAATTATTATAAATAATTTATGAAATGATTTTTAACTCATTCTCCTGAATATTATACAATTATACATATATGTAATCTTATTTTTCATAGTTGTGCTTGAAAGTTATGAGGCAGAATAATTCAGACCACATTTAAACCGCTGTTGTACATATCTCCAAAGTATCTTGGCGAATGAAATGAATAATTAAGTGAAAATTAACTAATAATAGCAAACTTATGACGACGATAAGCACATAACGTCATTATAATCAATAAATGTTACATTACATTCCATTATGTAATGTAACATTTAATTATGTAATAATTAACATTTAATTTTTTAATTCCATCATGTAATGTAATAAATGTTAGTGATTCCATTATGATGTTTAGGAAGAAATTATTATTATTATTGGAATCGAATTATTATTATTATTATTATTATTATTGTCTTAATTGTTCTACTGTATTCTAGATTAATTGTTTAACATTTAAAAATAATTTGTAATATACTTAAATAATGTTGTGCACACCTATAAGTGATGTACATATATACCAGAATCATAAATGTGTAAAGAATATATTGTGTAATGTGTGTACATTGTTGGTGAACCTTTTTAAATAAAATAAAAATTACATATAAATTTACATTCAAAGGTGGAAAAACGTAATGATATAATAATCCACTAAGCATGGTGCAGAAAGAATTTTTTCCATTAATAAATAACATGAAACTAATGCCTCACTTGAACAAACTTACCTCTTTTCCATTTAAAATAGCTGACGATAGTTGATTCTTGTGATTTATTGCTTCCAATATGGATGAAAACTGTTGGGCGACAGCTGAGAGGGTGTTTTCTTCCAAACGGTTAAATTCGTCGAAGCAACCCCAAGCTCCACACAATGCCAAGCCGGATAATAACCTTCCCATCGTCGTTTTATCCATTCCCTATCATTTCAAATTAATTTTCAATACACTTCCAAACAAAACTTGCATATTTATTACATCTATATAATAATACCTCATCACAGTTGAAAACAAGCACTAATCTCCCTAACAATCCTCCTAAAGCTTTGACAGACTCAGTTTTTCCCGTTCCTGCAGGACCGAATGGATTACCGACCATTCCCAAATGCAACGCCTACATCATATAAACCTAGATTTACTCTGAATTTTATAATATAATTTTAAAACTTGCGACATAAACATATACAAACCTGTGTGAGAGTCAAAAAACATTGATCTGTTAATTCAGTACGAACTAGTGTACCAATATTTGTACCTAGATATTCATATGTGTATGGCAATTTAGCCAATCCCATGCATGCACAAATGGAAGTTTTACTTTCAACATAGAATCTAAAAATAAAAAGACTCGGTAAGTTAAAACATTCATGTTCGATGTACATTCTTGTGTAAAATATATGTATTATACCTTAGTTGTTTCTGCCAATGCCATTGAGTCGGAGACGAAGTTCCATTATCGATGAGTTCGTTTAAAATTTGCAAATGATGATAGCACTGCAGTATCAACGCTTGCAGTTTGCTCTTTTCCAGATGCCCATCCGTCTCTTGAATTTCAACCTTCAAATACTTGTTCAGCTCACCGCGAATACTATCCCTCATTCCGTGCAAGTTATGAGAAGAAATCGACCTTTCCGTATTCTCAGTGAAATGGATACTTTGAACCAAGCATAGAACTTGTGTTGGATAATTGGTCAAATTCTGTTTTTGAAGTTCAAGATGCAACAAGCATTGCTTTATGTTAGTGTGGAGAGATTCACGCATTTGAACCTCTAAACGACTCAACCATACCTAAACCAAAATTCCAATAAGAATAAAAGTACATTTTAATGCTTAACCCTCTGCCCGCGGCAATAAATATAGTGAACAAGCCCTGTACGCGGCACCTTTTTCGCGATTTTGGCAATCTAGTTTTCGACCTTAAATACAGATTTTAATATTTACTCAAGTAACCAGATATGTTAATTAAAACATAAAGTATTATTTTAAACAATAAAATACATAATATATCTCGTAGTTTTGGCTTAATTGTCAAATAATCATTCTTCATAATTGTATGAAGACGTGACGTCAAATAAGCGAGGTTTCAGTATGGTTCCACAAAAAACAAATTTTTGACTGGTATATATTCATTTTAAGCTAATTGAATAGATGGCATTCAACTCTCAGTAATATATTCAGCCAATTTTGAACCTTAAAACAGTTTAAATAGGTGCATATAAGGCTCAAAATCCCGTGCAAAGTTCAGAAATTCTATGGAAGACAGCCGCGCTACAGACTTGTCACGCAAAACTTCCATAGAAGAGGGCCGCGGGCAAACAGTTAAAAAATTCCAATAGTACCTCTATTGGTGCTTCGATGTCAATAGGCGTATCCATGGCGAGTTTGTCCCCATCCTGACCCTTCATAGCTGTTATCGACACTGCTCCAGGTCCAAGCTGAATTCCAATAATACCCGGAAACAATTTTTTTATATGCGCTTGCAGAACATTTTCCCTGTTAGCTGAATTGGCCCTAGCTTGTCCCAAAAGCTCAAGCAGATCGTCATCACTCAAAAAATAAAATCTCGGAAATACCGATCGCTTTTCCTTGAAAAATTGAATTAAAATTGTAACCGTTACCTTTAAAAACTATTCTGTAGGTTTATGTGATTAAATAATTTGAATTTACTGCCATGTACTGCTCCAAAGTGTTTTGACACTGCACCAATTGGTTGACAAGCCTCGTCAACAGTGAGTTTAAGCTCGGAACGTTCATCAATGCTGATAAACGTGGATCAGATTCCACTACGCGCATAATGTGACGAAAATCTCTATCCAATCTGATGAAAATATCACCGTTTATGCTTCCACCGTTGTATGTAGCCTCTCCGAGCAATATCGGTTCCAAATAAACCCATCTGCGTTGGCATAAAATTAAGTCAAGTATTGTGTGTATATTACATAGATATTACAATAGTGCAAAAGTGTTATTACATATGTACAACCCTAAAATGCATATATGTATACATAACATACATATGTTCGTAGTAACTGAAAAACCAGGAGTTTTTCAATTTCCCATTTGTATTAGTTATATGTATTTGAGAAACCAGTATTTTTATCTATTTGCAATTTTCAAATTTCATTGTTTATATACATATGGTTTGTTTTTTAACCGTTTGCCCATGGCAATAAATATAGCGAACAAGTCCTGTACGCGGCACCTTTTTAGCGAATTTGGCAATCGAGTTTTCGACCTTAAATACAGATTTTAATATTTACTCAAGTAACCAGATATGTTAATTAATACATAAAGTATTATTTTAAACAATAAAATACATAATATATCTCGTAGTTTTGGATTCATTGTCAAATAATCATTCTTCATAATTGTATGAAGACGTGACGTCACATAAACGAGGTTCCAGTATGGTTCCACAAAAAACTAATTTTGACTGATATATATTCATTTTAAGCAAATTGAATAGATGGCATTCAACTCTCAGTAATATATTTAATCAATTTTGAACCTTAAAGCAGTTGAAATAGGCGCATATAAGGCTCAAAATCCCGTGCAAAGTTCAGAAATTCTATGTAAGACAGCCACGCTACAGACTTGTCGCGCAAAGCTTCCACAGAAGACGGCCGCGGGCAAACGGTTAAATATTTCATTAGGTGTTATATATATGTACATATTATAGGTGCATTGAAATATAAAAAATAAAAAAAACAATTATGTTTTATAATATTTTTTATTAAAAATTGAAAAAAAAAATATTATTCCATATGTAAGCCTCATATGCATACATGCTATAAAAAAATATTACTAAATATAAAATTAATGGCACATCTGCTACTCTACTGAAAAACGTTAGAGAAATCTTAAACTTAACCGATAAAAATAAAATTATAAATTTATTAGCAATTACAATCAATCTTTGGAAATCAGCATAAGAAAGTTAGCACATCAGAATAACAATAGCTACTAAGGCACTTTATAATTTTCTAAATCATTTACTAAATATATAATATAAAATAAAAACATTTGTTATATAAAATATATATATATATATATTATATATTTCAAGCATTCTGATAAGGTCTTATATTATAGTAAATATAAACTGATTTTATTATTTAATTGTAATAATTTCTATGTTAAAACAGTCGATATAAAAATAAAAAATAAATTGATGTTGACTTGAATACTAAAAACGAACTGAAGAGTAAATATTTGATTACATTTTTTGTTTCAAAAGATTCAATGAAAATAAAAATAAACTACAATAAGTACAAAAAGCTCATATAGATTTAATTCTACAATCTATATTTGAAATTCATTAAATTTTGTGGCAGTTACTATTATAATATATGTATGTATATTAAATACAAGGAAATAAAGATACAAGTGTCATTTAAAATATAATAGAAAGCAGTTAAATAAATAACATTATTTGTTCTTTAAAATAAAAACTATTGTAAATATAATCTAAAATTTAACCTAAGATAAAATTGATAGTTAGGAAATGAAAAAGACAGCATATGTCATGGTGTTGTTTTTAAGACATGTTGAAAACTTAACTTATAACAGTAGTGATAAAACGTAGCATCGATTCTACACATCAACGAAAAAGTCAAAACAATAAATAAATTAAATGCAATATATGTATAGTAAATGCATTTCATTTCAAATTGAAAAAAATTACGCTGAACATGACCTGTAATAGTCAGATTTAGCAGTAATGGCCGAAAGGTATCTTCCAACTTGGTCATTCAATTCTCCGATTCGAATTTCGCGGTCATTCAAATCTTGTATGTGACTGTTGTAGAAAACTTCCATGTTCTGCAACTGCTTCAGCTGTTCTTGAGAGTGAGCAGCCAACTTGGTCGCTTGATCGAGAAGAAGCTGTGCTCGCTCTCGAGCATTGGCAGATTTTTCTGCGTGCTTCGTGAGGGTACTGTTGGCAGACGTATACTTCTGACGGAGTTCACGGGCCTGCTGCTCAGCAGCGTCAGCTTTATACACGACATCTTCGGCTTCAGACCTCACTAATCTCGAGTCGCTGTCAATGCTCAAGATATTCTTTTGCAAATTTTCCAATTTCTTCTTCAAATCGGTGACTTTATCCATGGTTTCGTTTGCCTTTTTCTGTGCCACGTCCGTTTCACTCTCGATGGGAACCAAGTCCCTTTCTGCAGATTCAATATCGTTGTTCGCTTTCTTGATCGCATCTTCGGCAGCTATCTGAGCAGATGATGCATCTTTTAAAGCTAAAACAACGTTTTTAGCTATCTCCAAAGTTGCCGTCGCATTTTCCTTTGCTGCCAAAGCTTTCTCTTTCAACTCCTTTGACTCTTCTAGATCTTGTCGAGTCTCTTCAATGATACTCTCTATATTTGTTACCTGAGATACCGTATCGCTGATGTCATCCGACAACTTTTGAATTTCATCCGGTTTAATAACAATTGTTAGGTTCAATATAGAATTAGCTAACGCTCTGACATCGGCGGGTGTACCACCTGAGCTGGCTAAAAATTCTTTCAGATCCCTGATTAAATTACTACTATTTTTATTAAGATCGTCCGTCAAATTTCTAGCAGCGAGTGCAGAATTGTAAGTATCTTCAGCGATAGCCAACGAAGCAGCGGTGTCTTTCTTAGCAACGGCTATACCCCGAGACAAATCATCAGCTGCCAATTCATTCTTGCGTATAAGAGCTTCCGTTTTATTTGCAAATTCCAACGCTTTATCGGCCTTGGTCATCGCACCCTGATCGCAAGACAATCCTCCACATCTGCCGCATCCAGCACCACCGCACAAGTCACAATCAGAATTAGCATTCCCGCACATTTTCGCATTCAACTCAGGTATACGAGATTGCAATTCCTTGATCTCCTCTTGAAGTTCACGAATACTTTCGTCATTTTCTTTCTGAGTCTCATTGAATGTTACAGTTTGTCGTTCGACCACGAGATCAGTGTTTTTGATTCGCCTCTCTGTATCTTTGATGATTTTTTGAGTTTCATCTGCATTGTCGGCAGCGTTCATCGCCCGCTGTTTGGCTTCCCTCGTCAGATTCAACGCACCTTCAACATTTGCTTCTTGTAATTTTCTCGCATTCACATTCAACTGTTCCGTTTCTTCCTGAAGCTTTTCGTACTTCTTCAGTACACCATCGACAGATGCATTAGCCAGATTTATCCGTGTAGCTATCGTAGACAAAAATAAGTTCAAATCCATAACAGTTTTATTGGCATTGTCCAAGCTTTGCTTCACATCATCTACTTTATTTTCAAAGCCTTCAATTTGAGTCTTTCCTACGGTCGAATCTTCGATGATCTTTTCAATATTATTCAAATTATTCTCCATTTCTTCAAACTCTCTTGTATAAGCACCAGTTGCACCAACAATCTTTATTTTACTAGCGTTACTGATTGCATTGTTAGTTTCGTTATGCAACGTCATTATGATACGATCCCAATTATCAAAACATTCTCCACATGGAGAACACGATGGCGAATTGCCCAAATATCCTCGAGCACATTCGTCACATTTATGTCCACCAATACCTGGATGGCAAACGCAAGCTCCGGTGTTATGATGGCATTGCTGTTTAGCCGATCCCAAGTCATCACATTCGCACGGTTGACACATATCATTTGGATCCCCCCAGTAGTTGGTTTGGCACTGATTGCACTGACGTCCACCGAAGCCAGATTTACAGTTACACTGGCCGTCGTAGACATTGCATTGCTCCGACACGGAACCAATGGAATCACACTCGCAAGGATCGCACCCCTCTCCGCTAGCCAACCTCCAATGATTTTCAATGCAACCATCACAACTTTGACCGATGACATTTTTATAGCAGGAGCATTGTCCGGTTATGCGGTCGCAAGGACCCTTAGTAGAATTGGTGCCGAGCAACTCACAAACACACTCAGTGCAGGTTCTCTCCTCCGCATCACCAAAGTAACCTGCCTGACACATCTCACAACTATCACCATCAGTGTGGTACAAGCATTGCAGACATTTACCAGTATGAGGATTACAATTTCCAGGTTTGGTCACATCTACGTTTTTGCTACAGTTGCACTCTTCGCATGAACCTCCGGGTTTTTCAGGGTGACCGAAATAGTTATCAGCACACACATCACAACGAGATCCAGCATATCCTTTCTGACATTCGCAGATAACATCCTTCGTCATCGGGTCTAAATCGCATCTAGGTGCGAACGAATGCATGGAATCCAAAGTGCCTGGACAAGGACAAGCTCTGCAAGGTATATCATAACCCAAACGTGGATCACCGTAATAGCCCTCCATACATCTGTCGCAACGATGGCCGAAAGAATAGTCTCTGCAATCAGTACATGCGCCAGTTTTGGGATCGCACTCGTCAGCGTGTCCGTGACACTCACATTGTTGACAATTTGGAAAATTCCAATAACCCGGTTGACATTCATCACATTGTCGACCATAAGTATTTGGCTTACATTTACACTGTCCGCTGCTGGTATCGCAGAAATTATTCAAAGAACCAATGTTGCTACAGTCACAACTTTTACAACCTTCGGGACCGAAGCCGTACGTACCGGAAGCACATCTGTTGCAATTCCGTCCAACGACATTACTCTTACAAGGACAAACGCCACCATACTCATCACACTTATAACTGGTAGATCCAGTAGGATCGCATTTACAAGATAAGGCTCCATTAAATACATAAAATCCGACACTAGTATGATATTGTTTACAAATCTCAGGAATATCATTTTTATTCACAGTATAATAGTAAGCGTCCCCGCAACGAGCCATCTCATAATTTCTTCGCCAGGCTTCAGCTGTCGGTGTATTGTTATTGAAGAAAGGCAACGCTGTTACTCTCGGCACTAATACAACCGAATCCAACAGAACAGACGCTCTAGCATTTGGCTCGTTGGACTGGTGCTGAATAAAATCAATATGAAGCTTATACGTCTTGCCGGCCTCTAAACAAGTCGGAGGATTAACAACAGCACTCCGAGCATTGTCAGGTAAGACGACAGACTTGAGGTCGTCCTGCGGAAGAGAATTGGCGCACAGCGAATCTAAACCAAGAGCATCCAACCGATCTAATTTGACTTCAATTTGCTCCCAATCTCCGGATATTTGCGGTTCATACCTGATGACAATATCATAATCCATACTAGTAACAATATCATCTATGGTGAATTCGATATGATCGCCTTCGAACACTTTCATAAATCCAGTACCGGTCCAGCTGTCTTCGCGTCCATCTCTAAACGGTTCCCGAATGCTCACCTGGCAGTTGTTGTAGATCACATTATAATCCGTTCCGGTGTTGCAGTCTGCTGCCTCCGCTTCGAATACGAGGTTGTCTAAAGCTCCGGCGAAGAAGTGTTGCATCGGCTGTTCACAACGACGACCCTGTGTATTTGGCCGACAGCGGCATTGACCGGTGACGATATCACAATTATTGTCCAACGAACCACCAAAATCACATTCGCACCGTTGACAGCCATCTTCTTCTTCAGCCAAGCCCCAGTGCTCCGGCAAACATTGATTACAATCCCTACCGATGACATTTCTTTTACAAGTACACTCTCCCGTGTAAGTGTCACAGCCTTGATTATCAACAGTGCCGAGAGGATTACAGGAACAAGCCTGACAACCGTCTGGATTATTCTCTTCGAAGTTCCAAAATCCATTCTTGCACGTATCGCAGCGACGGCCATCAACGTTGACTTTACAATGACACCGGCCGGCTTCCAAACCACCAGCGGCGTCGGTGACCGAGTCGCAAATAGCATCATCGAGAGACCCACGAGGATCACAGTCGCAAGGTTTACATATTTCCGGATGTTCCAAATCCATTTCTGGATCTTTATAAAAGAAGGCTTTACACTGTTCACAGTTGCGTCCCATGGTATTGTGTTGACAGTCATCGCAGACCCCTCCACTGACGTGGGCTGTCAGCTCGTATACGGCAGAATCGAAATGGCAAGAAGTAGCATGATTATTACAAGTACATCGTTTACAAGCGTTCGTCGTCTTACCGAGGGCCGGCTTCCACGGCAGATCATTGTAAAAGTCTTCACACAACTCACAATTGAGACCCTTGGTATTGTGAGTGCATTCACACCGACCGTGCACCATATCATTCTTAGAATCGACACCGGGCAGCGGCAAACACCTCGAAGCGTGTCCATAACAAGAGCAAGATCCCCGCACAGTCATATCATTAATGGCATAGTAATACTTCTCTTGAATTTCCGCACGGTTGTCCAAAAGATCATCACCGAGTGTGTGCAATTTTGTGAAGTTAATACGAAGGTTGGTCATTTTGAGCAGATTTTGAACTTCCTGGGAGTAGGGATTGCCAACGTTGATATTCGGTGGGAGCACCCTGAAGATGATCTCACCGTCGAAGGACGGCGCTACCGACGAATATCTAGATTCGCAGACGACGTCCGTTAAAGAATTCGGATTCCTTCTCGGAACACCCGGGAAAGATTCGTCGCAGTTGTAAGCAAAGTAGCGATAGACTCTCCAAGTCTTTCCAAAGTCGAAGGATCGTTCGACGAGCATAGCAGCAGGTCTAAAGGTCTTGAACACGATCACGAGATGGGTGAAGTGAAATTCCGCCTCCAAGTCCAGTTGTAAAGTAACATTTTCGATTCCGTTCCTGGACTGCCACCAGGTGCGGTGACGTGTTCCAGGATGGAAACGATAGATTATGTTGGATACGCGATGGTTCAGACCTGGATTCCTCTCGGTTTGAGGTCTGGAGTCGCACCAGAAGCACTTCTTTCTCTCCTCTAAATGGGAGACGATGCAGTATCTCTCCTGCGAGTGCATTCCGCAAGTGGAGCTGGCGCTGAGTCTGGATTCGCGACCTATGAGTAAGTTGCCAGTGGCTGGGTAGCAAGAGCTCTTCTCGCACGGATGGGTCCTGCGAAGTGGCAGACGAGTGTTGCGAGGCCTCGCAGTGGCGCCCCCCTGAGCGTACGCCCCCTGAGTTTGCGCCCCCTGAGCGTGCGCCCCCGCCAACGCGGAGGCGACCAAGGCGACCACCAGCACCAGCCTCATCGCTGACCCACCAACACTATCTCAGTGCTGACTACTAACTGTTGACTGTTGACTACTGACTGCCACTTCTGCTCTCGCTCGCTCGCTCGCTTTCTGTTTCTCTTTACGTCTCGCTCTGCGTCGTCTCCTCTACTTCCTCTATTCCGTTGCATCTCCAAATGCTCCGCGAAACCAACACATGTGGTCAAGATGCGGAAATATCCCCGAAACTCCAAATGTAATATTTATCTACGAATGTACAGATACAAAACTACTTCATACATATGATATATTAATATATTAAACTAAAACATGTCAACATAGAAGTATAATGCATTCTACTTCTATGTTCGTCAACGTCGTGCAACATTTCGAATAAATATTTGCCCGTGTACGAGTACGAATACGATAATATAAATACACATACAGTAGAACCTCGATTATCCGGACTAATTGGGGATGAAGATAGTCCGGAAAATGAAAAATCCGGATAATAGAAAAAATCACAATGGACAGGGAAAGACGTGTTTATTACATATATAATAACATGAAGATCAATATTAAATTACACTGAGCAACAAAAAAAATTACCATAGCGGGGACTAACCAATCTTTACTAACTTTGACCCACTGAATTCGAATATGATAATGATTTCTGTTGGTTGGTGATCGTTTACGAGATATGAGCGTTTAAAAAAATGCGCGATTTTTACAGTTTTTTGGCTTTTGCGGTCTTTAACTCAAAATCTAATATTGCTGTGCTCAAAGTGAGTATTGGAATCAATAGTCAGATGTTTTTTCAATTGGTTGTGATATTTCATTGCTATAAAATACTTATAATTAATTGTATAGCGAATTTTAAAAGTCAAAAATATATATTTTTTACGGGTTTTTTTTCCGTGCTATTTTTCATTTATTTGGTAAATTTTTTATTTCACCACGTTTATAAGGATTGGTTTTCTATTTCAATATTTTTCTTTTTTATCTAAACATACTTACTCAAGCGGTAATTGCAATTTAAATGCTTTCGTTGTGTATATGGTTGTAACGCGTATGTGTTGGGTGCAAGCGAGACGGCATGTAATCCGCCTCACAGAGTACAGCGGTCGGATTTTCAGTATATAATTGATTCCTTTAAGACGCGCATATGGCTTTTTTCTTTATTTACATAGCTTTTTATCTTGTGTTTTTAACGTAAAAACTCGAAATGCTAATGTAGCTAAGCACGATGGTTAAGTTCTTCTGTTAACTGGAAAATTGAAAAATATAACGATACATATAATAATAAACACCAACGTTTGAACGCGCATTAAAGTTTTTCCCCGTCGATTTATTATACTTTATTACGCTAAAATATAAATTATAAAAAAAATATCGTTATTTTTATGATATTTCTTCAAGATAGATTTTTACACAGTATCAATAACATATTTTAACCGACACCAAAAAAAAAACGGGTGTCTTTTTACAACATATGTAAAATAACACTATTATTATTTACTTTATTAAACATTTGTATTGTGTAATTGGATCATATCAAAAATTAACATCGATGTGATATTTTCTTCAATAAAATTTAAATAAATTAGCACACAACCCAGCAAAGTTTGAGATTCTTTGGAACAACGCTTCCAACATTTGGTTCCGTTGATGTTGTGCGCCGCCTAATGATAGTCAATCTGTGCCTTTTAAGTTCACTTTTTATCTTTTCATATTTTTACACATTTTTTTTATACATTTATATGTGTATTTTATACAAAAATTTGTATTGATTTTTTATCAATGCTACATACAAAACTACTAGGTTCAAAATGCCTCGTTTTAGTATTTCATACATATACATATGAATATGAGAGTATTTTTAGGGCATGAACAGTTGTCATCAACTATTAGCAACCAAAGCTTACTTATTAGTTATTACGTTTTAAATGCATCCTCCTTTTTGTAAAAAGTTGTGTATTTCCAAAAATGGTCAAAACGACCTTCAAGACGAACGCAACATGTTTAAATTCCAGTACTTCGGAGAAAATACGCTACAATGCATGCTTATATCTTGGCTACTTTTACCAAATGTTTGCATGCACTTCTACTGAGTGTATTTCTTGGAAGTAGAGTTAAATGAACGGTACCGCTATTTTTGTTCACATACTCGTAGGAACATTAATAGTGAATATCTTGACTGCTATATATGTATTTACTACCATGTGTAACTTCTAACATAAAATCATGTTGAAAATTTGCCACGTCTGTATCGACTCTACAATGTATGTACTATAAATCATATTTACAATATGATAAGAAATCGTTGTATTACAATAGCAGTTATTGACGAAAATTACGTCAATCTTTGAACAGAAATGTTGATTCATGTTTTTGGTAAAGTTTATCACTCAACGAATTCTTTTGGAATTTGTAATTTTTCAATTCAATTTCAATGCTTTCTGTTTTTATTTTATGCTCGTTTATTATACATATTATCGGACATATATCAGATACAACTAGAAATATAATGCATAAATGATTGCCCGTGCAAAGCATTGACTTTCCAACTAAAACTTAACATACAGTTTGTATAAAATTCAATAATGAAACTGAGTTCTGCATTTGACTTCGTGCAAGTCTGAAGATATACCATACAAATCAACATTAGCTGTGTTAAGACATTGGGGATATGTGGACCGAAGGTTTTGCTTTGAAGTAGTATATATTTTTATTCAAGATGGAGTGTACACCTAGTTATTTTTTTACGTATACAATAAAGAGTAACATTTGAAGCCGTCATATTTCAGTTTGTACTGCTGAGGCATACATATATTTCTAGACGTGAAAGTCCCCTTCATTTTTACCCTGTTCAAGGTTATACATATGTGAGTTTTAAAGATTGTAAATAGGTTTTTGATCTCTTTTTCCTATTATGCTGTAGATTAACATTAGAATAATATAATACTATGATTACTAACCAAATTAAATTACATTGTAAAATAGAAAATGATCAATAGATCAGTAGCTATTAAAATAGATATAAGATGTATTGTGAACATCATTTCGAAATAATAAAAAGCATTTAAAAATCAAAAAATATGTGAGCTTTCGAGAAAATTATTTCTTTGAAGCACGATCCCGAGTTGCGTTTATTCCAAGAATCCAAGCCCTGAATAATGCAATTCGATTTACAATTCAAAAATCACAGATCCGAATGTGACCAAGCAATGTTAAAAAATTTCACCAAACTGTTAATTCGATTTACAGCATGATTTCCATACACATCTGCATATGTGTTTCACATACGATAAAAAATTCTCAACTTTGATCTTTTTTCGTCTACTAGTCAAAAAACAAAAAAAAATAACTTGTGACCTCAACATATGTTCAACAATTTCGTTATCTGAACTCAATTTTAAACGGTTATACCATTAAGACTTATCGTTTGTGTCAACGCTTACACTAAAATGTAAATATAACAATCTATCAAACAAACCATGAATGAGTAGATTTGTATCGGAAAGGAGTCAAAGTTATTTTAAGCCTAGTACACACACGGTCGCTCATTCGATTAATACAAGCCATCTCTAGATGTATTTATGTACATATAAGAAGTATATCGATGGTACTGGATGATATGATCAACAGATTGTTGAATCCAACTATTATACATTCCATCGAGAGCATTTTAATACTTTCATTGAGTAGTAATTAGTAATTACTACTGTAAGATTATAGATATTATAGTTTCTGGACATCACTACATCTGACGTACCAATTCTTTTATACAATTTTTATCCTGAGGATTGACGGCCTTCGCGACTCGTCGAGTTTATTGTGTTCGCTCAGCAAAATTGCTGGATTCATCAGTTATCACAACTACAAGTCGCCCACACCCAAAGATAAACCGTATTTGGAGCGAAGCGCTCGTTCTTCAAATATATGACCATAATAATTATACCTAATCAAGAACAAACATACACAATGAGCAATGCGAAAAATAAGAAACGATCATTATTAGATGGGCTATTGAAGATTTCAATCATTCATGTTTGATAGACTAGTGGTTAGCATATAATGCAGAATAGACTAGTGGTTAGCATATTATGCTTTGAACAGAGTGGTCACGGGTTCAAATCCCACTGGTTTCTGCTGGCCAGACCTTGGATTTGTGACTCCAGGTCGATCGTTTCCTATCAGAGTTTGCCAATCTATCTGATTTTCATTCAAACGGTTCCAAAAAATTGGCAACCTTACCCATTTTCTCGCAAAATCTCGAGTTTTCAGCAGTCTCGAATTTCGCTGAATTGTATAAAATGCTGCTAATTTACAAATTCAACCATAGATGCCTCTGTGGATGTTAATTGATATGTATTTACTGAATTTCGTTGAATTGTTTTAAATGCTGCAAATTTACAAATTCAACCATAGATGCCTCTGTGGATGTTAATTGATATGTATTTATGTACTTTGTATAATACTAATAATATTTGTATCATATCTAAAATTTTTCTGGCTAGGAAGGCGCATTGGGGTTACCTGTTAGGCCTTCCTAGTATAAATTGAAGATAAAATATGTATAAATATGTATATGATATATAATTGTAGACGTTATTCAGAGACTTTTAAATACATACATTTAGTTGCAGAATTGTATAATTGTAAATTCTCACGATGAAATATGTATGTACATACATCATAAATGTAATAAAATTTGAAAGAAAATAAGCCCATTTTGGGAATATGTGATATTTCTAAACCAGCCATGTACTACTTAAATTCACCATAAACGAAGCCCACCTACATGTTTTTGTCTATATAGAACATCTTTTGCTCACAACACATGGAACGTGCACATATTGCAACGTATCAGACGTAAAATATGATGCGTTTTGTAAATCTGAATCCATTGGCAGTTTTGATATCTTGGGGAGGAGGAATGGGGTTGACTGTAGAACGGATACAAATATTTTCCTTGCAAATTCAATGAAATTAATTAGCAAGTTGTTTAAATAATACAATCTATCTTGAACGATCTTGGAAACATTTCTGTTGTTTTTTGTTTCTTCTATTTTTAGAGGTGGGAGGGTGGCAAGGCCTGCTGGATGATGGAATATCATACATATTATTTTGAATTTAATTGAAATGTCTAGGACTAAGGATTGCAATAACGAAAGTACCGATACTAAGCCTTTTATAATACCGGTATTAACCCTTTGAATGCTGATCAAACTCCGATAGGCGTTGTGTTTTGAGCATTCCAGGTAGCATTGAAAAAAAATGAATTGAACATGGGTCGTGTAATCCGTGTCAATGTTTATAAAGACTGGTTTACACCGGCATTTCTGAATTTATAACCATAGCAGAATTTCCCGTTGGAAATCCCTAACTACTGAGTATTTTAGATTGTGAGCATTACATTTTACCAACAATGGAGACGATGGAACTAGTTTTTGAAAAATACATTCATTAAAATAGATTTCTTATTTTTATTTTATACTAGCTGAACCCTGCATGCGTTGCATTGCCACAATAACGCATGCAATTCCCGTTCCCGTTCTCGTTTCCGTTCCCATTCCCGTTCTCGTTCCCGTTCCCGTTCCCTTTTTCCGGAACAACGCAGGCAGCGAACACCCTAGTCGCGACGCGAAAACATTTGAAATTATAGCGAATGACACTCAATCCCGTTTTTCCCGTTTCCGTTCCCGTTTTTTTTTCACAGAAATCTTCCCGGACATGCATACAACAAATCCTGAAAGTTCCATCGTAATCGCTTCAGTGGCTTAGGAGCCTATTCGAGACACACACACACATACATTTATTTTTATATATATAGATTGTTGCAAAATATATTAGAGAGTCTAAACACACCTTCACAAAAGTCGAAATCCTCGGCGGTAGTTATCTAGGGTTTGTTTGGATTAGCTACAATTTTTATACCTGCTTTCTATTGGATTTCTAAATATTTCTAGTTGGAAATGTTGGCGAAATTTTCAGCGTGGCGGGATTTCAACAGAAAAGACGTCAGCACTCAAAGGATTAAAAAAATAAATACTGATAGTATCGATTGTTTTCATATTCGTACATTTTATTTGTAGAAAACAATATATCCATGAGTAAAAACTATGAAGACGACCGATGCGTATATATTATATTTTGCATGCGCGATATTGAGCGAGTTATTATTTTATAAATTGTGTTCGATCTCTCTTTATTTTATCACGCCACACGTCTGTAAAATTATATTAAATTTTACTGTTTTCCGATACATATCATTAAGAGGGCTGTACACCCGAAACCTTAATTTTGTTGCCGTTCCTTTCTTCGATATATATATTGAGTGAATGCGACAATATATATCAATATATATATATATATATATATATATATATATATATATATATATATATATATATATATATATATATATATATATATATATATATATATATATATATATATATATATATATATATATATATATATATATATATATATATATATATATATTGAGTGAATGCGACAGTTGCGCTTCGACCAGATACTACGTATTTTAAATCGACAAAATTGAGGTTTCATATTCTCCTATTTTCTCCTCCAAAACTGGACCAATTTTTAAAAAAATTTCATCATCGGTATGAGAAAAATATTTTCTATGCACCTGTGCGCGTATTATTTTTTAAATCGACTGTTAAATAAGCACACTTGACTCTTTTCGTGGGTGTAAAAAAGAGGCGATTTTTATAGATGTTTGGCGGCTTCTAGCTCCTATAAAAAATAACTAATCAAAAAAATAAAACGATAGATGCATCCCAATGGTGGATATCCATAGCATATTAAAAAATAATTTCTCTAGTGCCATAATTGATGAAGGGAGAAGTGTAATACGTTTGTATGGACAAGGCGCTGGTGTCCAGCCCTCTTAAATACAATGCTGGCAACATTTTCGGTTGTATTAAATACAATGTGTCTCAAGTTCGCAAACCTTTTTAATTTTTTTTTTGCAATCCCTTACTAGGACACTCCTTAAGCTTTGACCTTTACTATGAAAGACTGTCTTATTATGTGTAAAGAGCCGCAAATGAATTCCATAACATTATAAAACAACTACCTATAATAACACCTCTAGTCGGGTAGTCTAATGGGTAGAAATCGGTTAAAGGTCAAAGTTTGGTATTTAAAATTATCACTTTTCCTTTCCCCATCACCTTTTAATGCATACTTAATGCACAGTAATACACATAAGTCTGGAAAAATGACCGTGAATCCTCGTCGGAACAATATTACACACCGGAAACATATTTTATCTTGCTACGAATGACTGATATCAAATACATTCCACGCCTCTCAAATATTACTGCCATATAAATCTATACACATATGTTATCATTTGGAAGTATATCGCCAAATTTATACACATATACATACATTATTAAAATATTTCAAATTATATTTGTGTTATTGCACACTCTATCAATTCTTTGTACCCTGTATTTAGCTGATAACATGTTTTCCATATTTATATCACATTACATATATGCATTTTTATTATATTTATGTAGCTTGTGCAAGCAAAGTGCATTTTAATTGTTAAAGTAAATGCAATGAGTAATACTCACTTGCGTTGGATGTGCGATAAAGACGTTAAGGCAGTTTTCATCTGTGATAGTCTTGTCTCCCACAATGATAACTGATCAGTACTACTATCCCCATTTTGCATATCACCTGCAGCTCGAGCTGATCCTGCCAAGTTCTGATATTCTTCAACCTGAAATATTATTTTTTTATGAAAGAATATATTAAAAATTGTACAATTTTTTTTTATTTCGCATTTATACCTTAGTGAGAATGTCTTTAAAGTCTTTAATGATGAATACATTTTGCTGTTTAGAATCAGTATGTTTTATCAGAGTGAATTTTGTGCCCGCCAGCCACAATTCTAGTTCAGCGACGGCTTCTCGTACGATTGCTTCATGAGATGCAGATACCCAAATTTTCTATACATAAATTTAGCATAAGTTTAAAATTATAATCGTATGATTTTTCACCATAAAATTTAAATCACCTGTAGAGATTTGGCATTTATCTTTATATTTGAGGCTGTATTCAAAAAATCGTTTAATACGAGAGAACTCGGAGGCTTCGCTGGAATTTCCAGCAAAGAATATACTTCACGCCAATGCTTTTCAGTAAAATTTGCACCTCTTACATTCTTCAATACAGGAATGATTTCCTAAAAGTATGTATATACATTTTAATGCACGTGTTAAGTATAAAAAATTATAACACTAAAAAGTTACCCACTTTATACATGTCGATTTCATTTCTGATAAATAATGTGATTGGAGTGAATGGCTCCAATTTTAGATTCCAATCTAATATGAAATCTTCCAATAAGTGAAGCTTCTTTTGAAAAATGATCCATTCTTGATCGCCGAGCGAATTGAGTTCTAAATTTTACAATTTTATAAATCAATATAAATATATTAACAACTAATTTTTAAATTCACATTTAAAGAAACCTTCTGTGAACTTTTGAAATGGTTCCCAAAGTTTCAAGTCTTCGTTTATTGCTGTTTCAATTTTCATCCATGATTTATTTTCTTCCAGACTTATATTGAACTTATTGCATTCACTCCTAAAAAAAAATTCAACATATATTAAACCAAATTGTAGAACAAATACATAAAATTTTGCACTAAAAATTTTACATCATGTTTTCTTTATCAGATTCAAACGTTTTCCAACTTTCCAAGGCATCAGCAAATAATTTATATTTCATTTGCAATTCAAAATAAGAATTCTGCGTAAGCTGTTCAGGCTTTGGTTTATTTTGTAGCCACTTAGAGTGCCAAACTTCTACATTTTCACCGAGGTTTGACCATTCACCCAAGAGATTTGATTTCACAGATTCAGCCTAGTTAACAATTTTTAAAATTATAAACAATGTGATGAAATATTTTACATTAAATAATCATTTCATTTACATACTTGATGAACAATCAATTTTTCATAATTTTGCAATTGCGATATTGTATTTTCCCATTGCTTCGATAGATGTTCTAAAGATCTCACTCTTTCTCCACACCATGTCCTGACCATATTTTGCTTCCGACGTAAGCCTTCAAACAAGGCAACCATCTGAGAATATGAGAGTAAAAATTATAGGATCACTACAATCATACTTAAAATAGTATAAGTATACAATTATACTTGTGGCTGTTTCTCTTTCAACATATAGAATTCTTCATTTGCTGTGCCTAATTCTTTAGCAGTCTTAGGAACATTTTGATTCATTGTATTGTGAGCTGTTAGGAAGAACGCTTCGATTGTTGCAATGTCTCTTTGAAGACTGCTTTGCAAAGAGGTCGTTAAAGCTATCCAATATCGCCTATTGTGGATTTCTAAATCGTTTCTTAAAGAAGCACTACTGATCCAAATCCAATCTACACGTTCCTCATCCCTATGAAAGTATTATACATATGTACTTGAATTTTATTAAACTTCAATATTAAACCATTTTTTTTATTTATTAACATACATCGGCAATTTAGCAATTGTCTGCCCAAGCGATTTACAATCTTTGAAATTCTTTTCCCAATCCGACGGATGAGACAAATGAATGTCGCAAAGATTGTCCAAATCTATGCTACCAAGAGCTCCCCATTTCTTCCACTTTTGTATGATTTCCAACACTTTCTCCAAAGTAGATTCTACTTCCGACATAGCTCCAGCAATCATCCAATTATTTCTGTATTTTCATTTTATTAATTCATTTTTTATACTATATCGGATGACTTATTCACTTGCATACTATTTTATTAAATTATTATATTGAAAATGTACCTAAGCATGATAGAAGCAAATGGTGATTCTTTATTAGAGTGTACGTTTTGCAAACCAACAAAATTCATCGGCAAAGCTATGAGTTTTTTGAAATATGTATGACACGATGCACGAATCTCTTCCAATGGTGGCTGTAAATGTATACCCTGTTGTCTGAAATTCATTAACACATATTCAAAAACATTTATCAAAACATATATTTAATGTTATCCATTTTAATGTATTACCTAAATATTAATTCAACTTTCATAATAGGCAAATGCGACAGAGGATCGATTAGCGCACTACGATATTGATGTTCCAACGCTTTATACAATTGGATATCCCAATGAATCATCCATGATTTTGTATTTGTATATCCATTACTTTCAACCTATAATATTAATTTAAAAATAAATACCCAATACAGTTCAATTAATTTGTAACTTTTTGCTAACTGAAAAAATAATAGCATTGTAGAAATTTATTTGTACAATATAATACTAAAATTTTTCAAACAAAATTATTTACACAATATGTATGTGTGTAATAACAATAAATAATTATAATATTTTAATAACCAAATATATGTAATATTAAGAAGCCAATAAAAAGGGAACCTTATCAACAATATCTCTCATTTGTCTGATTGCTTTTTTCCACTCGGCTTGTTTCTGAAGCAAATTAGTATCCATCAGTGATAGGATAATATTCCGCAGAAGAACATGTTGATTTGATAAATACAAGTTCTGAAAGTGTAAAAATAAACAAATGTGAAAGCTCAAATCATGCCTGTAATTAATACCGTCTTGCTAATCGATTGTTATCAATGATAAGATGATTCGGATTATTTCATTGTGTACCTGTCTCGCCAAATTGTCGACTGCCGATTTCAACTTCTCCACATATTTGGCGACGAGGTTTGTATCTTTCCATGGTACAGCTGTTTGTTCTTTGACCAACGCTGCCAGTTGCATGGCAGCATTCAGCATCATCGGTCTTTGTGAAATAATCATTCTCTCCCCTTGAGTATTGTGAAATGCAGCAACCTTTGAAGTAAAATGACGTCAAAATCCTTATTGTAACTAAATATTTATTTAATAATAATATATATAATGTGATTGCCTGTTGAAGTGATCTCGCATGCTCCATGAATTTTGAAGCATTATTCACAATGTCCTTTATATTCGAAGGAATCGTGAAGCCTAACATAGCCATGTGACGTACATCTCTTTCTAAAGTCACTAAACGTGGGTTGAAGGTTACTCTCATGAAATTATTTTCACCGAAGAATTCCACGACGGATGTATTGGACGACAGAGTTAAAGTGTCATTCATTATTTCAGCCTATATACATTAAAAATCTCAAAATTACACATTCAAATCCTTGTTGTATTATTCGATACTAAAGTTATTTACTTGTAAATCTCTCGTCCAATCTTCAAACGATTGATTTTGTTGTTCGGCTAGTTTAATTTTAATTTCACCTGCATATGACAGTGTTTCATCACTTCCGTCCAAATCGATGAGTAATCTTTCAACAAGCGTCTGTATTTGCGATACCTAAAATACCCCCAATTATGATTATAAATACGTTTGAATTGCTGTACACTTATTTTCAATATTATTTACTAACTTTTCCCTCCATTCTTTTCGTCCATTGCATTTGTTGTACCATTGAAGATATTCCCGGAATGATAAATTCGTTTTCTTTTGCACTCTTCTCCACTCCTATTTGATGATCAACGTCCTTCAGTAATTGGCCTACAAATGATATTAAAACCTGCCTTTCCTTTAGCAAAGCCATCAATATAGAAGACCTCTCGATGAGGGTTGCATACTTATTGAACTCGTAGAGCATCTTCAAGTAAAATTTATTTATTTAAAATTTAAAAGAAATCACACAAAAAATCTTAATTAAATTTTTCGAACCTGATTTGCAGATAAATTATTCAGTCTGGCGTGCAACTTTTGAGCTATTAATTCTTCAGCTGGTTTTAATTTCTTTTCAAAGACAGACTTTGCTTTCATCCAAGTTGCATCACTTTGTGGAGTACATTGCCATATAACAATACCTATTATCATTTTAAATAAATAAAAATAAAAATATATTACTTTAATTCTAGACATACATCATATTTTATTAACACTCTTACAATCAATACCATCCATCTCAATATATACATATACTATTTTATTTCATTTTTTAATTTCTTTATCTTATCTTTACACCTGATCATACTTATTTTATTTTATTTTTTTTTATATTTGTAAACCCCAATGCGCCTTCCTGGCCAAATTACAAACAATACAGCATTTTTTATTGTATACATAAGTCGCTAAATTACGAGACACTGACTTAAACTCGACAATTAACGAGACATCTATGAATTGTACATACATTTTTATTGTAATATTTACATTAATCATACTCAAATAGTGGTGACATAGTGGGTAGGAAGGATTTTTAGCCAATTTTTAATCGGGAATCGTTTCAACAATGAAATCAGAGAAAATTGGCAAACTCTGATAGGAAACGATCAACCAGGAGTCACAAATCCTGGTCTGACCAGCAGCATTACAGATATACTCAGAAAAATTCTTTTCAATCGAGGTCAGCTCAAGGGATCGAACTCGGCGCCTCTCAGTGTTAAGCAGAAGCTTAACGACCGAGCCACGCTGCTGGCTTATAAAATGTTGTGTACGCACATAGAATGTATATATAAACCACACAACAGTACTCAAGAATATTAAAATAAAAAACACACCTTCAAATGATGAAAACATTTCATCTAAATTCAACTCTTGTTGTTCTGAACGAGAGAGAAGTTTTCCAAGTTGCATATGAATCGATCGTACATCTGCTACCTAGTAAGGGAATAAAATTTTACTTCACATTATGAATGTTTCCATTTCCATCAAAAAACAACAGATTTTATTTTATATACGGCCGCAAGGACCATTGAACAATAATAATAAGACATAGAAAAATAAATAATACATATGTAGAACAATAAAACAAAAAAACAACAATATTAATATAAGAAAAGAAAAGAAAAAAATATGATTTTTAAAAGTAATTGAATAAATAAATGATTTAATTAAAAAAATAAAATAAAATTCATTTAGCATTTGTATAAATTAGAAAAATGATGATTCAAAAATTTTTTTAACTATTTTTACTAATATTAAAAAAATCAAATTGGCTAAATTCGTTTCCTAGTTTATGAAGTCGGGGTAACATTGAATTTTTTTTATAACTAGTGGCATAATTTTTGATGTGGAATAAATAGTTGCAACTGGTAAATCTCCCCGGTGTATGAAAATTTATGAGGTCCACTAATTCACTACAGTCCATAACTCCGCTGAGTACACCAAACAGACATAACAAATCATTGATTATTCTCCTGTCACAAAGTTTGATCATATTCAATTTAATATACTTGTTGGTGACCAAGTATATTAAATTTAAATCAATGAATCTAATAAATCTATTCTGAATCCTCTCAATGGAATTACTATGTACCTGTGAATTGGGGGACCATATTGGCGAATTGTATTCAAAATGATAGAACCATACTTCCTTGAGCCGATCATAGAACTTCTTCAATAGTCCTGGCGTGTGTGGTGGCCCTTCCCACACATGCAACGAATGATTGGGCCAATATTTGTGTGTCAGGACATAGCAAGACTTGATCCATGCATCGGCACCTTCAATCGAATTTGCAATTGTATTTATCACACTCGGGTCATCGCTCCACACATTCACAATGGTCAGCACATCTTGTAGCTTCTTCATGCATGTGTTGCCTGTTTGATCACACTCAACATTAAAATATAAGCTTATCAATAGTAAACAACTGTTTGGTTATATATGTATCTCACCAATCACGTCCATCAGGTGGCTCATTCGCTTTCCGGGATACACAAACGAAGAATGTCGCCACAAGTCGTCAAGGAGACCACTGGAGTTCTCCATAGTCTCTTTAATTTCAGTCACATCACAGTTGTCCATAAATCTGCAATTGTACTTAATGCATTAATGTGTATTAATTGTATTAATATATTTAAAATTATTGATACAACCATACCTCATTTCTTGTGATAGTAATTTAAGAATTGAAACAAAAGCATCGGCCATTTCTTTTTGTTTATAAGCTTTGGTCTCTTCGGTGATTCTTTGCCAATATTGCAATTCGTCATCAACGGTTAAGAGTACTGCAAATGATATACAAAATACATATATCAAGTTTAGGACTTTTTTGATTTTTAAATGCTTTTTATTATTACGAAATTATGTTCACAATACGTCTTATATCTATTTTAATAGCTACTGATCTACTGATCATTTTCTATTTTACAATTTAATTTAATTTCGTTAGTAATCATAGTATTATATTATTCTAATGTTAATCTACAGCATAATAGGAAAAAGAGCTCAAAAACCTATATGTTTAGGACTGATATATATGAAGTTTAGGTTTATTGATGATTTTTTTTAATTTATACCAGGAAGACCTACCAGGTAACCCCAATGCGCCTTCCTGACCAAAAACATTGTGCATTTGATAGAAGTATTAGTATACAAAGTAAATACAGATGAATTAACGTCCACAGAGACATCCATGGTCAAATTTGTAAATTTACAGCATTTTTTTTTTCCAAACAAATTCAGTTAATACATATCAATTAACAAACACAAAGACATTTATAGTCAAATGTGTAAATTTGCAACATTTTATACAATTCAACGAAATTCGAGATTGCTGAAAACTCGAGATTTGCGATAAAATAGGTATGGTTGCCAATTTTTTGGAACCGTTTCAATGAAAATCAAATAAATTGCCAAACTCTGATAGGAAACGATCGACCTGGAGCTACAAATCCAAGGTCTGGCCAGCAGAAACCAGTGGAATTTGAACTCGTGACCACTTTGTTCAAAGCATTATATGCTAATCACTAGTCTATTCTGCTGGTTTATGAGGCTATAAAACAATCTACCATAGGATGTTTTAAAAACCTTTAAATTTATTAGTTTACCTAATAAACTAGGTCCCCCATCCCTTCCATGAGCAAAAGTTCTCAAGCTTCCTTCGAGATACATAATTGTTTCTTGAATTTTAGGATCCATGCCGAAAGATGTAATCTGTATACAAACAAAACACATGTTATCTCATCATTATAATTTACAAAATAATATGCTTTTAAGAATTATATAACTGTTTGTAATAGGGGCCCATAGATGTGTCGTAGTGACAAATATAATGACTCCACCGGATTCTCTGGCAAAGCTGTTATTCCGACGTGCGTGATTGAGTCTTTTGCTTCCAATGATGTTTGCTTAGTTTTATAGAATATTAAAGCTCCTGCATTTTCGTATGTTACCTGCACAAAAAATTATGTTACCATGTTTGTAATACGATGTAAATGAATATAGTGTGTCGTTGATGTTACTTCTTTTTGAAATTCTATTTTCTGTTGACGCAAAACGATGCATAAAGTCAACATTTGCGACTCGTTGATGAACATTTCCAAAATTTCATCATCTTGATTTATCGCAATGTCTTCTCTGGCCTGACTGAAGTATTTTACTGCAAGTGTATCATCAAATATGTATGTATGTATGGAATGTATTTCATTGTGCATGACGGAACAAAATTATACATATGTATGTAGTATACAATACCTGCCGTTGAAATGATGAAGTCCTTCGTCGATGTCATTTTGATTAAATCAAAGAATTGTTGTTTATGAAGTTGAAAATTCAATTACATGTTAGAATGAATGGAATTCTCTTTTAGCAATTGGGTTTGCTGCATGACAGAACAATGTTTGCATTTTGTCTCCATAGTGACATGTGTTGGTTTAGGAATTTTATAGTGTATTCGAAATTTCTCTAATCATGCATTTGTAATATGATTCACAAAATTGCATAATTATTTGAATACATTTTTTTTTATTTCATAATTATATAATTTGATTTAAAATATTTATTCAAGTATTAATTCGAATTTGAAAGTATAATTCAGCCATTTTGTATGACTGATCGCTATCTAATTTTTTTTAAGATTTTATTTCTATTAATTTCTTACCAACATATTATGTGATCATCATTAATCTAAAAAATAATAATCATATCATATATATAATATCGCTATTCTGTCTGTATGTCTGTCTGAGATAACGCTCGCTGTATAATAGTTGTTTTGATTCGACATACATATGTACGTCACAGCTAAACCACTGCCAAAAACGTATATACGAATACAACAACAAAAGAAAAAAACTATATATGCTGATCGTTCCTAATGTTTCCGCTTGGCAGAGAATTTACCTCCATCTACTGAAAATTTAGTTAATTAATTATTTTTTCTATCGGTGCTTTATATTTTTTATATGTACATAGGTAGGTAGGTAGTTTTTACCATTTTTTTCATATTAAACAATTAAATATAAATATTAAATTAAATATATTTAAAAGATATTTGAAAAAAATTTGACTGCGTGCACATCTAACACAAGATCGACACATTTCTTTTAATTTTTTTTTTAACTTTTTCCAAGATCGTTCAAGATAGATTTTATTATTTAAACAACTTGCTAATTAATTTTTAAGTCTCAAGGCAAAAGTCGCATATACCAATTTTCACTTCATTTTCTTTAAGACTTGTGAGCTAAATATATAATATTGAGCTAACCATAAAAGGGTTTCTTATTCTCATAAAAGTATATGTAGGTACTATTCAACTTTTACTGAATAGTAGGAGCCAATCTAATACACACTGTATGTACTTACCAGTGGCGTGCCGTGGAAATCTCTCCGTTTTTACTTACGTGTGCGCGAGCAGGATATAAGGGAACTAGGTGACGTCATACCGAGTCCCCTTGTATGATGCTCGCGCAAACGTAAGTGAGTCTGTGCGATAAAAACAGGGAGATTTCCACGGCACGCCACTGATACATACATATGTATACATGCTCAGCACTCATGGTTTATAATTGAAAACATTATTAATATCTTTTTAGGACTAAATTCAGATATGGATATTATTTTTCAAAGATTTTTTTCACCTGCAAAAATTTTGTACTTTTATTGGTACTTTGGTAAGTTTACACGATTTAATTTGTTTATATGATATTGTTACATGTACATTCAAAATGTTTGTAGATTAATGAATGTTTTAATTGCAGCCAGCAGTATGTATTACGAATTTAAAAAAAAATTAAGATTATTCAAATCAGAAACCACTGAATATTCGAACGAATACAAATTGAGAAACCCTGAAGACATTGGCTATTTTCTAATCTTTAACTTCCAAAAATATGCTGTCAATTATCGAGGAGGTAGTGAGATCGACGTTAAAAATTTACATAGTGTTATGGGATCTCGTGGTTTCAAGACTATTCTATTTGAGGATATTGAAACAAAATATATTGTTCCTTATATAGAATTATATTCGGATATGATTAAAGATGATCATAGTGCTTTTGCAGTGTGCTTTTTAGCACACGGAGATGTGGGAGTCATCAATGGAATCGATGGAGAAACCATCGAAAGGCGAATGATAATAAAAGCTGTTTATCATGGAGAAATATCTAGAAGAAAATCGCTCTTAAAACTACTTATATTTCAAGCATGCAGAGGACCGTATGCATTGAACTTTATTAATGAATTGGGAGATGTTGAAACTGATAGTCAATTAGAAAAACCTGAAAAATACGTTCCTGAAAAACGAGATCTTCTAGTTTTCAATTCCACTAGTGAGGGTCACCTTTCAGCAAGAGAAAGAGACAAGATACATTTGAAAAAACCTAAAAAATTGGTTCCAGAAATGAAAGACCTCATTGTTTTCTGTCCGACTAGTGAAGGTCATCTTTCGACAAGAAGATGCGATAGGGGTACACCTTTTATAACGTTATTTTGTAAAAACATCGCCAAACATGGAAACACCATGCATTCGGAAGAGATTTTATTACACGTAAAAAAGGAAGTTGGAGAGGTAGCATTGATTCAGTCACCGGAGTCTGTGTCATCATGTACAAAAGCATTTTTTCTTAAAAAAAATTGACAAACGAACGCCAATAATCGACAAATGGTCCCGCATTGGGAATCCCAAAATGGTAATACTAATTTTATTAATTACTTTTAAATGATAAAATAAATTTATATAAATAAAAAATGATATATTTAATACAGTGAGTTTTGGGGGGATGCTAACATTCTTTAAAACTTATGTTAACATTAATATTTGTATTTATTACAGAATGGTCAAGATATTATAACGTCCTATCAAAATGTAACTATCTCATGGTTAACAAAAATGTGGTCCCTTGGTAAATTTGTTATTTGATTTATACTTATTTGTATTATATGTAAATAGAATCCGAGTCTTAATCAAAACGAGTTTTGGACCTCATATTACAAAATTATATATATATATATATATATATATATATATATATATATATATATATATATATATATATATATATATATATATATATATATATATATATATATATATATATATATATATATATATATATATATATATATATATATATATATATATATATATTATTTATGATGAATATCAGCCTATATTTATTATACATTACAGTGATGTCACCCTAATGGTTTCCATGGGTTTCCGGAAATCCGTCGTTAAAAATCAAAAGTTTCCGGAAACCCGTAGTTAGAAATCTAAAAGTTCATATAATTTTTGTCAAAAGTTATTCAAACCTTGAAAATTATTTTCGATGGTTACAACTTCAAAAAGGTCGCTGTATATTACATAGCAGGTAAAGAGAAAAGATCTTTTTTCCGTTATGCACAAGCAAAATTAGCTGTTCAATGATTCAAAAAGAAGCTTGATAAAAAATATTGTAATTAATATAATTCATTATAATGTTGCGTAGAGGTGGGTGGAGGATCCAAGTAAAATGTCAAAGTCGTGTCACAGCATTTATTGGTGATTAAGGAGATACACACACTGGCAGTGCTCCGTCCAGAATGTCTTGATATCGCCTAAGTACCGCCTTATAAGGGGCAGGTCTCTCAGGACATCTTCGACTTCCAATTTGTTTACCTATTGTTATGGTCACGTACTCGGATATGTATTCCCACGACACAGCCTCACGGTATCGGTCACTTCTGAGAACTCCACGGGAATGCGACCGAGTGCCGCTACTACGCCATTGTTTAGCTTACTTGCACTTAGTTTGCAGATAATCCTCGAAACCAATTATAACGGTCGCACAGTGTCAGGGATGCGCCTAACTAAGTAACCTAAGTTATTTACTAACCTCTTATTTTAGTATACGTAACAATATATTATCTAAATATTTAAAATTAATCAATTCATTAATTAATTTAAAATATCAATATTTTTGAGTATTTTATAGAAGTATATTTGCATGATTTTATGCTTCTAAAGGTTCTTTTATTGATCGTATGAATTTATTTAGTTCATTTTATATATGTATACACTGAAATAAATATTGGAAACCTGTTGTTCCAAAATTGGGGTGACACCACTGTAATACATATAAAAAAACTGAAAACAAATAGCTAATCTTTCATCAGTGAATTCAATTTAACATAACAGTAATATGATTTGCATGGATTGTCGTTCAAATGTTTAGCTTTCAATAGGCATTACAAGTGTATGGATTCTATTCTTATTGGATATTAAGTGAAATTCATTTTTCAGCAAATTCCACAATGGGAATCAACATTCGAGTGGAACAGAAGGACGTTCAAACAGAAATTTATGTAACTGGAAATATAAATCGGTCAAATTTGAAATCTGCTAAACAGAACTACAAATGAAATTGATCAAAATATCATTTATGGCTATTTTATCATTATTAACATTGATCAGTACAAATATAGTTTCAAAACTCGCAATGGAAGTGAAATCGATATTCAAAATTTAGCAGAATGTTGGGGTGCTCGTGGCTTTAAAATTATAATTTATAACAACCCTGAAGAGAATTTATTGGAAATTATCTATCGGTATTCTGAAATGGTGGAAATTGACCATAAAGCTTTTGCAGTGTGCATGATGGGGCATGCAAATGAAAATATCTTCTATGATATCAATGGACGAGCAACACAAATAGAGAGTATTAAAAATGCCATGTTCCACAGTGAAAAAAGCAGAGTCAAACCACTTTTAAAACTACTTATTTTCCAAGCATGTCGTGGAAATAATGTGATAGATACCGGCATGTCACCAATCGATATCGAAACTGATAGTATGGTATCTGAAGAATATCAGTTGGGTCCTATCAGTCAAAAAATGCGAGATCTCCTCGTTGTATTTTCGAGTGCCGAAGGATATGTTTCGTTTAGGTCAACGAATTTTGGATCTCCTTTAATAACATCACTGTGCAAAAATGTCGTAAGATTCGGCAACAGTATGCATTTGCAAGATATAATGATGCATGTTCTCAAGGACGTTGGGAAATGGTTCCCAACGCAAGCACCTGAATTTTTGTCGTCTTGCACGAGTGCTTTCTTTTTAAGGAAAACCAATGAACAAGCGTCAATAATTGATGGATGGTCGGATCACTTAGATGAGGAACGGAATATGCATATTCCGGAGGACTTGCATCCAATTTGCTCTGAAATTTATACTAAATTTAATGAGTATATTGTAAATGGAGGAGATGCAAATTTGATGTTAGATCGCCTCAGTATTAGATATTTATAATTAACTCACTTAATTTGCGCGAGCAGGATACAACAGGAACAAGAGGAACAGGCTTTTCCTCCCGTATTAATGTGCGCGCGCAGAATACGGGAGGAAAAGCCTGTTACTCTTGTTCCTGTTGTATCCTGCTCGCGCAAATTAAGTGAGTATATACCGTTTACCACGCACCCTTTTTTTTGATCTTTCGACTTAAGATCTTTCGATTTTCGATCTTTGCCTTCCGATATTTGGTTTTTCGTGCATTTCTAATTCGATCCCGTGAGGTGCACCCAGTAAAAAGCATTTAAAAATCAAAACAAATCATTAAAATTAAACTAACCATATGCCATAGCCGTGTGGTAATTCTTGTCATGGCTCATATGATGTTCATATGTATGTAAGAAAAAATATAATCATAAACACATATAAACATGATATAAAATATTTCAACTTGAAAAAGCAAATTATTTTTTTAGTATCATCTAGATAATGTTATTTGTGTCGTATTTAATTGTATAATTTACGTCAAATGTGTATAATATTTCAATAGGGACTTAAAATAATAGTCCTTCATTTAATATAATTTTATTTTGTTTATCCCTATAATATATTCAAATATTTGTTTTTAATATTAAAATGTAAAATTTTCATAAAATAAAACTCCATAACAAAGCATGCGTTTTTTGTTTTTAAATCCAATATTAAAGAATATTTCATATGGAAATAATACACATATTATATTTATTCCCAATAATACACATATTATAGTTAAAAATTCAAATAAAATAAATGAAAAGTATTGATTTATTGTTATATTATTCAGCAGCACATATGTATGTATGTACATACATTTTTAGATTCGAAATTATTTTAATTGTGATGAAATAATATAAGATAACAAGACAATGAAAATTTTCAAATATAATACAATACATATATTCAAATGTAGATAAGATGAATTCTGGAAATATTTCAGTTGTGACTAACCACTCAATATTATCGAGCGTCTTCTGGAAACTCCGAATAGAACTGTTCGTTTTTGATACATAATACTGCCTAAAACATCAGTGTGACAAGGTGAATACATATATAATATATAAACAAAATAATATGTAAACATGTAAAAATTAACAGATTGTCACTATCTTGAATTTACCAAGTTATTAAATGAAAAGCTGAAACTTTATATAGAATTTAATCGTTTCGATTCGACATATGTATGTTTGTCACAGTTAAAATTCTGCCAACAAAATGTATGAATATAATATGAACATAATAACAGATCAACAAAAAACTTCTATATATACTGTTTGCTACCAATGTCTCCTCTAGGCAAATTAATATCTGAGCATTTGGCGCAATCTATTGAAAATTTATATAATTAACTAAATAATAAATTTTTCTATTGGTGTTTTATATTGTTTATATGTAGGTAGGTAGGTAGTTTTTACCATTTTTTACTTTATCTATATACATATGTATGTACATACATATGTAGGTGTCCCCTTTTTTTAAGTTTTTGAATTTAATTATCTCCCATACCTCTAACTGAATCGAACTGAAATTTTATCATAATAGAAATTATAAATTTTATAACTTATATTTTTGAGTATTTTTTTCTGAACCGGAAGTAGTACTTTTACTCTAGAGAATGGAGGTTTTTTATATTTTTCTCAAAAACCTTTTGGTTTATTGAACTGGAATTTCATATCTACAAGTTTAAGCTTAATATCAAGCTATGCATAAAATTTGGTAAGCATCCGTCAACTGGAAGTGGCAGTTTACACTTGTTCGATTTTTCTTCCATTATTTTTTTGGACCTTTTTAACATGTGTGGTCGTCACGAAAAAATTCAAGTATAATTCTTGTATTAATGTAATGAAGATAAAGAAAAATTATTAAATTTTATAAACCGGAAGTGGGATTTTTTCCTCTTAGAAAGGTCAAAAATGTTGTCGCCACTACTCTGTCCACAAACCCTGAACGTATCAAGCTGAAAATTTATATTTGTATTTTTTATGTACTGACTTAGAGCTGATAAGGTTTTGGTTAGAATTCGTAAACCGGAAGTAGTATTTTTTTTTTAAACAATATTTCATTATTTTATTTTGACCTCTGAAATAATTTTAATCTTCTTGATATTTGTTGTGTATAGTATTGATAGTAATTTAAAGTAAAAAAAAAAATCTGAACAAAATCCGACAACCAGAAGTAGAACTTTTGTCTTGTGCAAGTTTCCATAAATTTGCGCTCAATTTGTACCCGGTAATTTGCTACCGGTATGTGTGAATGTGTCTGTACGGTAAAATATCGAATTTTGTTTTGTGACCTTCTAATATTCCTCAAATACATAGATAAAGTCATGGGTTGGTCACAGATCGAACACAGAACCGACACACTTCTTTTCATTTTTTTTGCCCATGCGATGATATTCCACCGGGCACAACACTAGTTGTAATATAATAGTAATTTAATTCTATTATCAAACGACTTAAAAAAAACCTTCCACTTGGTTTGCTAAGTTGTAAATTTTCTGTATTTTTTTCATTTTTGAAAATCATAGGTTATACTAATTAATATACTGTAATTATTTTCTTAATCAGTATAACATTATATCAAAACATTTCAATATTTATCGCCCACATAGGTGGTGCCATATTTCATTGTCTTTTTTTATCAGTTTTATCATCATAAATTTTGTGTTTGTTTTCAGAATTAGATAGGACATACATACATACATACATAAGTGCAGCATCTGGGAAACAAAATGCACGGTCCTACTAACATTTTGGATATGGAAACGGTAATAATTACTAACAATTTTTTTCAAAATCTAACATAAAAATAACAAAATATATGATATCAATAAATTTATCTTTCATTATAGGTTGTTTATCACAATTTTGGAAAATTCGATCATAAAAATGGGATTCCAGTGGATCCCACCATTTGGTGGTCTTTTAGTAAGTTGTTTATTGGTATTTTATATATGTATGTATATACATATATGCTGGATAAAACTTTGGATGAACTAATATTTCAGTACTTACATATATAATAGTTGAATGATACTTTACAAGTATTTTAATATTTATTTTAGATCCCTAAAATAAAATAAAATAATTACCATTATACCGATATACATACATATATATGTATCTCAAATAAGTCAGTTGCATTCCAGTATATGTATGTACATTTGTATGACAAAAACTGTATCGTATGAAAAATTAAGTGTTTTATATTAATATGTATTATTATTATTTTTATTTTAGTTAGCTTCCTTATGATAAACAAATTATTCAAAGAACTCGGACGATTTGGTTTGAACTTGTATTTATTCAAAAAAAAAAATAATACTTCCAAATTAAATCTGATTGATGAAAGCAATCAGGATGTCTATAAAATCAAGAATCCTGAAGATGTAGGATACTTTATAATTATAAACAACGAGAAGTTTAAAGGCGACCGTCGCCGAGGAAGTGAAGTTGACGTAAAAAATTTGAAAGCTTGTTTGAGTGCTCGTGGCTTTGAAGTTAAAATATTCAACAACGTGACAGATAAAGCACTATTGGGAATAATCCATAAATTTTCGAAAAAAATTAGCAATACACATGCTGTATTTGGAGTATGCATTCTGTCACATGGAGATAAAGGTGTAATCTATGGAATAAATAAAAAATCAGTACAAGTGGAGGATATTAAAAACGCAATGTTCTATAGTGAGAATGCGAAACCTAGATCACTATTAAGGCTGCTCATTCTGCAAGCATGTAGAGGACAAAAGGCAATGGAATATATCAATGTGCCCAAGGATGTCGAAACAGACAATCTGAATATAAATGAAACAATATGTGAACCCGTTCAGAAGTGCCTCGTTCCAAAGAAACGAGATCTTCTCGTTTTGTATCCAAATGCATATGGATATAATGCATTGAGACACAAAACTCTTGGAACTCCTTTAATTACGTCACTGTGCAATAACATTAGAAATTTCGGGAATGATATGCATTTGGGAAAAATAATAAGACAAGTTATGGAAGAAGTTGGAAAATCTACAATGATTCAAGCGCCAGAAATACTATCTTCATGTAGAAAAGAATTCTTCTTTCCAAAAACCTCTAAAGAAGTATCAGTAGCTGGTAAATTATTAACAGCAATTGTAGATTCTAAAAAAATGGATAATGCTCTTGCCATCATACACAACAACAATTCAATCCTGCCTGAAGAAATGCTGCCAATTTATTCAGAGCTATGTACAAACTTACGAAAATTCCTCACGAAGGGAGGAAAACCACAGCATGTTAAGCTGTTGCTGGATTATCTCAGTCCAAAAAGTTAACCATTTGTGAGTCATAATATTATATCAATGATTATATTGACATTGTACCTATTTGCAAAACTTGTTTCAAATCGATGGGTTTTCGTTTATTGCATAAACATACCATTATCACTTTTAAACTTAAAATTATTGCATATTCATTGTTATCTTAGGCCTATTGCGCACTGTCGACCGGTCGTCGTCACTGTCGACCGGCCGCACCGTGCAACTTTGTCGGCTGACTAGTCGCGCGACACGAAAAAATGTATGGAAATGTATGCGACAAACAAGTTGACGGGTGCGGCATGTCCCATCTACCTGCATGCATTGGTCTGGTCGCCCTCAACCAAGTTGTTCGCGAGTTGAGCGGTGCGGCCCGGCCCTTATTTATGCAGTCAAAGTCGCTCACTGTGTGAAGATTTCCGATGCGGTGCAAACGATCGACAAGCGTCAGACAGACTGAACCACAGATTAACGACACGTGTACCTTATGCGTGCGCACTGCTCGCACTTACACTAAGCGAAATCTACCCGAAGTCCCGACATACCTACCCTGTATACGTTCTGTGCTTCTGATACTTTCCGAATTTTGCCTTATTAAACTCGCCAGAAAGATCCAACTCAATTTTAATAATTACCATTTTGATAATTGCATCTGTGCACATCGAAAGGTTTCTCGTCATCCGATGTGCAATCTATCATTCGTGAAGTCGAGAATTGCGTCTGTGGTTCTGTGGTTCAGTCTGTCTGGCGCTTGTCGATCGTTTGCACCAAACCCGAAAATTTCCAATGAGTCACCCGCTGACAAAGCGACTCGCTGGCCGTTCAGGCGACCAGTGACCTACATATGTAGTGCATAAACACCCATCTACATAAGTCTGTATAAATTACAGTCGACGGCGACGACGGTCGCCCGAAGACCGGTCGGCAGTGCGCCATAGGCCTAAAAACTCACAAACTGATATCACAAACGATGGTATAAAACAAATATCATTCGTTTCTGTCCATTATTTTATAACAAAATATTATGTGAATAGAAATTAATGATTTTTTACCAATCGTCATCATCAGTGCCGTAGCAACGTATTGGCAAAGGGGTGGTCGCCAAGGCCTCTGGATCCTTAGGGCCGGGCCGCACCGTGCAACTTTGTCGGCCGACTAGTTGCGCGACACGAAAAAATGTATGGAAAAGTGTGCGACAAACAAGTTGACGGGTGTAGCATGTCCCATCTACCTGCATGAATTGGTCTGGTCTCTCTCAACCAAGTCGCTAGCAAGTCGCACGGTGCAGCCCGGCCCTTAGGGCGAAATCAGTAGAGACGAGGAATCTGAAGGGGCTGTTTATTGTTCAAAGATTGTAAATGCATTGTTAAAGGTTTGCCGAACCTTTTTTACAAAGGATTTACAATAATGGAACAATAGGCGGCGCGTTTCCGGCCCCTTCAGATTCCGACCTCTAGAAATCAGACAGCGGTGAATGTGGGACGTGGTTTTTTTATATAGTTTTAAACATATAGAAAAAATGTGGCGATCATGGGACGCGTACATGGGATAGCCCTTTTAAAACGATACATTCGACCTATGTCGTTGAAATTGTATGGTAGTATTTATCCTTGCTTGACAGTGATCTATACCAAAACGACTCTTTGGACCATTTTCGGTAAAATTGTATCCTTGCTTGATGATGTATCCCATATTCGTTATCGATCACTGTCAAGCTAAATTAAGGGGGGGGAGATAAGTTCAGCGCTCTGGCACTTCTTTTTTAGCACTATGTATTATTTTTAGCACTATGCGCCAAATAAGATATTTGCCAAGGGTGCCCAAAAATACTGTTACGGCTCTGGTCATCATCATTCAGCCTTTGCTTTAATTTAAATTTTTAACCATAAGTGTGACTTAGAATTATCACACCTATGTAGGTTAATGAATGCCATTAAAATTTTCGTATGATTTCACACTCATTCGTTATACATACATACATTATATACTAAAAATTCCCATTGACAGAAAGTTTTCTGCAGACAAATCGGCAGATACATATGTATCCAGCGATTTAAGGTCTGTTCATACCTATCCAGCACGACCCGTATTCTGCAGGTGTCCTGCAAGTGCGGATAGTATTCTTTGGTACATTATATGGACGTTTTCATACTCCATTCGCGCATGCGCATTTACGCATTCATGCGCGTCCATATATAATGTACTAAAGAATACTGTCCGTACTTGCAGGATACGGGTCGTGCTGGATAGGTATGAACAGACCTTTATTTGTCATGATTGTTTATCAGCGACGATTGACTTATCTGTCAACAGATAAGGCCTTTGTTCACAAATAATACTATCAGTCGGATGATCGGATGCTGTGACGTCATACTGCATATATATATGTATATATACAGCAAAAAGTTTATCGTACAAAATGTTAAAAACTCATGACACTTTGCACATAACTTGAGTATCAATAGAAATAACTGTTGTTTACTTTAATTTATCAAGTAGCAACTATTGTCCAAAGACAAGTCAACATTGGTGAGAACGGAAGAAGGTCAAATAGTCTAAAACTTTTGATATAAAATTCCGCTCTTTTACAGGGGCGTCATTTCAGCTTTTCCCTAGGGGGGGGGGCAAAATTTTTTACCAGTGAAGAATTACTCCTGGGGGGGGGGAGGGGAGTGTATTATATTAAAAAATGCGTGTATATGAATTTAAACTATTTATTTTTTATTTATATATTTTTATCAATAAAATTAATAGTAAAAAAAATAAAAAAATCTATTAAAACATTTGGTTTGTTGGCTAAGTATTTTAATTCATAATAATACATTAAACAACGTGGATAGTCCCGTTCAAATTTAGGGAGGGCGGCTTCCGCCCCCCCCCCCCTCCCTTGAATGACGCCCCTGCTCTTTGGCCAGCTCTCTGGTCAAGAGATTTCGTGTAATAAGAGTTGCTATTGAGATAAATCGAGCTCCTGCGTGAAGCTATTCACATAGTGCAGGTGTTCTCCCACTAATGTATCATAAAATACATAGTTGAAACTTTAAAGTCGTCTATTTTCAAATTCGACTATTATTGTAGAAGTGGATAATGTAAAAATATACTTTAAATGTATTCAAGTGTGGTTGTAGTTTAACCTCAAGGCTATAAACCCTTAAGTCACATTTTGTGAAAGCGTTAAATGTCATCATTAATTTGTATATATTTTTCTTTGCCTGCATGTTTATTCAATTTATTTTAAAAACAATTATTTGTGATATTAATTGTGTAAAATAAAACCAAACAAAAGGTGATTCATAGATATGATATGAAATACATTATACAATGAATTATAATATATTAATCGCACTTTAATTCAATGTAATTTTACATTGAATGTAATTTTTGTTTGAGTCACTAACAAAAATTTTTTTACGCAGTAGCATTAATTCAATTATTACACTGCGTTGATTATTTGTAATACATAACATTTTTGTAACCATGTATATTTATATTTTAAGATTTTATTTAACCGATTATTTATATTAAACTGTGTATTTACCTATAATATAAAAATATAATAAACATAAGTATTTATCCTAAATGATTTAATTCATTCTATTTACGAAAAAATAGACTTACGTGGTATTTTAAGGAAGACGATAGAGCTCCCAATGAACTATTCATGATTTATTTAAAGAATTGTAAATAGGTTTTTGGCTTTTTTTATAAGGGTTTTATTATTCCTATTATGCTGCACACTTACATTAAAATAAGATAATATTATACATATTGTTGCGTAGGGGTGGGTGGAGGATCCAAGTAAAAGGCCAACAGTCGTTTCACAGCATTTATTGATGTTTCAGGAGTTACACGCACTGTCTCTGCTCCGTCCAGAATGAATTATATCGCCTACGTACCGCCTTATAAAGGGTAGATCTCTCAAGACGCCTAATCTGTTTACCTGTTGTATAGTCACGTATTCGGATATGTATTTCCACGATATTGGGTCTTCCCGTACCGATTCTGAGAAATAACTAATAACGGTCATTATTTAGCCTAAATGCACTTAAGAGTCCAGATATAATCTTTGGAAGTAAGTGCATGCATTTAGTTAATCCGATAACAGATATCCGTTGGTCTAAGTACAATTCGCTCAATCCACGGCGTACGTAACATTATTAACAAAAAATTAAAAAAAGAAAATAATCAATATATCAGTAACTATGTATTATTATAGACATAAGATGTATTGTGAACATAATTTATAAACAATAAAAAGTATTTAAAAATAATATAAAATAAGAAATTGTATTTATTTCGTGAGCCCAGCATTTTTTTCTCGATAAACGAGCAATGTCTTGCATTACAAGTAGTATTATACGGTTCGGTGATTATTCCGCAAAAAGCGATCTCGCGCACGTCACTAAAATCTCGATCACGGAACATCTAGTACCCAAAAACGCTACCAATCTTTGAAATATCGTACTAACGAGAACTCGAGAGCCAGATATTCCGTATTGGCGGAATTTTGTGGCAACGATTGTCGTGCGCACGACTGCAATTTGCGGAATAATCCGTTTACTGTATTATACACAATGCTGGTTTTAGGAGGGAGGCTGAAGCTAAAGCAGCGGAATTATTACAAATAGAGTTGGATTTAAACAATTAAAAAGAATCATTCGCGTGAGACTTCAATTTGATGAAAATACATAAAACGAGCCCATCGTTTGTCCAAAGAAACAGTTAGAGGTCGAGTTTATTAATCCTCCCTTAGATACAACATCAGTGTCAATGAAAGAAAGATTCAAAAAACTGAACGAATATTCGAAGATATGAGGTTTTTTGTATTTTGTAAACAATCTACTGGAAAGAGCCTATCTTCAAACTAAGCTCACCCCAAATTCAAAATTTAATATTATTACTAATGAACTTTACGATGAACTTGTTAATTTAAAAGTTTTTTTTTTAAATAAAGTTTAAGGTAAAATTTATTTATTATTTATTTTATTTTTACATACATATATACAAATATACCAGGAAGGCTTAACAGGTAAACCCCAAATGCGCCTTCCTGGTCCACATAATTATTACATAGATACATGTAAATCTAAACAATATCTGACATCTATGGTCAGATATTACAAACATCGTATTAATACGATAAATAACGATGAATAACTTTCATGTAACAATACGAATTTTATATTCGATAAACAACCACAGAGACATCTATGGTGAGCAATATGGCGAAACCTAAGATATAACAATAACTAAAGGTTCGCAACAGAAAATTGGGAAGGAAACGCCAATTTTACAGGAATCGTTTCTATGAAAATCAGAAAAATTGGCAAATTCTGATAAGAAACGATCGACCTTGACAAACCAAGGTCTGGCCAATAGCGAGACTTAGCGGGGAATCGAACTCGTAACATCAAGTACAAGATAATTCAACATTCACCACTAGACCACGCTACTGGTTAATTAATTCACTCATATTAAATTTGATATAACAACATAATTTACAAGTATTATATCCGAATATTTGGGTTGCTACATATGTACATAAACGTTCACACATACCGGCTATGAGCATTTTCAATACAAATTGAACACAGATGTAGGAAAACTTACACAAGACTCTAAAGTTCTACTTCCAGCTTACGAATTCCGACCAAAACCTTATCAACTCTATGTTAGTACAAAAAGAATACAAATATAAATCTTCAGCTGAATATAGCTGAATATTGTACTGAAAGAATCGTTGTCACATCATTTTTGACTTTTCTAAGAGGAAAAAATCCCGCTTCCGGTTTATTATATTTCGTGATGTTTTTTTCTTTTCATCACATTGAACTTGAATTTTTACGTGAAGAGCACACATGTTAAAAGGGTCGAAAAAAATAGTGGAAGAAAAAATTGAATAAGACGCATAACAAAACTTCTGGTTGACGCATGCTTACCAACTTTTATACATAACTTGGTAAAATTTCAGTTCAATAAATTAAAGAATTTCTTAGAAAAACATAAAAAATCTAGATTCTCTAAATTAAAAGTACCACTTTCGGTTTAGGAAAAAATATTGGGGTATAATATTAATAATTTCTATTACAAGTAAGAAATTTCAGTCCGATTTGATGAGTGGCTTGGGAGATAATTTAATTCAAAAACTTAAAACGAAAGAGAACACCTATAAGAGGAGGTACCATTTCCGGTCAAGTAAAAAATTAAAAAAAAAACAAGTCTATTGATTCCAATACTCACTTTGAGCATAGCAATACTAGATTTTGAATTAAAGACCGCAAAAGCCAAATAACTGTAAAAATTGCGCATTTTTTAAAACCCTCATATCTCGTAAAGGAGACCCAACCAACAAAAATCATTATCATATTCGAATTCAGTGGGTCAAACTTAGTAAAGATTGGTTATTCTCCGCTCTGGTATTTTTTTTTGTTGCTCAGTGTAATTAATCAAGTACAGAAATAATAATCATAGAGACATCTATGGATTATTTTTAGATTTTGTGCACAATTATTATTACAACATTTATACACATAATAAACACAAGATTATAGAGACATCTATAGATTTCAGATTTCTGTGCATAATTTCTACAAATTATACACAAAGATTTTTTGTGACAACGGGAAGGATCTATTACCAATTTTCAGGAACCGTTTCAACAATGATAAAATTGGCAAACTCTGATAGAAAAACGATCGATTTGGAGTCACAAAACCCCCAAATCTAACCAGGAGTTTTTTGGGGGATCAAACCAGTGATCGCAGTGGTGCTAAATATATACGCTACCATTCAGCCAAACTGCTGGCTTAAATGAACTTTATTACATATAAGATCTTGCAAATCAAAATTATTTTTTATAACACACATTATACAAGTACATATGTATGTATGTACATACACATACATACATATGTATATATATCATATATTTTTAGAAAAAACGGGAAATTTTCGATGCGATACTTGCACTATCACAAAACTGATGCAATTTTGCGATAGCCTTATCTATGTTATAGAAATTTATATGTATTTGATTTTGTTATCACTTGTCGATATTTCTGTAAAGAATCAATACTTGTGTCAGTGGTGAAATGCGAGGCGGAACAAATACAGTAATGGCCGCTGAAACTGTAAGAAATATTTTATTATTAAATTACGCATCAATTATTAATAATATACTTTCTAAAGTTTTCTAAGCACGTCATTTTTCAATGTCATTAATTTATTTTATTATACAATTGACTATTTATGTTTTAATTTCGATTCAAGTTGTAAGTTTCAAATATGTACATACATATAAATTTTACGATCGAAACGCCCTAAACGCAAATATCGGAAGGCAAAGATCGAAAATCGAAAGAACTTAAGTCGAAAGATAAAAAAAGGGTGCATGGTAAACGGTACATACTCACTTAATTTGAGTGAGCAGGATACAACAGGAACAAGAGGAACAGGCTTTTCCTCCCGTATTAATGTGCGCGCGCAGAATACGGGAGGAAAAGCCTGTTCCTCTTGTTCCTGTTGTATCCTGCTCGCGCAAATTAAGTGAGTATGTACGTGAGTATGTACCGTTTACCATGCACCCTTTTTTTTTAATCTTTCGACTTTCGATCTTTGCTTTCCGATATTTGCGTTTTCGGGCATTTCACACTCGGGCCCGTGAGGTAGACCCAAATTTTACACAATATATATTTTTAAATTTTTGAATCAATAAATCTGCAGGCCAATAACCTTAATCATTATAAATCTAATAATTAGAATAACTTAATTTTTCATTATAGGCTGGTGGGGTCCAGAATGATATGTCAGCTTGGTGGTCAATTAGTAAGTTTTCAATAAAATACTACCGATTCGTAAAATGCTTTTTAAAATATTATTATTATTATTTTATTTTATTTTATTTCAGTTGGCCTTTTAATGATACATGAATTATACAAAAAACTCAAAAAACTTGACTTTGACCTATATATTAAAAAGAATAATGGTCTTTTGGAATTGAAATTGGCGTATGAAAGAAAACAGGATATCTATAAAATTAACAATCCCGAAGACGTAGGATATTTCATAATTATAAATAACGAGAAGTTTAAAGGCAACCCTCGCCGAGGAAGCGAAGTTGATGTTCAAAATTTGAAAGCTTGTTGGAGTGCTCGTGGCTTTGAAGTTAAAATATTCAACAACGTAACAGCAAAAGCAGTAACGGGTATAATTCATAAATATTCAAAAAAGATTAGCAATGTGCACGCTGCATTTGCAGTATGCATTTTGTCGCACGGCAATGAAGGTGTAATCTATGGAATAAATAATAAACCCATTCAAGTGAACGACATTAAAAATGCGATGTTCTATAGCGAAAATGCGAACAGAAGATCACTTTTCAAACTACTCATTCTGCAAGCATGTAGAGGAAATGAAGCAATGGAATGTATAAATGTTCCCCCAGACATGGAAACAGATAATCTGAACATAAATGAAACAACGTGTAAACCCATTCAGAAGTGCCTGGTTCCAGAGAAACGAGATCTTCTCATTGTGTATCCAAATGCATATGGATATGTTGCATTGAGACACAAAACTGATGGAACTCCTTTAATTATGTCACTATGCAAGAATATTATAAGTTTTGGTAACGTTATGCATTTGGAAAAGATAATCAGACATGTCAAGAAAGAAGTTGGAGAATCGACTACGATCCAAGCACCAGAAATTTCATCCTCGTGTACAAAGAAGTTCTTCTTTCCCAAAACTTATCAAGTATCAATAGAAAATGGACGGTCAAGAGAAATAGAGGATTATACCTATGCAAATGCTGAAGAAATCATTGATGTAGTGGAGTGCAGCGATCCTGTTCTACCAGAAGAATTGCTACCAGTTTTGTCTAAAACTTATTATAATTTAAAAGAGTTTTTTGAGAATGGTGGAGAGGTACAGCATTTAAAGCTGATGATTGACTATATTTCTTCAAACAAGTAATAACTTTTTAAAACCCGATTCGACTTGTATTTGGATTGAACGAATTGGTCGGGACGGGAATGAAAATGTGTACATTGTGGAACATCTTTGATATTTTGTGTGAAGCAAAATTGTAATTTTTCGAGTTTTCAGTTGTATGCGGTCTCCGCGCACAACTTGAAACTCGAAAAATTGCAATTTTCTTTCATGCAAAAATTTTGAACATGTTCCACAATGTCCATATTTTCATTCCCGTCCTGACCAATTCGTTCAATCCAAATACAAGTCGGCAACTGAAAAGTAAAAAATGCTTTTTTTCAATGAATTTTTGACTCTCGTGGGTGCCACCCACCAAAGCACAGGCCGAGCTCTTTTGGTTTGGTGACTATTCCGCAAAAAGCGATCTCGCGCATGTCACTAAAATATCGATCACGGAACATCTGGCCCTTGAGTTCTCGTTAGTTCAATATTTCGCGTGGATAGCTTTCGATTGATCGAGTTTTTGGGTGCCAGATGTTCCGTGAACGAGATTTTAGTGACGTGCGCGAGATCACTTTTTGCGGAATAATCACCGAACCAAAAGAGCTCGGCCTGTGCTTTGGTGGGTGGCACCCACGAGAGTCAAAAAATATGTTATAACAGTTGACTGCATCCGTTTTTATGTATATTTTCATACACTGTAAATTATTGGTTAAAATTTTCTATTATTGGTTAAAATATATGTATGGCTATGAATAAAATTATTTGTTCCTAAAATCTAATGTAGGAATGAATTAAAAAAATTATATTTAAATGTCTAAGTTTTAGCAACGACATTTTAAGCGATATTCGCCATCGTACAATTCTATCTAATCTTATCACTGACGCACACTTATTATCTGTTTTTGACATTTCAATTGTATTTTATTTTTTAATTTGATACACATGTTATTAGTTCGTCAATATATAGATATTTAAAAACTAAAATGATGACAACGAAAGCTTCACATTATATTATGTATTTTTGTTTTTTGTAATTTTGAATAGTTTAATAAAATTGAATGTATGTGACTAAAATATATTTTTTAATTCGATTTTTCCCTTCACCAACACTTCAGATGTAATAATTCACATCCTCACTTTGATTTCATTATTTAGACAACCTGATTAAAACATTTATTTTATTCAATCAATCATGCACACTCGTCTTAACATATTGCTCTAATATGTACGAGTGTATTATGCAGATTAAAAATGATTAATTATATATACGTAATTATTAAATATTATATATATTTACATTAAACACGACATCTATAGTCAAAAATTGTACAGAGGTATTGTAATTATTAAGCAAAGCAAATACAAACAACGATTAAAGTCCACAGAGACATCTATGGACAAATTTGCAGCATTTATACAAATCAGCGAAAATCGAGATCCTGAATAACTCGAATATTATCGAGAGATGGGAAAGGGATGCCAATTTATGATAATCATTCCAATGAAATCAGATAAATTAGCAAACTCTGATAGGAAACGATCGACCTTTGAGTCACATATCCAAGGTCTGGCCACCAGCACACACCAGGGATAGAACCCCTGACCACACAATTGAAAGCATTACATGCCAACTATTAATCTATGCTGCTGGTTGATATGGAAATGATTTAAAGAATATATTCACTGTATTTTGCATAATATCATCACATTAGAACAGTGATTCCCAGCCTGGGTAAGCGTACTTCCCAGGGGCTACGCGCTTGGTGAAAAGGGGTACTCAAGGGGTAAAAAAACAGTGGCGGGTATGTGGTGCGATTTATTCTCTGATTTTGATAAATTAAATTATTGACTTGGTTAAAGTCAACATATCCCCAAACTCAAAACTCAACATTTTTCCGTGTCACTTTTGATTATTTTCACTCATGTAGAGCGCAAAGGTAGGTTTCAAATCATTTTGATAAAGAACAATTTCTGACAGCTACATAATTTACAATGGAAATAAAAAGGAGAACTTAATTCGATTAAAAAAAGCAACTTAATAATATTTGGTTGGATGGCAGAAGAGGTTAGTGTTTAAATACCGAACACGTTTAGTTATTCTAGTATTTCCATAAATAATCTATTTTTCCAGAAACCTTCACCAAGCAGACTATTGAGCCAGTCTTTACAATTCTTTACCTTTACAATAAATTAGTATTCAGAAATAATACATATATTATTTCTGAATACTAATAGCTATGACAGCATTTTCGATACAAATTGAGCGTAAATGTATGGAAACTTTCACAAGACAAACGCTCTACTTCACGCTGTCGGATTTTGTTTGTAAGGCAGGGAAGATATGTTGACCGTATCCCGGCCTAACGAAACACATGTTGTGTAGTTTGTAAGAGGATCGTTTATTTTTGTTCAATTGTTACAATGGTTATTGTATGTACGAAGAGGTTAAGCTTCGGAGAAGTGAGCTGGTTGAACTCCAGAGGTTCACTCTGATGTTGGGAGCTGGTGCGTCGCTTTATATACGTTCTGGCTTGAAAAGTGCCGCGTGCAGATGCTTTGTCTTCGTTTCCAGGACACGTGTTGACCTATTTTCGAGGCGCGTGCTCGGTACACGTGTGGTTTATAGCTATAGGGTCAGCGCCAGGCGTAAACGCTTGCCACGTGTTTACGGTTGCCTGATGACATCACTGTTGGGTTTCGTTCGTTTTACGATCGAGCGATGAACTTTTTCTTCTGGAATGGTCGAAGGGGGCGTTGCCCTTAAGTTATGCATGTTTGTACAGGATCGATGATGAGATCACTGGTTTTGATTCGTAATAGCACAAGTCGTGCTATATTCCTACAATACATATATTATTCCTGAATACTAATAGCTATGACAGTATTTTCGATACAAATTGAGCGTAAATGTATGGAAACTTGCACAAGACAAAAGTTCTACTTCCGGTTGTCGGATTTTGTTCAAATGTATTTTATAACTTAAAAACACTATCAGTATTATACACAATAAATATTAAAATAATTTAAAAGGTCAAAATAAAATAATGAAATATTGTTTTAAAAAAAAATTACTACTTCCGGTTTACGAATTCTGACCAAAACCTTATCAGCTCTAAGTTAGTACATAAAAAATACAAATATAAATTTTCAGCTTGATACTGTTGCGTAGGGGTGGGTGGAGGATCCAAGTAAAAGGCCAACAGTCGTTTCACAGCATTTATTGATGATTCAGGAGATACACGCATTGCCAGTGCTCCGTCCAGAGTGACATGATATCGCCTACGTACCGCCTTATAAAGGGTAGATCTCTCAGGGCGCCTAATCTGTTTACCTGTTGTATAGTCACGTATTCGGATATGTATTTCCACGACATTGGGTCTTCCCGTACCGATTCTGAGAAATAACTAATAACGGTTATTGTTTAGCCTAAATGCACTTAGAGTCCAGATATAATCCTGGAAGTAAGTGCAAGCACTTACATAGTTAATCCGATAACAGATAACCCTTGAACGGTCACATAGTCTCTGGGATTCTATTCGCTTAATCCGCGGCGTACGTAACAATACGTTTAGGGGTGTGGACAGAGTAGTGGCGACAACATTTTTGACATTTCTAAGAGGAAAAAATCCCACTTCAGGTTTATAAAATTTAAATGTCACACAGTGTGGTCTTGCCTTAAAAATAATAAAAAAAAGGATGAAAAGGGGGCAACGAGATAGATGGATGGATGAATTGATCAGTTGTCAGCATGACATAGTATTTCCAGGCAGCAGCAGTTGGCAGCAGTCGCTGTCATCACGGTTTCAGCAGAATGTCACTAGGAGTTTTGCTTCGACACGGCAACGGCAACGGGAGTGTGCGATTGCGCATTGCGGCTGCCACTTGCCTCGCACTCCATTTCGTCGGTTCTCGGTATGTTCACATTCCTCACATTCCTCACACTCCTCACATTCGCACTCTTCACCTCCATCTCCGTCACATTTGCCCACCACCGTCGTATCACATTACATTTGTGCAAGTCACTATATTACCTGATCTATACGGTTGTAAATTTGTTATTTTTCCAGGTAAAGATGAAAACTGTTTTATCGACCGGTGTATTGTATCGCTTTTGCCGCGCTTTTATCATCTTATTTTTACAGCCGTCTCTTTGAATGATTTGTACGGGGGTGGATTTGGAACAGCTCCATAAGTTTTTGATCAAAAATATATTTATGAGGCTTGCAAGTTAGAGTGATGATATGTCGTCTAATTTCCGCATCAACAGGTTGTCGAAAAATCGTATGACTCCGAAATCTTCTCACAGTCGAAGAACCTAGTGGAAGAAATGTCCGTCTCGTAATATCCGACATTTTTTTCTACCTGCTTAGAGATGACGTATGTGCTAGTTCAAACAATGTATCTGCTAGTTCGAACAATGACGTATGTGCTAGTTCGATCCTTCTAGAATATAAACGCTAAAACACTTCAACGTCAATTATATCATTTGTACATCGTTATCTAGTTTTTTTTGTTGTTTCATTGTGTATGATTTCCGATAGTTTGAGTTTCCGTATAGAAATAGGTGAGATACCTGTTCCTAATCATAGATAAGCCTAAATCAAACCTTTACTTCACTTGAAAACATTATATTCAAATTATATTATACATTATATTCAAATATAATTTTAATTATTTTATTTATTAATCCGATGCGACGAGTATGCTAAACAGATTAAGAAATGATAGATTCTCTGTGATCGAACATTTTTCTTTGAAGTAAGCTCAATTGTAGCTTCCTATCTTTCCCAGAATGTGTGATTTCATTGTTAACCCATTCTTTGGACATTTTCATTCCCATGGTCGTTTCAGTTCCAAGATTTCTAACTTTCTGTAATTTGTGCATCCAAGTTTCATTTTGTGTATGTTCAACCATTCATTTTTTGAATGCATATATAAAATACAATCGTTGAAAAACCACTTAATAATACTGATCAACAAAAAACATATACTATCGGAACGGGGACTATTCAATCACTACTAAATTGCATCCACTGAATTCGTATATGACAATGTTTTTTGTTGGTTTCTTCTCGGTTATGAGATATGAGCGTTTAAAAAAAGGTTGTGGCTATTTGCAGGTACTATATCTGCGACGGTTACACGACAATTGGTTCAAGTTCAAACGGTTCAACGACAAAATGTACCTGACAATTAGCGCACTGACAAAATGTTCACGCGACAAAATGATCACAATGAAATTTTGTCGCGGGTACATTTTGTCAGTGCACTAATTGTCAGGTACATTTTGTCGTTGAACCAATTGTCGCGTCCCCATCTGCGACAGGCGCAAAGCCTTCTGCGCATGCGCGTGAACTTTTTTACATTTAATGTATGCTAGACTTGTTTAATCAATCGTTCATTATACATGAAGCAAATAAATTTCGCACGTTATTATAATAGATTTATATCATTTAGCCAGTTCGCGGCTTATACTTGTATGTAGGTACTATACGTTGTATATGATAATAATTTTCTAACAATTAATAATATTAACTAATTTGGATTATATTTTTTACTCTACGTCACTTTACGAGTTCGATCTAAATTTTAAGAGGTTTAAAACAAAATTTTAACAGTAAACACGCTGACAGTGACAGTTCACGCGCATGCGCAGAAGACTTTGCGCCTGTAGCAGATATAGTACCTGCAAATAGCCACAACCTTAAAAAATGCGCAATTACTTACAGATTTTTGGCTTTTGCAGTCTTTAACTCAAAACCTAGTACTGCTGTGCCAAAAGCAGGGGCGTCATTTGGGCGTTGTTTAATGTATCATTAAAGACTCTCTAAAGTTGATGACCTACAGCAGATTGTGTTTATACCTGAAGGGTATAGACATTTTGTTGTAATCACCGAGACTCTTCAAAAGTGTGTTAGTATGGTTATTAGTGATTCTGTCATAGAATCTACTGGTTAGTTTGTTAGTAATGTCTCTAACAAACGGAATATATTTATGCAGTTTTTTCAAGTTAGTTTATATATTATAATAAGACTTAATTCCAATACTACGTATATAAGTATGTTAAAGACTGCAAAAGCCAAATATCTCATAAACGAGAAGAAACCAACACAAATCACTGTCATATTACCTAAACCTTATTATGTACCAAGATTACCTAAACACAATCTGCTTTAGGTCATCGACTTTAGAGAGTCTTTAATTAATATTATGTATTAGATGTATTATGAGCATTTATAAGAATTGTAAATAGGTTTTTGAGCTCTTTTTCCTATTATGCTGTACATTAACATTAGAATAATATAATACTATGATCACTAACCAAATTAAATTAAATTGTAAAATAGAAAATGATCAGTAGATCAGTAGCTATTAAAATAGATATAAGATATATTGTGAACATAATTACGTAATAATAAAAAGCATTTCAAAATCAACAAAAAAAAGTTGTCATATTTGAATTCAGTGGGTAAAACATAGTAACGATTGATAAGTCTCTGCTCCGGTACATAAAAAACGGGATTTTTTATTCCTCAGTGTATTTTACCCAATAGATTTACTTTTTTTTATCGCCTGCCAACTCATGTAGATAGTAATCAAAAATATATATAGATTATTTCTGTATATGAATTTATATGAAAGAGTTTTTTCAGAGCCATGGCGTCCGCTACGGAAAATCCCAATTATAAAGAAGCAAAGTCCATTTATGAATTCTCAGTGAATGATATTAAGGGTAATCCCGTCAAATTGGATAAATATAAAGGGCACGTTGCAATCATTGTCAACGTCGCGTCACAGTGCGGTCTGACTGCGAACAATTACAAAGAGTTGGTCGAGCTTCATGAAGAATATGCTGAGAGCAAAGGTGCAATTTTCAACTGTCACACAACGTTATGAATGTTATATTGAGTATCAAAGTTTCAATAAAAGGATCATTTCTCAGGTCTGAGGATTCTTGGATTTCCTTGCAATCAGTTCAATGGACAAGAGCCGGGCAATTCCGACGAAATCGTTTGCTTCATCGGTGAACGAAATGTCAAGTTTGACATGTTCGAAAAGGTCGATGTGAACGGCGACAGCGCCCATCCATTATGGAAGTATTTAAAGGTAAATATTTGTGCATGCATATTTAAGTAAACAATTAAACAATGCTACTTTAGTATGCGGTCTACCTTCACATAACTACTTTAGTATGCGATCTACCTTCACGTTTTTACTTTAATATGCAGTCTCACTGTCTCAGTTCTCGCGTTGGACTGAATAATACCGACCCTAACAACTTAATCTTAAATTAATAGGGCTAACCCTTACTTAACCTAACCTAACCTGACCTTTAAATAAATAGGTGTTGGCTGCTAAGATGTTTTTTTTTAAGTTTTATTTCAGTAATACTTTCACTAAAAAAAACCATAGCCAGCAGTTTGGCTTGATGGTAGTGTATATATTTAGCACCACTGCGAACGATGGTTCGACTCATCAAACTGCTGGTTAGATTTGGGGGTTTTGTGACTCCAAATCGATCGTTTCTCTATCAGAGTTTGACAATTTTATATGATCATTGTTGAAACGATTCCTGAAAATTGGTAATAGATCATTTCCAGTTGTCACAAATCTGTGTGTATAATTTGTAGAAATTATGCACAGAAATCTAAAATCTATAGATGTCTAAAATCTATAAATACAAAAATCTAAAAATAATCCATAGATGTCTCTATTATTATTATTTCTGTACTTGTTTAATTATTGTATTCTATGTGTTCTGACCGTTCTCGTATACTCGTCGCATTGGAGCGATCTGTAATGACGAGTGTACATTGATTGTAATAAAAATAAAAAATAAATATATATATAAAATATCTTAGCAGCCAACACCTATTTATTTAAGGGTCGGGTTAGGTTAGGTTAAGTTAGGGGTGGCCCTATTCGTTTAAGATTAGGTTGTTAGGGTCGGTATTTTATTTTATTTTTATTTTATTTTATTTAAATAGGCACACATACAGAATAAAATATAAAAAGAAAGTTGTATAATGAGACAAAAAATAATAATAGACATAAATAAAAATATAATATTCCATTTACAGTGAGCACCACATGGTGATATAAAAAACTAAAATTACAAAAACATCAAGATTTAAAAAAAAAAGAAAAGAAACAGATAAAGAAAAAGATACAGATAAAGTAAACAAGAAAAAGAAAGACTATAAGGGTGAAGAAGCAAATCAACCACATATTATTTTCTTCACCTTTGTCCTAAAAATACTAAAAGAGTCACTAAAGAGGTCAAGACAATCATCTAAGCTATCGTAAATACGGCATATACGAACGATTGCACTATTGAAAGAGGTGATTGCTTTGACAAATTGGTGGATAAAAAAGATTTGTGCATCTGGTGAATCGGGCATTAACGTTAAAATTAATCTCACTTAAAACAGATGTGTCAAGAATACCATTAGCAATCTTATATAAAATTAACAAATCAGAAACCTTTCTACGCAGAGACAAACTTGCAATATGGAAAAAAGAAAGTCTGTCATTATAAGATGGTAACAGTTTTTTTTCTTCGCTGCTGACGATATTTTGACAGAAATGCTTCGACAACATTGTGGGGCGGTAGGAAAAAACAAAAATTATAATAAACAGGTCGTTGCTACGATACAAATAAAAAAAAATAATCGACTGCGATTCGCATGCTAAGGTAGACCGCATACTAAAGTAGCACCCAATGATCATTGCCTCGGCATTTTTAATTATAATTTTGCCATCATGCCATTACATGTTGCTCCAAAGTGACACCTATGGCTTTAAACTTGTACATGTACAAATTTATAGGTTATAAATTTGAAATTATATCCAAATATATGTAGGTGACTAGGTAGGTTGGTAGCCAATTTGATTAGGAACCGTTTCAACAATAAAATCGGTGAACTCGTTGATTTGTAGTCACAGATATCCAAGTGTGACTTGCAGCACTGCAGAAATACTCTGAATATATTATTTTTAATCAAGGTCGAACCAAGGCTCGAACTCGACACCTCTTAGTGGTTAAAATTAACGCAGCCACGGAGCTATACTACTATTTTTAAACAGCTATACTACTATTTTCCCATCAAAAGAATGCTAGACGTATCGTCTATTTGTTGTAGTAGTACTTTTTACATACCTCTTATACGTTTCACTTACGATTCCAATTCTGAAAAAAATTTGCCTCTTATCCGATCGTTTTCATACTTTGCCATATTGCTCATTTTGGTCATCAATATAAGTATAATGATGGTGAAAAAATATCGTATTAGACGCGCTTGAAAAGTGCCTGACGTTTATCCAGCGTTTGTTTAGACTTTTCTCACTTTTCGCCATGTCAGATTTCAATTGCTTAACAATTGCTCAACGCCTATAACTTTTTCTTTTTTCACTATATTTTATAAAATTTGCTTTATAGGTTCTCATTATTAAATTTACAAATCAAAACGGTATTGGATTTTTAAAAGCAAAAGTACCGGCTTACGATTTTTCTCCCACTGGGACTTTCATATCCAAACTTAGTTCATGCTTTCTCACGCTAAAGAGTCAATAATTGACTGAGTTCATATTTATTTAATTTTTTGAAAGGTGCCATCATATGTCGAGTGTTTATACATATTCAATTGTATATACAATTTTTAAGTTTTATATAAACATATGTAATTTTTTACGATATACGATGTATGGTGAAATTTTTTTATTTTAATTTCAGCACAAACAAGGAGGCACACTTGGAGATTCTATAAAGTGGAATTTCACAAAATTCATCATCGACAAGAACGGCCAACCAGTGGATAGATTTGCGCCAACAACATCTCCAAAGGGCTTGCTTAAAACCCTTGAAAAATTGTGGTAGCTTTAGTTTTTCGCATAGTCTTGTATGTACATATATGTACACATATATGTATGTTATTGTATCATAATTCATAGCTTCCAGTTCAAAGCCTTAATTGTATATTTCTATTACATATGAAAACAGTGTTTTCCAATTACAGCTTTTATACCGTTGATTAGTATATGTATTGTGAAATAAAGATGTTTTTGTAAAATAAATATCAATTTAAAAAAATGCATGCTTCTTTTATTGGTTTATATGTTCAATAATAGTATCGGAAGATTTCATGATGAAAATCTCAACTTAAAGAATATATGTAACTTACCGAGTGGTAAAATGTGTATGTTGAATATAGTCTGCTTTTAAGACAGATTATCGAGTATTCACTTTACACATTGGTACATTTATAGATGACATTTCTTAATCGCAAAAAATTATGTTTAGCAAAAATATGTCGTCTTTAAAGTATAACTAAAGACAACTGAATGTTTGGAGAATATATTTGGGTAAGAAAAAAATCACAATTAACGTTCAAATACATTATAGAAGCCATCTATATACCTATATAATACTAATGTAGATATTCAATATATTGAACTGCATCTATAAAACAGACTAAGACAGCCATTGCCAATTTGACACTTCGCAAATAAAAACTGAAGGCTCTGAACACGAAAAATGTTCAAAATTTCCCAACACAGTCATACTGCCACAGTTTCCGTTTCCACTTATCAAAGTGTCAATGCCATATTCTGAATTTTCCATGTCTTCCCCTGTTGATTTTTTAAAAACTATTAGTTATGGGGGTTTTGAGTCAATATATTTTTTTAACTTATCAAAAACAAACAACTTTACAATCAATTATGTAGGAATATAGCACGACTTGTGCTATTACGAATCAAAACCAGTGATCTCATCATCGATCCTGTACAAACATGCATAACTCAAGGGCAACGTCCCCTTCGACCATTCCAGAAGAAAGAGTTCATCGTTCGATCGTAAAACGAATGAAACCCAACAGTGATGTCATCGGACAAGCGTTTACGCGTGGCTCACGACCCCATTCTCGTCCTGGCGCTGACCCCATAGCTATAAACCAAACGTGTACCGAAAACAGGTCAACACGTGTCCTGGAAACGAATACAAAGCATCTGCATACGGCACGCTTCAATCCAGAACGTATATAAAGTGACGCACCAGCTCCCAATACCAGAGTGAACCTCTGGAGTTCAGCAAGCTCACTTCTCAAAAGCTCAACCTCTTCGTACATACAATAACCATTGTAACAATATTGAACAAAAATAAACGATCCTCTTACAAACTACACAACATGTGTTTCGTTTAGGCCGGGATACGGTCAACATACCTTCCCTGCTTTACAATTATAAAGCTATCTGAATATTTATGTATCGTTAAAAATAAAACTAATGGGCAACAATTTTAGCTCTGAAAAGAAGCAAAACTCACCGATAACCCAGGATAGCTGATTTTTTTCAAATAAGTCGTGGAAACCCAGCAAAACGTTATCCGGGTGTTTTATGTACAGAACTCTGTTTCCAAATGTATTAATGATTTTCATTACAAAATCTTTCTCTTTTGGAGACTTAATCATGGCTAGTTGACCACCTTCCGCTACGCAGATCTGTCGAGCCACTGGCCAAGTACATGGATTCATGTGTAATTTGTAGCCATGATTCAAATGTTCCACAAACTGGTATCCTAAAAAATTATTTAAAATTTAATTCAATTCAGTCAATGTCTAGTGTCTGACCTGGCAATATGAACTATTAGGAGACATTTGCATCTACCACTTGGCACTTGCTTCTACAATCGTCAAACTGGAGGTTGATAAAATTACCTTTGTCGACGTTGAAGAAACTGGAACTGCGATCACTTAGTTCAGGATTATTTCTCCATTGACAGACAAAAACGGTTTCAGTATTACATGATATATCGCCTATTTTACCATTACGGTTGAGTGCGATACAGTTTTCAGAATTTCCATTATTGTCAGGTTGATTTACGTCCCACAAGTGATAAAAGTATTGTAGAGATTCGCCTAATAATTATACAAATTAAATTAAACTGAGTTAAATTAAGACTTACAATTTTAAATGTTGAAGAAAATGAAGTCTAAGTAATAAAAAATAAATAAAAGAAAGATCAAACTAAAAAAAAAGAGGTTATCGTATTACTTTTCTTATTAAGCATATACATATGTACTCTCAAATAGGATTTATTATCATTTAAAACAAATGTAGAATAAGGTGACCATTTAAATGTTTTTAGGTTATGCCACCAAATCGGGACATTTTTTTTTTCATGAGAATGTTTCTAAACACTTTCTATTAAAAACGTTAATGAACATTAGAAAATCACGGATGTGTAGGAATATAGCACAACTTGTGCCATTCCAAATCAAAGCCAGTGATCTGATATATTTAACAACAATACACGATGGCATAATCGCGCTCGTGTACAAACATGCAGAACTAATATCGTCTGGTATTGTCTTCGCTACTCGAGGACAACGACCCATTCGACTATTCCAGTCTACTATTCAGAAAGGTTTTATCACTCGATCGTTAAACGAACGACGTCCAGCCGCTGATGTCATCACCCAGCTGCAAAATTAACGACAACCTATGGAGTTCAGCCAGCTCACTTCTCCGAAGCTGAGCAACTAGCTCCTTCGTACATACATACATTAACTCTTACAAACACAATAGTGTTTTCATAGGCTGGGATACGTTCAACACACCTTCCTGCGTCCTGAGGATGCACATGGAAGCCCATACGAGGATTCTGCCGGGACAAATATACAAAAAACCAGCACTGTACTGGTAAAGCCTGAACGAATGGTCACCTTATCTTGAAAAATATCCAAAATGAGTCCCCGATTAAAGATATTTTCCTCAATGGATGTTGCTTCAAGCCAGGGGCGTCATTTGGGGGGGGGGCTGCTGGGATGGGCAGCCACCCCCCATAGATTTGAACTGGAATATCCACGTTGTTTAATGTATTGTTATGAATTTGAATTAAAATAAACAAAAAAAGGTATAAAAACAAAACAAACAGGTATAAAAACGTCGATTTTTCCCAGAAAAAAAAATGTTAACTCCCAAATAAATATTTTTTTGTTGTTTGTTTTGCTTTGAAAGATATTTGTAAAACTCGTTTATCCTACGAAACAAATTGTTGAATAGCATCGCCTTTCGATTACTGTTAAAATTTATATACACTATTTTTTTTAATATAATACACCCCCCCCCCCCCTCACTAAAAAGTCATCCCTTACTGTTCAAAAATTTTGCCCCTGCTGCAAACATAAAAAAAGGCAAAGAGTTTCTCACCCCTTAAAGATACGTATTCCCCTTCAGAAAACATATCATGAAAACCTAAATGCATTTCATTATATATTTTTGCTTTCGAATTGTTATTTAAGATATTTAAAAGGGCCTGGACTTCAGATTCCTTTTTTGGCATCGCCAGTGTTCCGTTTTGAGCTCTACATAACCGTCTTGCATGATTCCAATTTCTAGCTTTTGCGTAAAATTTGTAATAAATGTCCAATTCATTGTCATATTCATACGCTAAAAATATAAACATATTGGTAAAGTAAAATTAATGAGTAAACGATTTACATTATATGAGTAGTTATATTTGAAAGTGGCCGAAGTCCAATTATTAGTTCCAAAAACGCTAAACGTCTTTTAATTCGATATGTCCAGAACCTCGGAAAAGCAGGATAAGCGCATTTAGGTCTGTTCATACCTATCCAGTACGAGCCCTATCCTGCAGGTGTCATGCAAGTTCGGATAGTATTCTTTGGTACATTATATTCGTATTCATACTCCATTCTAGTATGCGCGTTTACGCATTCATGCGCGTCCATATAGAATGTACCAAAGAATACTATCCGCACTTGCATGACACCTGCAGGATACGGGTCGTGCTGGATAGGTGTGAACAGACCTTTACAGTCCACCAGTATTTTTAAATATTGTTAATCATTATATTTAATGTTTTGCGAGATATTTCTTGAAATGAAGAAAGGTGGACTTATACCACTTTCAATTATAGCTGCTCGTATATTATACACCACATATGTACATATGTGGGAAAACTAAACCTATTTCATAATCAGGATCGCCTTCAGTCCCGAGACATTTTCTTGTATAGCATACATCGTCGAAATCAGATTTTTCACAGAAAAACACAGAAGGCTCATCACAAGAATAAACAGAAAGTGTGCCTGATGAAGATATAGCTCCACAATGATCGTTCCCAATACGTGGTCCAAATTCATTTACCCAATCTAGCTTTGTGTTGTCAAAATTTTCACCTGGATCAAATGCGAAGGATGTACAGATTATATCTACACTTAAAATACAATCCATATTTTAATGAATTTAAATTTAATTTCAAATTAAAAATCACCTGTAACTTTGACAAAAAGATTTTCATAAAACATATCGTGAAATCCGAGTAGAGCATAGTCGACGTGTATGGCTTTCATTCGATCCTTGACATCGTCCATCATCTTCACCAAATAATCTCTTTGTTTGCCGTTTTCTACAATAGCTAAATGTCCATTTTCGGATAAGCATACCGAATGAGCATGCTTCCAAAGTTTTGGCTTAGTGTGTAATTTATAGCTTTTCTTCAAGTCCTCCGAATATTGATATACTAAAATACAATCATGCAACTCATATTATATCGATGCGGTGCAAACGATCGTCAAGCGCCAGACGGACTGAACCACAGATTAACGACACGTGTACCTTATGCGTGCGCACTGCTCGCACTTACACTAAGCGAAATCTACCCGAAGTCCCGACATACCTACCCTGTATACGTTCTGTGCTTCTGATACTTAAGTTCCGAATTTTTTTGCCTTATTAAACTCGCCAGGAAGATCCAACTCAATTTTAACAATTACCATTTTAATAATTGCATCTGTGCACATCGAAAGGTTACTCGTCATCTGATGTGCAATCTATCATTCGTGAAGTCGAGAATTGCGTTTAAAGCAGCCATCTAGTTAATCTGTGGTTCAGTCTGTTTGGCGCTTGTCGATCGTTTGCACCAAACCCATATTATATGTATGTATGTAAATGTATGTGTTTTCATTCGATTCAAAATTTACCAGTTTTAGGTGTCTCGGTTATATATCTTTTCTGACAAATAAATGCAGTTGGAGTGTTGCAATCGATATCGTTTAATTTGCCTTCACGATGCAAAGCAACACAATTCTCACCCGAACCAGCATTATCTGGTTGATTGTGTTCCCATACATTGTAAAAATATTCAATATTATTTCCTACAAACATTCATTAATATTAATGTTATTTCGTTTGAACGGAACTTAAAATCATTTAAACAATATTTACCTATTTCAGAGACGAAATTTCCTTCTTCAAATAAATCGTGAAAGCCAAGAAATGTATAGTCATGATATTTTACATGTTTCAAAGCTGAAGCTCTATGTTTATCAAAAATCAATTTTAGAACGTTTACTTCTTTTTCATTCTGAGGCATGGCAAGAGTGGCATTTTCAGATCTACAAGTGCTCTTCGCGTTGATCCAAGATTGTGCATCTCCGTAAAATTTGAATGATACATCCAATTTCGGAAAATAAATGTAATCTGTAAAATAAGTGTTTGTGATGGATTTTTTTGATAATTTATATCTTCAAAGTAAACAATGTATCCACTTACCCCAATCTGCTTCAGTTAATATACAAGATTGACATGAAATATTTGGTTTTATTGGTGTAATTGGTTCAATTGGCAATACAAAGTTCGCTGTAATTTGACAAAAATATGGTTGCTTGTTCAAACACGGTAAGTCGTTGATTTCTCCTGAAGCCAACATGGAAACACAATTTTCTTGTCCTCCTGAATTATCCGGCTGTCCAGACCCCCATTTCACATGCTCGTTGAGCGTCAAATCTTTTCCTAAGCAATTTTTTTAAATTGTATTTTAAGATATTTTTATTTCTGTGTTATATGAAGCTATGAATGTACTACAATTACGTATAATGAATGCATATGTTTAATAGAAACCCAACATACATACCGTCGACACTAAAAAATGACCCCTCCTTGAAGATGTCATGGTACCCCAAGTAGGCCTGAGAGCCTACGGAGATGTTACCCGCAGTTTTGGCATCCGTAAACATTTTCAATAGCAAATCTTTTTCATTCATACTTTCGATGACCGCCAGTTGACCACCTTCTTCACAACACATAGTACGAGCCTCGGGCCAAGTCCTCTGCTCTGCGACGAATTTAAATCGTTTCTTCGAAATTGGTTCCAGGGTGTACCCGTGGGCTATATTTGGTAAATTCAAATTAAAATACATATATTTTTGAGTGAAAGTATTAACTATAATAAATTCTCAATATGAATATACACCCACCGCTATCTGTCAAATCATTTATTTCTGGGAGATCGTCTCTTTGGCATATAAAAGTTTCGATGTGGGCGCACGACAAGTCGTTGAGTTTCCCGCTGCTGTAGGATAGAGAACCACAATTTTCGTTGCCTGCCCCGTTGTTAGGTTCACCACTACTCCATGTGTTGTAATAATGTTTTCCAATGCTATATCCTGCAATTATAATATAACGAGGGAGTCGCATTGATTTTTTTTCATATAAAACTGACTGGATCAAACGTGAATACCTTTCTCATTGATATATTCCCCTTCAGTGAACTGATCATGAAATCCGAGAAATATATAATCTGTTGCAGTTACTCCTGATACAACGGACTTCAGCTTCTTTTCAAATATGGACTTCAATATGTCTACTTCCTTTTGGTTTTTGGGCATGGCGAGTTTTGCCTTTTCACTTTTGCACTTCTGCATTGCCTCTACCCAAGTTAGAGGCAATGTATGAGCCTTATAATCCACTTTGACATCTTCATACTTTACATAGTCTTCTAAAAAGTGCCAAACATGTCTATTAAATATACCTGCTATCCAATGTTTCTCTTTGCTCCACCGGGAGAGCAATACTAATATTTTGTGGGGTGCATTTGTATTTATTGAATTTATTTTTTATTGAGAATTCCACTCGCCCAAATAAATGTTTGGTACTGCAATTGAGATATTTGAAAAATGCTCGTCATAAATTATTTGTTCTTTGCACGAAATTCTATCAAAAATCGTACATATGAACGAGCCGCCACTGCATATAAATGGGGGAGCGAGTGAGATGGCGATCTTGAAAGCTGGAGGCGGAGTCATGCACGATCCATTACACATAGAACGGCCACCCAGCACCACAACATTTATCACACGACACACACCATCGCAGCACCATCATTCTTCTCATCAGGCCCCGCCCGCCCCCACGAGCGTCCTCACGCCGGGACGGGCGAGCCACAAGGACTTGTGGGAATCTCGTCAAATTCATCAAAACAGTTACTGCGACGCAGAATACATTCCCAAAACCAGACGTCGCACACCTGCAGTCATTATATTAAACTCAAGCGGAACGCCCCTACCAGTCGAGTGGAACCAAAACGGTCGAAACACGCCGCCACCATTAAAATACATCGAGCGAAACGGCATCAAGCATTCCAGAAAATTCTACGCCTCGACAAAAGCAAATTCCTCTCGTACGCATCAACAACCAAATGCACTTACGCATCAACAACCACTTCCATCAAGCATTCCAGAAAATTCTACGCCTCGACAAAAGCAAATTCCTCTCGTACGCATCAACAACCAAATGCGCTTACGCATCAACAACCACTTCCATCAAGCATTCCAGAAAATTCTACGCCTCGACAAAAGCAAATTCCTCTCGTACGCATCAACAACCACATGCGCTTACGCATCAACAACCACTTCCATCAAGCATTCCAGAAACACTATAAAAGGAGGTACAACCCAAACAACGCCAGTCGACATCCAGCTCCTGACCAGCCACCACTTCACTACGCGGACTTGGAAGATCAACCAGCCGAACGAGCCAGCAACACACCGCCGTATCCCGAGACCTTCCGAACATAGCCGAACAACGAGCCAGCGACACTCTACCATATCCAGCGACTTGCCGAACATAGCCGAACAACGAGCCAGCAACACACTGCCGTATCCAGAGACTTGCTGAACATAGCCGAATGCCGAGCCAGCGACACTCTACCGTATCCAGAGACTAGCCGAACATAGCCGAATGCCGAGCCAGCGACACTCTACCACATCCAGAGACCTCTGAACGACATACTTTTACCAACAATTAACCATACTTGTGTATACGTGTTACTACCAAATAAATACCATATTCAACATATAGCTGTATTAATACCGAACACAGACGAATCTGTCTACAATACATGGCGGACTGGTGGTGAAGAAGACCTTCACAACAAGACTAGTTCCCATAGACTCACGCTCCAGCTCGGAATACCCTCATCAACCATATCGATGCCCCTGCCGCCCCCGCCACCCCACCAACCGACATCAGGCGCGCAGCATCACATCGCCACGACCACCGGACGACTCACTGTACTGACGACTCGCAGCGTCATCGCCCTCGAATGAACAGACCATTCAGGGCTATACAACATCACACGGCGGATGGCCCACGGCAACAATATATTTGTTTTCTCTTTCTAATTTTTGTATCGCTGATGCTGGGGAGGGGGGGGGGGGGGGGTGATGTGGCGGCTCGCTATATGACATGGTCGAGTTCGGTCACCTTCCTGCGAGTTCAGAGTCGCTACCGCACTCCATCTCTGACTTCCATAAATAAAGCACGTGCATCAACATGCCAGTCGCCTCATTCGTTCATCCCTTTCGCGTCAGTAAAATCGTAATTACGAATATTATTATTAAGAGGTTTTTTGCCGTTTTTTTTCACAGTAATATTCCCGGACATGCATTCAACAAATCCTGAAAGTTCCATCGTAATCGGTTCAGTGGTTTAGGAGCCTATTTGAGACACACAAACAGACAGACATTCATTTATTTATATATATACATAAATATTAAATTTGATATTTGCCAAGGGCGCTAAATACATCGCTACGACTCTGAGTACAAGCTACAAGAAAAAAAAACAACAATGTATACACAAAAATCCGTGGAAGAAAAGGTGTTCTAAATCTAAATCTCCACTCTCCATTCACGCGGCGATGTATCGTATGGAGTGCAGACTTTGCCTCTGCTCTGCGCCATCAGAGGCTTTCGTCTCCATCCACGACGATCCTCATCCACAGCGTTTGGTGCAACGCATTTGGACCTGCTGTCACCTGCGAGTCAGTTAAACTTAACTCGGTGATAGTATTACTAAGTCGATAGTCCTCGTAACGGTAACCGTCACTATCTTTCTCATTTGTAGGTTAGCAAAGGTGACCATCTGCCAGATATGATATGCTATTCGTGCGTCAGAAATCTGGAATTGCTCGACGATTTCCGAAACGCTTGTTCCCGTAGTGACGAAACGTCGAGGATGAGATCAGACGAGGCTTTGGATGTCAAGCCGGAGGAAGTTTTGCTGGATGATTTAATATGGGAAGATGAGCCGGATGCTGATTTGCCACCAAACATTTCTAGTTCACAATCTTCACTTGCAACGCATTTAAATTCTCACACTGGAAACAAGCCACACAAATGTGATATTTGTTTCAAATCATTCAAAACAAAAGCATACCTTGTTACACACATGAATGTTCATAATGGGGCAAAGCCATACAAGTGTGCAATATGTTTAAAATCGTTCACTCAAAAATCTTCACTTGCAACGCATTTTAAGTCTCACACTGGAGACAAACCACACAAATGTGATATTTGTTTCAAATCATTTTATCAAAAAAGTCACCTTATTACACACATGAGTGTTCATAATGGGGCAAAGCCATACGAATGCGACATTTGTTTAAAATCATTCAAAATCAAATCTTCACTTGCAACCCATTTGAAGTCTCACACTGGAAACAAGCCACATGAATGTGATATCTGTTTCAAATCATTCAAAACAAAAGCATACCTTGTTACACACATGAATGTTCATAATGGGGCAAAGCCACACAAGTGTGCAATATGCTTAAAATCATTCACTCAAAAATCTTCACTTGCAACGCATTTTAAGTCTCACACTGGAGACAAACCACACAAATGTGATATTTGTTTCAAATCATTTTATCAAAAAAGTCACCTTATTACACACATGAATGTTCATAATGGGGCAAAGCCATACGAATGCGACATTTGTTTAAAATCATTCAAAATCAAATCTTCACTTGCAACCCATTTGAAGTCTCACACTGGAAACAAGCCACACAAATGTGATATTTGTTCAAAATCATTTTCACACAAATTTAACCTTGTTGCACACAAAAATATTCATACTGACCTAAAGCAACACAAATGTGATATTTGTTTCAAATCATTCAAAATGAAATCACACCTTGTTACCCACATGTATGTTCATAATGAGTTAAAGCCACACAAATGTGAAATTTGTTTAAAATCATTCAAAACAAAATCATACCTTGTTACACACATGAATGTTCATAATGAGTTAAAACTACACAAATGTGATATATGTTTCAAATCATTCAAAAGAAAAGCATACCTTGTTATGCACATGAATGTTCATAGTGGGGTAAAACCATACAAATGTGACATTTGTTTAAAATCATTCAAAATCAAATCTTTACTTGCAATGCATTTGAAGTGTCACACTGGAAACAAGCCACACAAATGTGATATTTGTACAAAATCATTTTATCAAAAATGTAACCTTGTTGTACACATGAATGTTCATAATGGGTTAAAGCCACACAAATGTAACATTTGTTTAAAATCATTCACAAAAAAATCAAACCTTGTTTCACACATGTATCTCCATATTGAGTTAAAGCCACACAAATGTGACATTTGTTTAAAGTCATCCAAAAACAAATCAAACCTTGTTTCAGACATGTGTGTTCATATTGAGTTAAAGCCATACAAATGTGACATTTGTTTAAAATCATTCAAAAACAAATCAAACCTTATTTCACACATGTATGTTCATATTGAGTTAAAGCCATACAAATGTGACATTTGTTTAAAATCATTCAAAACAAAAGCATACCTTGTTACGCACATGAATGTTCATAATGAATTAAAGCCACACAAATGTGATATTTGTGTAAAATCATTCAAAACAAAAGCATACCTTGTTACACATATGAATGTTCATAATGAGTTAAAGCCACACAAATGTGATATTTGTTTCAAATCATTCAAAACTAAATCATACCTTGTTACACACAAGGATGTTCATAATGGAGTAAAGGGCTCGGTGATTATTAGTCAAATGTGAACCGGTCGCTCTAGATCGGTCATACGTCGTCACCGGTCGCACGAAAACTGGTCACACAAAAAAATAGGTCGCAAATACTTTTAATTTACGAAATGTTTATTATTTTCGACTAGACATATGAGCTTCGCACGTTGATACGGACATACGAGTTCTTTCCGTCATTGTAGATTCGATGTGTTAAACATTATACATTATAGGTACGAGACAAACATCGGGACCACTTTGACATTTCTAATGTTAAATCTAGCAAGTTACTACATACTCACAGTTTAATGTTAATTCTGTAAATTGTGTTGACCGTATCGCGGTCTTAACCGCTAATATATATAGTTAACATTGCAAATATCCGTTCGTAATGACCGTATATCGTGTACTATATCTATTTTTTTAAGAATACTTTTTAAATAAATGAAGAAACTATCCAAAGTGGACAGACAATAATTTCAATAGCCAATTCAAGGAATTGATATTAAATGTCTATATATGGTGTGCTTGTACACATCTATTCAATAATTCTACGGTTCCTGTCATGAATATAACTGCAGAACCCCTAAATGTTTCCAAAACGTCAATTAATAAAATAAAAAAAACAGATCCTTGCCGAAAAAAAATTTCCGTAATGAAAAACGAGTTGAAAAATATTTGTGACCACACAAAAAAAAGGGAAGACCAATACATTGAAAATAAACACATAATGCACCAAATGATTGACGACGATTCGTTGCGCATTACATCATGGATTTGATTTGATTCCTCGAACTTCGAATCATCAGACAGTGAACTCGATGGATCATATGCAGAGTTATTTATTAATATGATAACCGATTGCTGAAATCTCTTTTGTATCTATCTCCCTTTTATATATTTTGCGATTTGTAATTTTAATATTTTGTATTTCTAAAATGAAATAAATCTAGAAGTTAAAACAGACTTTGTTTCATTTTCGAGAAAAATTTGAAAAATTAATGTATTCTTATGTACCTCGCTTATCAATGACAGGAGTTGCTAGACTTTACCCAACCTAATATTATGTACATACCTCGCTTATCAATGTACTTGACTAACCAGTTGGGATAAGACGCACCATTGATTTATGACACACCTAAATTAATAAGTAGTACAATTGATAAGTGGCACACCTAATTTACTGACTAACCAAAATTGTACATGTGTCTTCAACACTTCATTGTTTTAAAGAAGAGTATATAAACTGATTACTGTTAGAATTTAACTTAGTCATTACCATCGACGCATTAATATCGACCTCGCAAGTGACGGTCAACACAGCAGCAGAACAAAGTTAAAGTGAAATAGTTCTACGTATCTCATTTAAATTCTCCGCTCCATAATTACATCATTCGTTTTTCGGATATATCTAACAATTAGATAAATGTAACGTAATAATACCTATAATTGGAATAACCTTAAATTAAGAAGACCTATGTATGTACTTCACAGTATAATTTCAAAACTTACCAGTAGGTGGCATTACCAAGTTTGCTGAAATTTGACAAAAATATGGTTGCTTGCTCAAACAAGATAGGTCGTTGATTTCTCCTGTAGCGAACATAGAAACACAATTTTCTTGTCCTCCTGAGTTGTCTGGTTGTCCAGACCCCCATTTCACGTACTCGCTGGGAGTCATATCTTTTCCTAAGCAATAGTTGTATATTAAGATTTATTATTTCTGTATTACATGAAGTTAAAATGTTATTATGATAGCTGGCAAAATTGATAAAAAGAAACTGAGACCAAATATATTACATATTTCATATGCATGTATGTATATGCTTAATAGAAATGCAACATACCTTCGACAGTAAAAAATGACCCCTCCTTGAAAATGTCATGGTATCCCAAGTAGCCTTGTGAGTCTGCGGGGATGTTACCCACAGTTTTGGCATCCGTAAACATTTTCAATAGCAAATCTTTTTCATTCATACTTTCGATGACCGCCAGTTGACTACCTTCTTCACGACACATAGTACGAGCCTCAGGCCAAGTCCTCTGCCCCGTGACAAATTTAAATCGTTTCTTCGAAATCGGTTCCAGGGTGTACCCGTGAGCTATATTTGGTAAATTCAAATTAAAATATACTTTTGAACGAAAGTATTAACTATAACACATTTTCAATATAAAAATATACTCGCCGCTATCTCTCAAATCATTTATTTCGGAGTGATCGTCTCTTTGGCATATAAAAGTTTCGATGTAGGCGCACGGCAAGTCGTTGAGTTTCCCGCTGCTGTAGGACAGAGAACCACAATTTTCTTTGCCTCCCCCGTTGTTAGGTTCACCACTACTCCATGTGTTGTAAAAATGTTTTTCAATGCTATATCCTGCAATTATAATATAACGAGGAAGTCGCATTGAATTTTTTTCATATAAAACCGACTGGATCAAACGTGAATACCTTTCTCATTGATATATTCCCCTTCAGTGAACTGATCATGAAATCCGAGAAAAATATAATCGTTTGAAGAAACTCCTGATACAACGGACTTCAGCTTCTTTTCAAATATGGATTTCAATATGTCTACTTCCTTTTGGTTTTTGGGCATGGCGAGTTTTGCCTTTTCACTTTTGCACTTCTGCATCGCCTCTATCCAAGTTAGAGGTAATGTATGAGCCTTATAATCCACTTTGACGTCTTCATACTTTATATAGTCTTCTAAAAAGTGCCAAACATGTCTATTAAATATACCTGCTAGCCAATGTTTCTCTTTGCTCCACCGGGAGAGCAATACTAATTTTTTGTGGGGTGCAATGAGGATATCATTTGTATTAATTGAATTTATTTTTTATTGAGAATTCCACTCGCCCAAATAAATTTTTGGTTCTGCAATTGAGATTTTTGTAAAATGATCGTCCTAAATTATTTGTTCTTTGCACGAAATTCTATAAAAAATCGTACTCTTGAAGCCAGTTGTCATATGCAGATATAGGCGTTGTAATGCGCCAGCGCCGAAATAAATGGGATCCTTTTGTCAATTTTTATTGTTAACAATTTCAACTTCTATTGTTAAGTGGTTTAGGAGTCTATTCGAGACAGACAGACAAACATTGATTTTTATATATAGACTAACTGAACCCGGCATGCGTTGCAATGCCACAATAACGCATGCAATTCCCGTTCTCATTCGATTGCGAGGTAGGCGCAGCGCGATTATTGTCACACTCGCGGCGGGAGGATATTGTGGCGGCTTGCTATATGACATGGTCGAGTTCGGTCACCTTCCTGCGAGTTGGGACCAAACTCGCCCGTGTTCAGAGTCGCTACGGCACTCCGTCTCTGGCTTCCATAATAAAAGCACGCGCATCAACATGCTAGTCGTCTCATTGGTCCATCCCCTATACTGGTGACCCCGATATCGAGCCACGCAGCCTCGATTAACTCAGCATGCCGCTCATCCCAGCCTCGCCGAACGCGGGAAACCTTCCGCCCGCCTTCGACACAGCACAACAACAACAACCGAGCAGACAACGGCTACCTACCTATAACTAGCGAGTCCAGCCACGACGTCAATGTCAGCGCCGCAGTGTATATGAACGAGCCGCCACTGCATATAATTGGGGGAACGAGTGAGATGGTGATCTTGAAAGCTGGAGGCGGAGTCATGCACGATCCAGTACACATAGAACGGCCACCCAGCACCATCATTCTTCTCATCAGGCCCCGCCCACCCCACGAGCGTCCTCACGCCGGGACGGGCGGCAGATGCCACAACACCTGTTCAGACTACGTCTGATGGTCGGCTTTCGTGGCCTTACGACCCACGAGTTGGCCGATATATTTGTGCGCAGGCCACCCTGACGGCCAGCGACTGACAGTAGTTGCATAACATTTGGCGCGTAAACACTGGGTGTTTACGTGGCCCTCGCTCCTTGCCACCGACCACCAGCTCGAGACTGGTGGGTTGTGACTATACTTGGAGACCAGCTCCAGTATCCGTCTGGTGTGCACCAGAGGAAGCCTGGTCTCTCTTCGTCCAGATGGCAGACAACTCAGCTACGCGTGGTTAACCTCAAAAAGCACGCGTGGTTTCTTTGTTTACTCTCCCCCCCTTGCCCCTTTGCTTGATCTCTGTATAATTTATATAAAATCCAGTTGCCATACAAACAACCTGTTGTTATTATATAAACTCCCGCCTCTTTTCCACATCACGCATCCCACGCATACTGTACGAAAAAGAAAGGGACAGAGCAGAGCAGCCACCATAAGCAAAGACCAGACCACCGACGACGAAGGAAGGCACCTTGAGGAAACCAGCCCCGCCCACGCTTACCACGAGCTATCTCACAAAACTGACTTCAGGTGTCTCTCGAGTGAGACCCTGGCGTCCGTACAGCACCTCCTCGAGCCACAACGACTCCCGCTTCAGCTCGGAATACCCTCTTCAACCATATCGATGCCCCTGCCGCCCCACCAACCGACATCAGGCTCGGACGAGCGGCGCCGGCGCAGCATCACATCGCCACGACCACCGGACGACTCACTGTCCTACTCGCAGCGTCATCGCCCTCGAATGAACAGACCATTCAGGGCTTTACAACATCACACGGCGAATAGCCCACGGCAACACTTTTTTTTTCTCTTTCCTTGTGTAACAATTTTTTTCTTTTTGTAATTTTTGTATCACTGATGCTGGGGGGGAGTGATGTGACGGCTCGCTATATGACATGGTCGAATTCGGTCACCTTCCTGCGAGTTGGGACCAAACTCGCTCGTGTTCAGAGTCGCAACCGCACTCCATCTGTTTTTTCTAGATCATGAAAACGTGATCAGTGATCGATTCTGATTCCGAATCAGTCAAAATCTCAAGTTCGAATTTTCGCATGATCACAAAACTTCATCTATTGTTACTACGTACATAGATAAAGTAATAACCACATAATGCACCAAATGATTGACGACGATTCGTTGCGCTTTACTGTCATCTATGGATTTGATTCCTCGAATTTCGAATCATCAGACAGTGAACTCGATGGATCAGATGCAGAATTATTTATTAATATGATAACCGATTGCTGAAATATCTTTTGTATCTATCTCTTTTATGTTATTTTTTTTGCGATTTGTAATTTTGTATTACTAAAATGAAATAAATCTAGAAGTTAAAACAGACTTTGTTTCATTTTCGAGAAAAATTTGAAAAATTAATGTATTCTTATGTACCTCGCTTATCAATGACAGGAGTTGCTAGACTTTACCCAACCTAATATTATGTACATACCTCGCTTATCAATGTACTTGACTAACCAGTTGGGATAAGACGCACCATTGATTTATGACACACCTAAATTAATAAGTAGTACCATTGATTAGTGGCACACCTAATTTACTGACTAACCAAAATTGTACAACACGTGTCTTCAACACTTTCTTTTTTTTAAAGAAGGGTATATAAACTGATTACTGTTAGAATTAAAGTTTGTCATTACCATCGACTCCGAGAGTGACAGTCATCGCCATCGACTCCGCAATTGGCAGTCAGGCCTTAATATCGACCTCGCAAGTGACGGTCAGTAGCAGAACGAAGTTAAAGATAAAGTGAAATAGTTCTACGTATCTCGTTTAAATTTTCTGTTCCATAATTACATCATTCGTTTTTCGGATATATCTAACAATAAGATAAATGTAACGTAATAATAACAATAAATAAATCTTGGTTAGTTAACCAAGTAGTTTTAAAAAATAATAATATATCATTGGAACGTGACGTATATGCGTAAAGCATACTTTGAAGTCAGCTTGTAGTAACTAATATTGTTATATTTAAAGCCCGGACCCTGAGGGGGCCGTTTATTGTTCAAATGTTGTAAATGCATTGTTAAAGGTTTGCCGAACCATTTTTACAAAGCATTTACAACATTTGAACAATAAACGTCACGCTTCCGGTCCTACCTCTAGTTATATTGGTCGCTCTCTTTTTGAACGAACTCTACCATAGTACAGAATGTACATAAACTAGTTTTATCGCTTTTTCACAAAAATATTCTAGAAATAGATGGAATATTAAATATATCAAAGAATCGCCACTGAACAATAAAACTATTAGTAATCGAATAGACAAGATGACTAAGGATGTAGAAACACAACCTATTTAAAAGTTGAGAAAAAGACAGTTATCAATACAGATGGATGAATCAACCGCAAGAGACAGTGAGGTTATATCGATGGCTGTAATAATCCTATATGACCTTCGTTTATTTTTAGAATTGTGTGAGCTTTTTGAAGATTTTTGAGGCTTTAAAAGGGGCGTGGCACAAAAGAGATGAGGAAAAACGACTGTAATCCCTATCCATTGGAATTGTCCCTCTGGAACACTGATGGAAAGGAGTGATTTATCAATATTTCATTTTCGAACTCAAATTTGTATTTCGTCTAGAAACTATCGCGTGAAAAACACGATAAGCATCCACGAAGTTTTTTAAATTCCTTTACGCCCAAATAAACCTGAATTTCACAAAAAAGTTAACGAAATACCTATAATTGGAATAACATTAAATTTAGAAGACCTATGTACTTCACAGTATAATTTCAAAACTTACCAGTAGGTGGCATTACCAAGTTTGCTGAAATTTGACAAAAATATGGTTGCTTGCTCAAACAAGATAGGTCGTTGATTTCTCCTGTAGCGAACATAGAAACACAATTTTCTTGTCCTCCTGAGTTGTCTGGTTGTCCAGACCCCCATTTCACGTACTCGCTGGGAGTCATATCTTTTCCTAAGCAATAGTTGTATATTAAGATTTATTATTTCTGTATTACATGAAGTTAAAATGTTATTATGATAGCTGGCAAAATTGATAAAAAGAAACTGAGACCAAATATATTACATATTTCATATGCATGTATGTATATGCTTAATAGAAATACAACATACCTTCGACAGTAAAAAATGACCCCTCCTTGAAAATGTCATGGTATCCCAAGTAGCCTTGTGAGTCTGCGGGGATGTTACCCACAGTTTTGGCATCCGTAAACATTTTCAATAGCAAATCTTTTTCATTCATACTTTCGATGACCGCCAGTTGACTACCTTCTTCACGACACATAGTACGAGCCTCAGGCCAAGTCCTCTGCCCCGTGACAAATTTAAATCGTTTCTTCGAAATCGGTTCCAGGGTGTACCCGTGAGCTATATTTGGTAAATTCAAATTAAAATATACTTTTGAACGAAAGTATTAACTATAACACATTTTCAATATAAAAATATACTCGCCGCTATCTCTCAAATCATTTATTTCGGAGTGATCGTCTCTTTGGCATATAAAAGTTTCGATGTAGGCGCACGGCAAGTCGTTGAGTTTCCCGCTGCTGTAGGACAGAGAACCACAATTTTCTTTGCCTCCCCCGTTGTTAGGTTCACCACTACTCCATGTGTTGTAAAAATGTTTTTCAATGCTATATCCTGCAATTATAATATAACGAGGAAGTCGCATTGAATTTTTTTCATTTAAACCGACTGGATCAAACGTGAATACCTTTCTCATTGATATATTCCCCTTCAGTGAACTGATCATGAAATCCGAGAAAAATATAATCGTTTGAAGAAACTCCTGATACAACGGACTTCAGCTTCTTTTCAAATATGGATTTCAATATGTCTACTTCCTTTTGGTTTTTGGGCATGGCGAGTTTTGCCTTTTCACTTTTGCACTTCTGCATCGCCTCTACCCAAGTTAGAGGCAATGTATGAGCTTTATAATCCACTTTGACGTCTTCATACTTTACATACTCTTCTAAAAGTTGTCAAACAGGTCGGTTAAAGAATCGCTTTTAAATATACCTGCTACCTGCTTTCTCTTTGTCCCAACGGGCAATACGAATTTATTTATTATTAAGAATTCCAATCTTAACTATTTGTCCTTTGCACAAAATTCTATCAAAAATCGTACTCTTGAAGCTAGTTGTCATAAGCAGAGATAAGCGTGGAAATGCGTTGAAACGGGTTCCTATTGTCAATTTCTATTGTTCACCTTTTTTCTGCTCTCTAGAGAGCAAAAAAAAAGTTAAATGTTTCCAAAACGTCAATTAATAAAATATATTAAATAGAATAAAGAAAATAAATCCTTGCCGAAAAAAAAAAATCCCCGTAATTAAAAACGAGTGGAAAAATGTTTGTGACCACACAAAAAAAGTGAAGACCAATACATTGAAAATAACCACATGGACCAAATGATTGACGACGATTCGTTGCGCTTTACTGTCAGCTATGGATTTCGTTCCTCGAACTTCGAACTCAATATAAAATAGTATTAACAGTGGGAAAAAATCCCAAGTGAAAATACGTACTTTTGACTTTTGATTTGAACTGGATGACTACTTAGAGAGATTTGAAAGCTGAAAAGTACTACAAATGGAAGAAAAAATACCCGACTATAGATTCCAATATTCATTTTGAACAGGAAATTCACAGATTTTGAGACATCGACCGAACAACACCAAGATATAGAAAAATCGCGTGATTTAAAAAACATATGTATTTGTACATATCTCCGAATCTCGAGCCGATCAACATTTTTATTACCAGATTCGTGTTTACTAGGCATAGATATATAAGAAAAGTCATATCTCGTCTCTGAACCAAAAAAAAATCGTCATTTGTCGAACAGCGTAATTAACGAGTTTTCTTCAAGAATCAAACAATTCAGGAGATTTGAAAAGACATCAAAATTTATTTTACATCAATACACACTATCAGCAAATGACCTCAATTTGGATATTTTCGAGTGGCTAAATCTGGAAGATATTGAAATGTAATTTATCGAATTTCAATCGATTGATCACCTTCAATTAACGAACATAATTAATAAAAATGCAGAAGAAGAAATAATGAGAACTTGGAACGCCGTTCCAGAAATCTTTAGCGATTTAAAAAAACTAGCGAGAGCAATATTATCAATTTTCTTTTCTACATATGCTTGTGTGAAGAGAAAATTGTGAATTTTATAAAATGCAGTTTAAGAAATATAATGACTGATGAATCCAGTTGGTCGTGTGTAGTGCTCTCAATTCCGGAAGGTTACTTCAGCTATAGAGAAATAGCACAAGAAAGGGGATACCTATAAGGTGAGGTACCATTTCCGGTCAACTTAAAAATTTGAAAAAAAATTTCAGTAACCAATACTAAGTTCCAGTTCGATAGGAAGAAAAGTGTTCAAAAAATCCCCAAAATACACTGACACACAATAAACATAGACAATCACACAGAAACACAGACACACATACATTTTTTTCAGATCACGAAAACGTGATTAGTGATCGTCGGTTCTGAGTTCGAATCAGCTAAAATATGCTTCAAATATCATTGCTGTTGAGCACAATATCTGCGACACAATACAGGCCGTTCATACCATTTCGGCAAGGAAACGGCAAGCCAGCGTCGAAACGGGTGGCAAACAAATGGACTATGACTGTCATTGCTCATCCTACCATTGTTCATTATATAATGTTTTTTTCCATATTATTTAAAGAAATTTCTGCCAGCACCATAATCCCGGAATTCAGACTAGTTTCAGCACCGGGATTCACGGTACCAGAAAACACTGGAATCCCAGGATCCCGGGATTGGAAGCCTTAGTCGTGTCTCGTGTGTATTATTACTAAATGTGACGAAATATGAATCACACATTAAGAATTTGTCATCGAGTGTACAACAGCAAAAAACTCATTGATAAATAACTGATGTGTATTTTTATTGATTATGACTTTTTTTAAAGAAACTCTATTGTAATTTTTAGCTTGTAAATAAAATTCAGTAAAAAATCAGTTTTTATTTTGTTTTTTTTTTTATTGCTTGGGCACGCCACACAATCGAGAAATAATATTTAATGATTTTTGGCATGCGGACCCAAAAAGGTTCGCCATCCCTGTTATAGAGGGTTAATTTTGTATTTCTGAATTTGATACCTGCAATCCCTCCGTTAATTCCAATTAGTATGACACCCAAAGACAGTAAGAGGTTCATTTTCTTGGTGTTTTGGCAACAACGTTCTGGAAACAACTGCGAGTTTTTTATGTGAAATTTGCAATAAAATGTAATCAAAAATTTATTTTCAACGGGCAATGTGGTTGTGGTAAGATAGTCAGTTAAGCATATCTCGTATCTGACCATTCCATACTTCCTTTCTTTTAATATGGAATTTCCAATTTTTTATCTTAGGTTTTTGAGCTCTTTTTCCTATTATGCTTCAGATTAACATTAGAATAATATAATACTATGATTACTAACCAAATTAAATTAAATTGTAAAATAGAAAATTATCAGTAGATCAGTAGCTATTAAAATAGATACAAGATGTATTGTGAACATAATTTCGTAATAATAAAAGCATTTAAAAATTAAAATCATTTTTTTTATCTAAAACAGAGGTCCCAAGTGTTTGTCAGATATTTTGCTTGAAATTGTGAAATGTACGACACGTCAGACAATAATTTTTTTTTAGAATTTACATCGAACGAATTTGCATATACATACGTATGTACAAGGATGGATTCACCGGGGAGAGGGGGGGGGGGTAATGGGTTAATTACCCCCCCCCCCCCCCCCATAGCAGGATTTCCGAAATTATTGGTCTCTCTTGTCAACCGCTATATGACCATCTGGAACCATTGGATTTCCATTGGATCCGTCTTGTTGAAGCGTGTGTTCAACAAGCTCAACTCACCTTTCACAACCACATCAAAACAGTCGCTGACGTTTCCTTTCGTCAACTTGGATCTGTCTTGAGATATGCTTGGTTATTCTCCAGCCCTTTGTCTTCTAGCTTGCTTTTAAACTCGCTTGTGAAAAATAAGCTAGAGCAGAGCATCGTAACCTGTGCACCGCAGCACTTCGGCCTTGCGTGCGAGTGAGATCGCGTGTGAGGGGGAAAACCGATGTTAGTTAGTGTTTTGTCCCTATGCATATACGGAATAACTAGCGACCAGTGCCGGTTTTAGGGGGGGGGGCTGGGTCGGGTGGCGCCCGAGGGCGCTAAATAAGTTAGGGCGCCGCTCGATGCGCCAAAGGCGCTTTAAAATAAAAATTAGAACGTCAAAAGTCATACGAAATTTTAGATTACAGTGCCAAAGGCGAAATTTTTTTCTAAGGGTATTTAGATAAAATTGCCCGAGGTCGCCATTGGCTGTAAGGCCGGCACTGCTAGCGACTGCCGATGAAGTACATATGCATGTACGTAGCTGGCAAACTCTACGAATCGTAAACAATGTGTGCCGCAAATATCCAAAGGTTACGATGCTCTGAGGTAGAGTATAATGCGATTGTGTGGAGTCCACATGAAGCAAATTACTCTATGTATATTGATTGAGAAAACGCAAAAAGCATTTCTTCGTTTCCTATATAGGAAAGAGTATGTCATCATTTGATGGTTGTACCTCCGGCTCGCACATTTCTTTTTCGAATGGCTCATATTTCAAGAGCTATTCGACTTCTCAATGAAATCGTTGCTGCTGATCGTGAATTAGGGTTTCTGGACTCGACTCGACCCGGCCGGGTAATGACTTAAAACCGGGTAATAACTCTGACATATATGTAACCTATGTACATATACATATGTCAGAGTCATAGACCAGTTTTATCGTGACCAATTTTTGGGTGTGACCAGTTTTAGTGTGACAGGTGACGACGTATGACTGATCTAGAGCAACCGGTTATCCTGTTACCGGTTAATATTTGACTAGTAATCACCAAACCTAATATGACGGGCTGAAAACCAGACTGGTACAAGTGACATTTTTCAAAAAATCTTGTTTATTTTAGCACTTAAACCAGATTTTTTAAAAAATGTCACTTGTACCAGTCTGGTTTTCAGTCCGTCATATGTACGTACATGGAGTGTGGTCATCGGCATTATTGTCTATGGCATATGTATGTATTGTTTATGGTCCTTGAGCGCGAAGCGCGGAGTTTAACAGTTGACGAAGACCGGTGGCTCACATAGTTTCTTCAGAGTGAAACCAATATATCTAACTGAAGTCTGAAGTCTAACCTAGATAAGTATTTAATAATAAGTGATGTTGTATATAACTGTTAATATCATTTATCAGATGATTGAAAAGTTCAACTCCTTTCCAATCTTTCTTTATAAAGACGTGGTCATGAATATTGTCAGAGCTGCCTTTCTTCGTCCTCGGGAATAGTATACTAACACACTCAATACGAATATGATTGAAGACGATGATTTGTATGGGCATATAAGATTCTTGACCTCAAATAATGTGTTAACTTATCCTATAGGTGCTGATGGATACTTCGATGTCATCAAGGATAATTTTATCTTATACAAAAAGTCGTGCTGCTGAGCAAGCTTATGTCGCCCTTAGCAGGTGAGGCAGTATATCTTGTAACAACAGCGCTAACTGCGAAATGGTAGTAATTAGATATATTCCTCCTATTTGGCAAGTGATACGATGGCTTTACATTTCCTTTATAGTCCTACTATATACACACTATTTATACTATTGTGGCGGCTCGCTATACGACATGGTCGAGTTTGGTCACCTTCCTGCGAGTGGGGACCAACTCGATTGTGTTCGGAGCTAACTACTCACTCTGCCTTCAGCTGTCATAAATAAAACACGTGCATCAACATGCCAGTCGTCTCATTCGTTCATCCCCCATACTATTAAGTTTCAAAACATTTTGCAGCCGGGCTAGCCTCGTCGTCGAAGTATGTATGTACACTATTTAGTGGAAAATCAATGCTTTAATAGCTATTTTTATAAAAGGGAAGGATGCAATATTTAAATATAATTGTCTATTCTGGTATTTAACCCTTTGAATGCTGAGCCGAAATCTGTTGTATTCGTGCAAAGCTGATATTCTTGTCCCATGTTCTGTCTCGCGTCTAGACATTTGACTGTGTGTGTGTCTACCTGCATTCTTGAGTAAAGCAGGCTACACATTACATAATGTAACGTATGCGTAAAAGGAGCCGCCGGTTAAGTGCAATCGGATTAGGCCGAGTGGCATCCCCGCTATTTGCCAGAATCCAGACGAGCGTGAGACGGCGCATCCTTGACACTGCGGCCGTTATAATTGGTTTCGAAGATTATCTCCAGACTAAGTGCAAGTCGGCTAAGCAATGGATGGACTTAGCGGTCGGTAACGGCACCCAACCACTAGAATTCTTAGAACTGACAACGCGAGAGCGTGGGACTGCATATCCTGATACGTGACTAAACAATGGGGAAGTAACCGGACGACGAAGATGCAAGGAGCGACCTGTCTTTTATAAACGGGTACTTATGCGATATCAAGGCATTCTGGACGGAGCACTGGCGGTATGTGTATCTCCTGAATCACCAATAAATACTGTGACACGACTTTGGCCTTTTACTTGGATCCTCCACCCATCCCCTACCCAACAATATATTTATTCATAATTTTCGTAAAAAAATTTTGTTGCAGGTGAACTTCTGGAGATTTTTTGTTTAAACATTTTATTATATTCACTTTTTTAAATGCTGTTACTAAGCTTCTTGTATAAATATATAATCACCAAAACATCTATATTTTTTGATTAATGTAAAAAAAAAAAAAACAGTAAATATTATATAAAATTTTAAATAAAGTGTATAAAGACCTTTAGACAAAAAAATGGAATACTTCGCGCGTTACTACAGCAAGTGAGCATTTTTTATATAAAAAAAATGTTTTTCCATCAGTTTCAGATGCAGCTTTTTCAAAGAAATTAAATGAAACTCGATGTGATAAAACAAATTTTATTGAAAACTACATAAAACGCGATACATATTTATAAATTACAATAAACCTTCCATTTCTTGCATGAACTGCATGTACGCCTCGTCTTTCGTGGGTGCTCCAGGAGGCTTTTGTCCCATGTCTATACTCTTCTTGATGTCCATCATGGGTCCCTTAATTCCTTGTTTATGTTTGATGTCGTCTCGTTTGACTCTCAATGCCGACGGCACGAACCTAGTCACATCAGCTGACAGATTGCGTATCTGAGGTTTAGCCATAATCGTCGCACCTTGCTGAGGGCCGTCTTTTCGATTGATCAGCTGCGGGGCAGCCGAGAGGACTGGGATGGGCAAGGGTACACCATGCGGCGGCAAATTGTGGGGAATTGTTCTAGCTAAAGCTAAGCCGCGAGGAGGTAGACCTGGCGGAGGGCCAGGAGGTAGTCTGAGAGGTCGTGGTGGTGGTCCCGGTGGAGGACCTGGAGGAGCACCGCGTATCGGAGGTTGACCAGGTAGCCGAGGCATACCGGGAGGTGGGCCTGGTGGCCTCAACGGTGGCGGTCTAATCATCGTCGCCATCAACGGTGGAGGACGCATCGGCATGTGAGAGGTATCTATGCCCGTCGTACCTGGCGGACACATCATCTGTGACATGTTCATTCTTTCATCCTTATCGATGGAGTCGTCGTTGTCGCTGTTCGACTCGTCTTCCCGTTGACGATCTGTGTCCAATGACCGGCTCATTTCCCTGCTCTTGTGCACCTCCTCCATTTCCTTCATAAACTCGTCGATGTTTTGGCCAGAGAGTGCAAGCATTCTCTGTTGTAACGATGTTGGTTTGCTAGTTACAGGCATGCCGGGGAACATAGGCATAAGTGACATTCTTTGATCTCTGCTTAACATTCTGTCGTCTTGATCTATTGATTGAAGATCCATTTTATCCTTTTCGGCATTAATTTTCTAAAATAACAAAACATTCATTAATATTTTCACATGATTATGACAAAATTAATTTATAAGAAAGTAAAATGAATTTGTAGAATTTTCATATATGTACATACGGGTCTACCTCACGGGCCGGAATGTGAAATTACCGAAAATGCAAATATCGGAAGGCAAAGATCGAAAATCAAAAGATCTTAAGTCGAAAGATAAAAAAAAATGGTGCATGGTAAACGGTACATACTCACTTAATTTGCGCGAGCAGGATACAACAGGAACAAGAGGAACAGGCTTTTCCTCCCGTATTCTGCGCGCGCACATTAAGCACATTAGTTGTGAAGGGCAAATTTTGATCTGATCCCTAATTTTTAAGTATAAATAGTTTTGTCATGAACAATTTACTAAAACTCTAAATTCTTGTTATGCTGAAAATATGTATATATGTACATTGTATATCTTAAACTGCTTTTAAAATAATTATCATTAAAGCATTTTCGAAATTGTGAAACGCTTATTTGTCGATCTCTGATTGAAGAACTATCGCCAGGTCGACGTCGACAACAGTCTGCACCGTTTCCGCCCAAAAAGCTCTAATTGCAGGAAGAGATAAAAGTCCCGTCTAGATTGTATGGAGCACGGTCCAATATTTCCCACCAAAACTTTTGCAAACGCTCTGCTATTTGAGCAGATAAGCAATTAGCAAATTTAAAAAACGATATGGCGAATGAAATGCTATTAAAAAATAGCTTCTGAAGCACTGAAAATCTCCATATTAACTGACAGATTCACATACAGATTAAGATATTTTCCCAACCAGATTGTATTCCACTGCGACAACTCATTTATATATGCGAACGAATCTCATTTCACATTTCTTCTGAATATATGTACTTCCGGGAAAGAAGAGTATCAAAATGTTTTCAAATAATCTTACATTTTTATCGCTATTTTCATTTTGATCGGAGAATCGTAAAGTTTTCTGCCCTTGTCGTTTTGGATGGTATATTTCGCCATCATTTAAATCAATCAAGTCTGCTAAGTTCGGGGGTGGCCCAGGAGGTACACCAGGTGGCTCTAACGCAGGTGGAATTTCCTAAAATAATACATTATATATATATGTGTATATTTATGCAAAAAAAGTATAAAAAGATCAATGAGAAATAAACCAAACAAAAGCACACCTTGTACATGGTATCTTTTTTCAATATACCAATCGGCTTCGGAGGCGGCATAGGCACAATCGAAGGTGTGAGTTCCAAAGGCAAAGGAATCTGCGACGGCATATTACCGTAGATAAGATTGTCTGGAACCTGAATGTGGAAAAGCACATACATACATATATACTTGAGTACTTCATAAAAATGTTTGATAATATTACATAAACGTATTACACCTATTTTAGCATGACAACACAAAATTTGGAAGTTGATCAGAATATAAATATATGTATATATGTGGGATTGGTATGAATGAGAATATTTTAAGTTGGCAGGCCTGTGGCGTCACTTTGCGCGTCACTCGCTTGCTCGAGCTAGACGCGAAGACATTAAACGAGTTGCGTAAAGACTTTGACTTTGAATATCCTCCCGCACACATTCATAGATCCCATATATATTTTACGTGTTACGTGAAAGAGGCAAAAAATCTCTTTATTCTTCATTTTTATTTGCTCAATCCTGACCTTCGTGGTCATTTCTACCATCTGAAATCTGGTGGACGATCCGCCTCCACTCCTGCTTTAATGTGGTCTAACCATTTTATCTCGTTCACCTTCCTTATAGCGCTCCGGTGACTACCAGCTTCTCTAGACTCTCCATATTCTTCCTGACAATATGACCAAAATAGGAAATAGTCCTCTATGTTGTGGAGAGTCTATCTGAAACTGGCAGCTTTTTGAAGGTGGAGATGTTTGTGCATCTTGCGGTTCATGTAATGCGCAGCATCCACCTCCAGCACCACATATAGAACATATAGGCAACTGTACGTAACCAGCCGTACGAAAAGTATTCTTTGGTACATTTTGTATGGACACATTCATGTCTAACGTGGTGTAGACATAACAGCAGAAGCCGACAAAATCTATTCATATTATACAGCAGTACATGCGACTGTAACGTATCAAGCAAAACCGGTTTTCTTTGGCCACCGTGGAAATATTCACGCACGACGTGACGTCATAGTGGCGAGTGCACGCGTACTAACGAAGGTGCGCATACGCATATGAATTTTGCGTCGTTTTTTAATATTGCGTCGTTTTTTCACGCTCTGCAATGCATATGTAAGCTGATTTTGCGTTGCACTCGGCCAAAAAAACGTGCCGAAACGTGCGTTGCTGTATAATATGAATAGAAACTGCCGTTTACATGAGCTGTTGTGCTGTGCTGTAGCTATGAACTGTTGGTTAGGATGAATAGACCTTGAAGCTTCATGTCTCGACTCCATACAATACAATGGGAATCGCCAGTGATCGCACCAGATGGATTTTCGTTTTTCTCACAGAACGGTTTTTCCATATCTTTGTCAGACTGATCATCACCGTTTCCGCTATTCCCGTTCTTCTGTCGATTTCTGATTGGGATTCCTCCTTCTCTTGAGATCAAGCCACCTAGGTAAATAAAAGCACTGACTTCCTCATAGTATTTTAAAGCATTCGACTTTATGAGACTCAAATCTATCAACGATGAAGATCTTTGTTAATATCTAGAGACCCAGGTGTTGACTCTCTGTTTCTATTCTACGAAGTAGTTCAACCATTTCATCCTCATTGCGGGCCATTAACATAATGTCGTCAACGATTCAAAATTAGAAATCTTTCTGCCGTCTATTGTTAGTTCACATTTCCATCTGTCCAGTACTCTTCTCATTATGTATTCTTCATTTACATTTGGGTTGGAATTACATATGAGCTGTTATAATTGAAAGTGAAAGTCCACTTTTGTTCATTTTGATAAATATCTCGTAAAACGTGTAATACGTTTATTCTGCTTTTCTGAGATTCTGAACATATCGAATTAAAAGAAGTGATAACAATTTGTGAATTAAGTCAAACGGAAATTGTGTTTTTGGAATTGAAAATTGGACTTTCAAAAAGATCAAGAGAGAGTATGCATCCCTGGCAGAGGCCTTTTTGTACTTGAAATGTTTCCGATAGAAAAAATTGCCAAATTCCACAAGCCTATTGCGTAATTAATGAATTAGGCAAATTATCTGCCGAATGCGTGATTACGATTATGTCCCACAACACGGGTCATTATACTCCATCATATCTACCTGACCAATAGCAAGGAGATTTTTTCTATTTTAGTGCCAAGCCAAATAAGATGTATATTCTTGTGAGCATTATAAACCTGAAGAGTCGGCAATGGGATATCGTCAACTTGTACAGCTTGAGCGTGTCGAACCGACTCGTGATAGGCAGCCAAAGCAGCTCTTCTCCTTTCATATTCAGCTTCCTGACGCTTCAGATCGGCCCACCTCTCCGGTTCATCCTTATCCTATATACAAAGAATGGATGATTAGAAAAATCAACAAGCTTGTTAATAAAAAAAAACAGTTAAATTCTACTCTTCTGTACTTTAATACTTACATACATTTTGAGGACTCTGTCGAGGGTTTCTTTTAATTTTTTCCGCTTCTCCTTCAAAACTTTTTCGTTCAAAGGCGAAGGTTGTAGAACGTTATATTCTGAAATTGAAAGGTTAAAAAATTATTTTACTCCTCTATAATTATGTTTGAAAATTTTATAATGAATTAGAATGAATTTAAGATATACCCATTTCATCAATTTTTTCTAACTCTTCAAAGATTTGTACGGGATCTTTCATTTTTAAAACGGCAGCGCGAACCATTTGTCGTTGACGTTTGTTTTTCTTTAATTCCTTCTTGCGAGCTTCCTTCCCTAAAAATCAGAAACATTTTCATTAATGAATAAATTCATATATAAATTCATACTATACAATTGAAACCGGACAGTTAAACAGTCATTTCTATGTATTAAGCCTATATACTATATATTATATATAAATTTATAATATACACTTGATTTACTTCAGTGTCTTCGTATTCCTGTCCATAGTACCGAGATTATTGGAATATAATTTAATAACACAGTTATACTGCATGTAGATATATGATACAGCATTAGGTCTGTATGGTTTTTGGAACTGCAGTATGTATTGGAAGATTTTTTTTATTCAAAACCTATTATTACGAAATCTGGATGACACACTGTTAATATGGTACCCATTGCCAACGATATGAGAAGGCTAATAAAATTTATAAGACACAATGTTTCATAGGTTAAGAAAGATCTGTCAGGACCACTTGTTATAGGTACATATATAACAATTCTAAAAGCTAGATTTTAGTATCTTCTCATCAATGTGCAGCTAACCTCATAAACGATTAGTCTCTTAAAACCTTAGAAATATATAATCAGAAAATAATACTCACTGGCTTGATCTGTAGGGTTCATGTATTTACCACTCTTGGTGGTATTTATTGAACGGCGACCCATTTTTAATAGATTTTTAATAAAATTGCTTAATTAAATAAATCACAATGCGAATGATTGCACTGCTGAAGTGTCAGAATTGAAGAAATCACATTTTCACTAGCGCCGACGCCGAAACTGACAGCTGACGCAGTGTTGCCAGTGGGCGCTACAATAAAAATATGTACATATTAAAAAAATCTTTTCATTTGACACAATCGATACATTTGCATCTTTTCTTAATAAAAATAATTTCATGGAAGGATCATGGATCAGCTGCATTGATTATGCTGGTCTCCCTCACGGGACTGAAAGTGAAACGCCCGAAAATGCAAATATTGGAAGGCAAAGATCGAAAATCGAAGGATCTCAAGTCGAAAGATCAAAAAAAAAAAGGGTGCATGGTAAACCGTACTATGTACAATGGCGGACTGGGACTGAAATTAGTGCATGCCAGGAGTCAAAGGGGGCCACCCAGGGTTAAAAATATTTGTCCCCCCCCCCCATATAACAAAATTTTCTTCTTTCCATCACGCTAAAAATCAAGGGTAAAAAATAAATATAGTTTTCAAAAATGGGACTAAACAAATTTAGGTACAAGAAAAATGGCAAAAGCAAAATAGATCCATAAATTACATTGTATGTTTCGTTTTAACCCGCAAAAAAGCGCCGCAGGTGAAAATTTTTTTCCAAAAATCTTTACATGGTCAACAAAAATCGAAAATCAAACTGTGTCACTAAAAAACTATCAATTTACTTAATTTCTACCGACTATCTATGTACATACTTTATGGGTCTACGTGACGAGACAGAATGTTAAATGACAGGAAACATAAATATCGGAAGGCAAATATCGAAAATCGAAAGATCTTAAGTCGAAATATATTCTGCGCGCGCACATTAATACGAGAGGAAAAGCCTGTTCCTCTTGTTCCTGTTGTATCCTGCTCACGCAAATGAAGTGAGTATGTACCGTTTACCATGCATCATTTTTTTTTTATCTTTCGACTTAAGATCTCTCGACTTTCGATCTTTGCCTTCCGATATTTGCGTTTTCTGTAATTTAACATTCTGTCTCGTCACGGAGACCGATACTTTATCTATGTACACAATGTACATACGTTATAACAATAAATAAAGTTTTGGGATCATGCGATAATTCGAACTCAGACACGACTGATTCTAACGAACCAACAATTGTTACAAAATCTCTTTCGAAATTATATATAAGATTTGTAGACAAAGATTTTTGTAACATATTTTTTTAATTCACTGGCAAATATGAACAACTAAAGTGAATTATTATTACGATATAATGTATTCTCTTATTTGATCTTATTGTTTTTTTATATACTTTTTTTTTCATAATCACTCTTCGATGCGCTTTTTTTGTCCGCTTATTTCCGGTTCACTTTTTTACTAGCCTCTTCTTACTTCGCTTTTTCCAGTACGAAATAATTCTTTCACCATATACATACATATTATACAAAAATGTACGTATTAATTTACTATTGATTTTATGAAGTACCACTAGATGGTGATCTTTGGAAGAATATCGAGAGTCGGTAGATGGAGCTTGTTAAATTTAATTAAAAAAAAAAGATAATTTTACTTATTATTTATTATGTCACTTATTTCTTCAGATTTCTATTAATCCATACAAATACAGGGCGAATACGAATAGCGTAAAAAACTTTTTTTTTAAATTGATTGTATGATAAAAATTTTGCAAATTTTAACTAGATGCTACGGCGTGGAATCATCTCATCATTTAATTATTTATGCCATATTATGTCGATAAATCTTGGAAAACAATGGTATTGTCGGAAGACGCATATCGATCCATCTTCTTTTTCCTAAGAACCTCCTCGTTTGCCGAAGGTTACATTTACATACCGTCGACAATTGAAATCATAGTATAATTAAGAATACGCAATAATATAAAATAACTGTGAAAGTTCTACTTTCTTTATTTTGTACACACACTTTTCAAAACTTCGTGATTTTGACCCACTTTTACACATTAGTTTGACACACTTCTATTGTGTGTGTGTGTACCCGAGGTAAGTACTGATTTGTTTGAGAGTTGATGGAAGCTCTTGTTGGTTTTTTGGGTATGAAATGGTCACGGCTTAGTAGTTTCGATGCTGGATACGGTATTTAAAATGTTACTTTAACTATTTTCGATGATTGCGAAAGTATTTTTTATGACTGAACATGAATAATTTGCTGGTATAATAAAAACAATATGCTTATATGTATGTAAAAATAATATACATATGTATAATGAATTGTACATTTCATTTATTCTATTAAATAGTGCATTGTATCTTATATAACCAGTGCCTGTTTTATGGGGGGGGGCTGGGTCAGGCGGGGTCCGAGGGCGCCAAATAAGTTAGGGCGCCGCACGATGCACCAAAGGCGCTTTCAAATTTAAAATTAGAGCGCCAAAAACCATTCAAAATTTTAGATTAGAGCGCCAAAGGCGAAAATTTTTTCTAAGGATGTTTAGAAAAAATTGCCCGCGGGCGCCATCGGGTGTAAGGTTGGCACTGTATATAACTAAACATTCTATCTATTGAATACACTTATATTGTTAGTAATAATGCATTCAATAAATTAATATTATAATTTTGTAGTGAACTGTTACAATAAATTGTTTTAACGATTTGATAACAAGATCAAACGACATTCGCGTGAAATTTGCAGTGATTTCCTACTAATTACACAAATGTCAAGGTTACTTTTGATAAGAAAAATCATATTTTTATACTTAATTATCATATTAAGATTTTTTTTTAAATATGATCCATCATTCAATATACATATGTACATATAGTAGATAAAGAAACAATATTGATTAATTGCCAGGATTACATTTTGTGATTGGTCGCTTATGTAGACATAAACACGTAGGTTTATACGAGTATTATAATTCTTTATTTTGGCCTCTTTCTAATTGGCCTCTGTGCAAATAATTGTGCACTCGGTAAAATATCACAATTCGGATCAACGGAATTAATAATTTAAAATTTAATTATCTTTTTTGAAAAAAAAAATTGTTTTTGTCGGCTACTCATGTGAACGAAGTGATATGCCGCGTATCTTTCCACGATATACGATTCTAAGGGGGGAAAGAGAGATGGAACATGGTTATTGAGTACTTCGTAAACACTCACCAAGCTGCGTCTCTTTCCACGATATACCATTCCAAGGGGAGAAAGAGAGACGGAGTATGGTGTTAACAGCGAGTACTTCGTACACACGCACGCACTCACGTACGCACGTTTTAGACAATTATTATTTACGATACATCTTATTCCTCGTATATATTGAAGACTGGATATCTTTCCGTTTGTTTATTTATTCCTTAAATATTCACACGCCTTTGAAAATCTTCAGACAATCTATGTAATCCTATACCAATCATATGTAATTCGTACATACGTAAAACCGACAATGTTCACTTTTTATAAAGTGCACGAATGCGTGAACCTGATTACTAATTAAAGTCAATTCACTTATTATAATTTGCGTGGCAAAAAATAGCGTGAAAGCCATAAGCCGTTTCCATGACAAATTATTATTAAGTATGGGATGGAAAAAAGAAACTCCCAAAAACATATTCAATATTTGAAAATACATGTTTTAATTTTGTAAAATTTATGAATTAAAAAAAAAAGATCAGGTGCAGAAAACCAAACTGTCCCATAATCTAAATAATCTTGAGGCGGGCTCATTGGAAAGCTTTGCAAATCTAATTTATCGTTCATAGTAAAATATATTTCAAAATTGTTCCAAAACACTCAAAAATTGGTTTCACCGTGAGACAGTGCACCAAATTTAGAATTTCCAAATCGAAAACCATATATTTGCATTGCGGACAAACAAATAAACAAACATCTTTGAACAGTTTATTTGTTTCGATAGACATAAGAGAATTTTTAACAAATCAACCGGTAATTTTCAGAAAACTATTTCATATACATATGTACATCTCTGGTAGGGCTGCCAGACGTCCCTATTTTCCAGGACTGTCCCAATTTCACGGGATAGCCAAATGTCCTGGTTTTGGATAACTGCTTATTGACCCCTCATTATTCAGGAAACCGCATGAAAATGCATGATTTTTTTTTCATTATTAGCAATTTAAATTCAATTGTTATAACTGGTTGAAATTAAACATGAACATGCATAATAAATTTTCTTTTACTTTTTACAAACAATTGAATCAAGGTTTTGCTCAATCTACTTATACGATATTATTTCATTTCATCTAATATTATAATAATAATAACTAAATAAACTGAGAAAAAGAAAGGAAATAGGTACTATACATATATGTATATAAAGGCCACAGCGCATAAATCTTTTGTAAAATTTAAATAATAAAAAAAATTCCTAGAAGCAAATTAAAAAATACGATTTTGGATGTTATATAAGAGAGGGGGGGGGGGGATTAAAATTGAAAATAAATGTCCCAGTTTGGATGTCAATAAATCTGGCAGCCCTACTCTCTGGACATTTCAAATTTCAGTTGTTATCATTATTTAATTATTGGGTAGGTTGAAGTGGCGAGTTGTAAACTTCCACCGGTCTCCGAGTCAGCTGGTAGCTCGCCTTAAGCTCAATAGTTTACTGTGTCATCAGCCTCCGTACAGGCAGGCCGCGGTGTGGAGCGAGCTTTGCGGTGTATGGCCGTACAACGACCCTCTTGAGTCGCATCCACGATTCGATTCGAATCGCACGCGTCTTCGCGCCAATTGGTCCACTGAAAAGGTACGCGCTTTCATCGTCCAATCGGATCGGAGAAAACAAAATAAAAATAATTATAAAATTTACATTTGAATTTGTACGTCCGCTTTTCGGCTATTGCGATGAAATAAAACAAGTGAAAATAAACTTTTTATTTTCTATGAAAGTCTTTCATACTATCTAACATTTGCAAAAAACGATTAATCGAAAGTTTTTTTAACTTTACTTAGAAATTTCATAAAATTTACTGAATTTCATAAAATTTATTTTTCTTTTTCGGTTCTATCGTTCGAAATGAACTGTGCCGAATATGCATTTGTTAATTTTAATTGTTTAAAAGATACTTATATATATACATATGTACTGTATAATCTGATTGGGAAATACGAGCGTGTATAAATATGAATAGCTGTGGCTTCCTTCAGTGTGACTTTGCAAAAAAATAAACGTTACATTTTATGTGCAATTTTAAAAAAATAGAAGTTTCCGGAAATCACATCTTGAGATCATTTCATCAAATTATTACTAAAGATTTAATGATATAACTAGTGGCCTGCGTGCTCACGCTTTTGCAATTTGAATTAATAATTTAAAATTTAATTAATTATTTTGAAAAAAAATTGTATTTTTAATTTATTCTTTTGTTAATGTCGGCCGATCATTTAAACGAAGTGACATGTAAACATGAAAACCCACAACTTATGCCGCGTCTCTTTCCATGATATACGATTCTAAGGGCAGAAACAGAGACGGGGTATGCTAGCGACTTTCACACGCACTTAACACGCACGTGGACACGCATTAGACGATTATTATATACGATGAAACGAACTTGAACGACCATTGCGTATGGAATATGTTATGCGGCACGCCATTTAGCTTTAAGAAGTGCAATCATCAAAAATCTACTGATGCCATAAAGCGAATACTTTTCCATATTTTCCTATCTTTCAATAATATACTTTATCTAAGACTATGTAAGCACCAAAACACACGTCGATATTAATAATTCAAAGTGACAAAAATCAAATACGAGATTTACTTGTTTTAACATGACCATCACTAGGCATGTTTTTCCGTTCTATTTCACTTTAAAGACTGTTCGTATAATAATTTTCACGTCATGTCAGTGAAATAAAATTTGTGTCACTGTCGTATATTGAACTTGCCCGCAATCGGCATTAATTAATCCTTTGCTAAAATTTCCCGTCGATTACGATTACAATTTGATAAAAGTGTTATGGCATTTATATTTTCTATATATGTATGTATGTACTACATTTTTGATCAATGTATGAATATTGTACAATATAAGTATAGCATTTTCCATTATTATAACTTATCGACATACATGTGCCGCATTATATGTAGTATTATTCTTAAATGAAGATAGTAATAGTAGCATTTTCTTTAATATATTTTTTTTCAATTTTCCCAGAATTTTTTCAATTTATCAATTTTAACAATACAGTTATAGCAATGTTTTTATTGCAGATGCTAAATAGTACAAATAAAATCATAAATAACATTTCTATATTATTATATACAACTAGTGTTTTGCCCGTTGATTTCAACGGGTGGCTTCGGAGGGGAATTAATACACGAATTAAAATAAAGTTATATGTTATATATAAATATAGTGTAAGGTAATTTATAGGTAGAGGTAGGATAGTCACAGTGCTATCCATTGTTCGGCAAACCTTTAACAATGCATTTACAACCTTTGAACAATACACGGCCCCCTCAGGCTCCGGTGACTATTTATAGGCACGCACGTGTATTACATAATGCGCCTTTCGCCCGCGTCCAAATGACGAATGAATGTATATGTGTGTGTCTTCATGGATGTGTTTATGTGTATACGCTCCCGCACAGCGCATCTGACGTTGACGTCACCTATTCCAACGCTCGCTTGGTGTTCAGATGCTCAGGTCCCCGCTTCCCCCGCGTCTCCTCGACATGATCGCTCTATATCCCTATAGCGGATACTTAAAATGGTAATTGGATTATTAGTCACAAAGACAATTTTTGCCATTAAGATCGCGAATACGCAATATTTGGCACTCAAGTTCTCGTTAGTATGATGGACTTTTCGGCTGCCAGATGTTCCGTTATAGAGATTTTAGTGACTTTGTGACCAGTGCATTGTGACCAGTGCATTGTGACCAGTAATCACCGAACCACTTAAAATGCACCCATTGGTCAGAATGTATCGTCGTTGCTCTAATTGGTCAAACGTTTTAGTCCACGGGGACCACTTCACGCTGATTGGTTATGCGCCTCGTTCGCGTGTTTTTATTTCATTAAATAGCTCTAGGCGCAACATATACTACTGGTATTCTAAAATTTGTTTTTTTGAAATTTCCATACTTGTCGATGCACCGCACATTCCCACAAACATACATCGCGTTTTTATATATGTTATTTTGCCTCTATATATCATATTTTTTGATCATTCATATTTATTTATTTACATAATGATAATTGTAAGGTCCAAAGTAAGTACTTTTGTACGACATATGTATTTAATCAATGATGAATGATCGATCGACGAAGTGTCTAAAAATTATTTTATTTCAATTGAGCGTAATTGTGAATTAATCTATTTTTACCTTGAACTACATATTTTTGCACTAGCATCGATCGAATACAGCGCTTAGTGTATTAATTACATTACGTATCATAGACATATTAATGTATGCAAAACTATTAATTGATTCTATTGCGGCTGTGTGACTGATTTTTTACATATTTATGAAAACTATTGAAGCACGTGTGTATTTTTGTGATAGAGGGGGGGGGGGCAGGGGTATTTATATATGATTGCATATAATACAACATAAATAAGTTTATTATATTGAAACACGAATATAATAAAACTATTTAATTTATTTGTGCGTAAATCCTATCGATTTATGTCGACATGTCTGTGAATGAATAAAAAATACATATTAATTATTACGATATACACTACAATGCCTGTGCGTAAATGTACATTTGTATGATGGTATCTTTAATGCTTTTATGTTTAGACAGATTACTATTGTCCATAAATTAGATAGTGTCAGTACGTAGTGATAATAATATTTAAGTAGGAAATATTATCATAATCATTAATCGTTCTTTTATTCTTAAATAATATACAACAATTGTATGTATTTATAAATAAAAATTAATCACATTTAGAAGAAAACAGTCATCAGCAAAAAAAAAGTTATTTTTTAAAAGGATGCAGTATGTTAAAATCACCGAAAATTTCCCTCGGGATACGCAGAATACGAAACACAACACTCATCGGATTTTTCTGTTGAATTTTGCATTTGTAAACGTACAATATATCTCATGAATAATGTATTGATCGTGATATACGGTCACATCACAATTACATTACAATTAGTCATTGATTTTATGTCGATTCAATAATATACTTGTAATAATGGATTAGTGCTATCGCAATATTAAATGAACGTATTTGAATGATTAACTATTATTTCTAAAATATAGATTTATCTTTGTCGACAGGCTATAGTGAATCTAAGTCCTTCTCATGGCTAATCGTTGCAATTATAATGTATATAGGTATAATAATTTAATTATTTTAATAGTTAATATATAAGTTATAAGAAAAAGTGGACAGTGATTGATATACTGAGATAAAATCAATCAATATTTCAAGGTCGAATTTTCTCACGATCTTCATCTCACACTTCATCACGATATTCCGAATTGATAAAGCTTTGTCATTTTTACATATACTATTATTATTATTATATATGCATATAAAAACGGACGCGATGTTTTATGTATGTTTGTATGTATGTGTGTGCAAGTGCATCGACAAGTATGGAGATTTCAGAAAAACAAATTTTAGAATACCAAGAGTATACGTTTTGCATAGGGATGTGGCTTGACGATCGATCTTGTTGAGGAGACGCGGGGAAGCGGAGAAGTGGGGGGGTGTGGAGCGTCTGAAATGTGCTCCTGATATTGAGTGTCAGATGCATGGGAGCGTATACACACATATCCACGAAGACACACATTCGTTCATCATTTCGACCGGCGAGTGTTTATTTAGCGCTCAACTTTTAATACTAATAGGCGCGAGCGCCTATAAATTACCTTACACATATAACTTAATTTAAATTCATGTATCAATTCCTTTCCGAAGCCACCCGTTGAAATCAACGGACACAACACTAGTTCATATACATATATACATATATAATATTATGTGTATGTAGATAATTTAAAGATTGGTTCTAATTTCTGAAACTTATTTATGAACTTGCTTAACTTTCTATTATTCGTTGAGTAAATAGCAATTTACTCGCCATTTATGATTATTCTTATATGTAATAGACTACTATTTCGGAATTCATGTAAAGGTTGCTGACCATTTAATTTGTTACCTTATGGAAAGTTCTCTGGTACAAGTTTTACTAATAAGTTACTACAAAGAACTTTAGTTCTAAAAAATATAAATATTTTTTTTATGATTGATGAATTTCTACAGCAGTGCTACCAAATTTGACATTAGAATCCATTTTAAAAATTTAACAAAAGATAAATTGGACATCGTTTTTGAGTTTTATTTTTTCAACAACGTATGCACGTTGCGCCGTAGAAGAATTTATTTCCAAAATCTGTTTGCTTTTCCAATTTTTTCCAAAATTCGTATAATTGTACATTTTTATTCTAAAAATCATTATTAACTCTATAGAATTTTGTTCTTTATTCCGGAGATGCGAACCAAGAAGTTTTTTTCTCCATTACTTTTTACACCACATTCAGTTATTCTATAGAAATTTTTAAACACTAAGCTAATGGAATGTTATCTATTATCTTAAAAATGTAACATTTTCAGTGCTTTTTTAAAATATGATCTTCATTTAACACTACAAATAATAATAATAAATAAAAATAATAATACATAATTCATAACTGGTTTTCGGCGGTCCATGAATTCTTTTGGCACCTAAAAAAGGGTCGCTATAGTCAATTTCATAGATTTCCCTGATTTTTTGCTTTCTTGCTTTGAACACTAATGGAATGGTCTATAGTTATTTGCAAAAGAAACTACGACTAGCCGCTCTTTATTCATAACATCTCACATTTTTGCTGCGATATTTAGCAGGTGTTTCAAAGCCATCTATTTTTTTACTAGTTTTAGATTTGGTTCGTTAAAATATGTAGTACGGTTTTTGTTTCGGTTCGTTAACATTTTTGTAGTCCAATAGTTTGTGTAGCTGCCTTCAAACTTAATTATCATCTGTAATTTATTTTACCATAGTTTTACTTATTTAATAAGAAAAAACACTGACAGTCCAAACCTCCAGAACACGTCGCATTTCTCTAGAAGCCAATAAGTCGAATTTTCTGATTTATAAAATGCTGCAAATTCGTCCATATGCATACCATGTCCCTACAATTGTTAACCTGAAAAATACTTACAATATTATGTATAATGTTTAATCATAGATATCAAATGGGTTGCCAGTAACAAAAATCAAATTTGACAAAAATAAATTCCGACCCTAACAACCTAATATTAAATGAATATGGCCAACCCTAACTTAACCTAACCTAACCTAACCTAACCTTACCCTTAAATAAAAAAAAGTGTTGGCTGCTAAGATATTACGATGTGTGGACCATGAGGAGAGTGGGAATGGACATTTATCAAAAATTATAATTTCACTTATAGGGGCTAAATTTAAAAATTACTTCTTCAATTAAAATGACAATTTAAGAATTCCATTCACTGCCCAATACACAAATTTGGCAGCTAATTTGCCCATTTGATGAATAAAGCAATGGGCTTGCACTTTTCATGAATTCGACAATTTTTGTCAATTTCAAGCAATAGGCAAGTTCACGGATTCGATATAACATATGCATACCTATATAAATAAATAAAGATAAAATTGATAATTCTTACAACATCCGTATTGCACATATTATTAAAGCCGTTTTTAATGTCATAGAAGTGATCTATACAGCCTTCAACTTCAGGTCATCCCCAATTACTACAGCCTGAAAGACTCTTTCGTCAGTTGTCCAACTAGATTGCAATAAATCAACTGCTATTTTTTTAAATCCACAATGTATGTACATGTATAATAACAATTTATTATTATGGTTCAATAGTTCAAACATATTATGAATTAAACACATACATATATCAAAGATGAGAATTCTGCACGTTCCTGTTATTATACATAGTACATATATCATGTTAATTCTACAATCACGAGTGTGCCCTAGCCTTTATTCGCGTAATTACGTCATCCACCCTCGATCAAACAATATTCACATTTCCGTATGAAATGCGTGTTCACGCATAATGAATAATGTATAATATTATTTTTGTTCGTTCGTTTGTATGTAAATAGATCACTCGTACCTAATGTTATGGCAAATACTTCAACACCCGTTTCGAGTGTGTAATTAATTTTTACGATGAATTGGTGTGTAGTTATTTTTATATTTTTTTCATTCTATGTACATATTATGTATTTTTTAATACTTTGTCATATTACGAAGGTCACATCCGGGTATAAAGTGGCATAACATCCGCGCTAAAGTGAGACACTCTGTACATTTGAGTCACAAGTCAATTTATTCGCCCTAAAGTCACCCGAACAATGGTCTTGAGGTGCATTGCATTTTTGCAAAGTGACGATTCATCATAATAAGCTTTACTTTTGAATATGTGTAAAATATGTATATATGTACATACATACATACGTGAATAATTTCGCTTGCATGTTGCATGTGTATCAGAAAGGACAAACGAGGTTATAAATTAAAATTTTACCCAGAATTACATATGTACATATTATGTATTGAAGTTTTCAAAGTAAAGCCAGGTTAATAACCTGTTGTCTATATGTGAAAAAAATTTTCAAATGATAAAACATCATGCTTACAATACAATGCCTAAACATGTGATAGATCTGACTCAAACTATCAGCTGATTCATGAGATGCATACTCTCAAAAATTAATTGTTTATTGAACATAATATATTGAAGTGGCAAGTAGACATGTATATATGTATAATAGTTCTTAAACAGTGGTATTTGACTTTTGGCACTTTGCTTTATCAGCCATGATTAGGGATTGCATTACTGGTTTACCGCCTTACCAATTTACCGGTAATTATCTAAGATTTCGCCATCGGTAATTACCGTTATGCAGGCATATTATTGCATTAAAATAGATACATGAAAATGGCGTATTGTGGATTAAGTCTGCAATTTGTTTATTTTCGGTATGAAATGTCCAACGTGACTAAATTTTAATCGAGATGAATACGTGGTATGCCAAGCATTAGGCAAACTCAACAATTCAATTATTTGTTGTTGTAGGTCTTGAAGTTTTTTATAGTGGTAACATTACGAGCCTTCTGTCAATTTGACAGTTCTCTTGTAGCACCACTGATGAAGTGGCTACACTGACGCATGCTTAGAAGTGGCAACACAGACCAACCAAGTCGTAAAAATGCCATCAGATTCTTGTTTCAATTATGATAATTAATTATAATGAATGGACTTTATGTACATATTTATATGACACTGTTCATTTTTAATTTCGGTTCAATCTAGGCTAACGTTTTTAGGAAAAGTAGCCAAATACAGCTAATCCACGTGTATTTTCTGTTTCATTTACACATTTAAACCGGTAAACCGGTAATTGGAGAAATTATTTAAATTGCAATCCCGAAATTATATTGTTTGCGGCTAAAATTATATTGTTTTGTAATGTACATATTTGCATATATATATATAGTCACAAAAATGTACTTAAGTGTACATATGATTCAGGGTGAACCAAGGTGAATCTTGTTTATGTTTATTACTCACGGACTTGTTTTCAAATTCATGCAAATTGATTAAAATACGCTTAATTGATTTTATTTGTGTTGTATTGGATTCTTACACAGTAGTGTAAAATGCGTAGTACATCAAAGACGTTCGCATTAAAATTTGTTACACGAATTTCATTGTATTGTATTTTATATACAGTACACATGTCATCTGATCAAATATTGATCGAAATATAAAAAAAACGTAAGCATAAAGCATATAGCTGTATATATTTTTTACCATTTGAAAAGTTTATTGAATTCGATTCATATTGGGTTAAACTGGGTTGACACGATGGTAGTAGCTTGGACATGTAACTTGGACGGTACTCGCAGCGTGGCAACAAGCGATCCAATCGTTTTTGAACGTTTTAAGGTCTGTTCATACCTATCCAGCACGACCCGTAACCTATAGGTGTCCTGCAAGTGCGGATAGTATTCTTTGGTACATTATATGGACGTATTCATACTCCATTCGCGCATGCGCATTTACGCATTCATGCGCGTCCATATAGAATGTACTAAAGAATACTGTCCGTACTTGCAGGATACTTGCAGGATTCGGGTCGTGCTGAATAGGTATGAACAGACCTTTAGATGTTAGACGTTTCTCGTCCAAGCTACTTGGTCCAAGTAGCTTGTGTCAACTCGGTATTAGGTTAGGTTTCGCGTGCCACCTGAAATTACGTATCGCTCATGCCACATTGTGTATTTATATATGAATATATGTACCTCATGTCTTTGCAAAAGCCAAACTTTAGATTTAAATTCCTCGTTCTTGGACCCAAAGCACTTGATATTCAATACAATCCATGTGGTGCTCACTGTAAATGGAATATTATATTTTTATTTATGTTTATTATTATTTTTTGTCTCATTATACAACTTTCTTTTTATATTTTATTCTGTATGTGTGCCTATTTAAATAAAATAAAATAAAATAAAAATAAAAAACAAGCATAGATATATGTATGATATGTACGTTCCAAGATTTCAGGTAACTTTGGAGTAAGCAAACTTTAGATCTCGATTTAGATTTGCTATGAAGCTCTATAATACGTGATTTCTATCTTTCATAGCTGACCAATAAAAATTGCAAATTTTTCTTCCAAGTTAACCGAATCGTACCATTGCTTATTCTGTCAATTGTAATGATAAATGTACCCATGAAGTCGTGCGTGTGCATAATGCGTGAATCCTTTCTATTGCAAGAAGTATGCCCAATGAAGATTTCCTTTTTGCAAAATACATTATTGTCACATGCATTGTACACATGGACTATAAAATTACTTAGCATAACTAATAATATTACCAAACGAAAGATCCATCATTATAACTTTAAAAACACTCCAGAGGGAGAGTTCTCAGATGTAAACGCATTCTGATTCTGATGAAACGATAGCTTATGATGAAAGATTATTTTTTTTGGTTCTAAAAGTGTCAATGCCAAATTTCGTGCGAATCAAATTATATATTTACATGCATACATGTCAAACCCATGTGAGTGCTGAGATGTTTACTTTCACGTGTCAAAATGATCAGTCTATTATCAATAATTATCGAATAGATTATTTTTTTCAAATGTCAAACGTATTTTCACAATGTCAATTGAATAATATATAAAAATTTGCAAACTGGTTTCATATTTTGTAACCCTAATTTCCCAACGTCACACAATGTAAATATTTTAACATTGGCTCTTACAGAAACATATACATATAGTAAACATTATACGGGATAAATTTAATATATAATTAATTATGTAAATCAAGGTTAGATTTCATACATTAACATTCAATTCACGATATTGTTATAATCACATATGTATCTTTGCTGAGAGGCATTGAAAAAAAATTTCGGTTGTGACCAACCCATGACTTTATCTATGTATTTGAGGAATATTAGAAGGTCACAAAACAATATTCGATATTGAACCGTACAGACACATTCACACATACCGGCAGCAAATTACCGGGTACAAATTGAGCGCAAATTTATGGAAACTTCTACAAAGTTCTACTTCCGGTTTTCGGATTTTGTTCAAAAATTTTTTATTACTTAAAATCAATATCAGTATTATACACATTAAATTTCAAGAAAATAAAAATAATTTAAAAGGTCAAAATAAAATAATGAAATATTTAAAAAAAAAAATACTACATACTTTCGGTTTACAAATTCTGACCAAAACCTTATCAGCTCTAAGTTAGTACATATAAATTTTCAACTTGATACGTTTAGGGGTGTGGACAGAATAGTGACCACAACATTTTTGACCTTTCTAAGAGGATAAAATCCCACTTCCAGCTTATAAAATTTTGTGTTTTTTTTTTATTTCATCACATTGATACAAGAATAATATTTGAATTTTTTCACGAAGAGCACACTTGTTTAAGGGGTCAAAAAAATAGTGGAAGAAAAATCTAACAAGAGTAAACTGCCACTTCCGGTTGATAGATACTTACCAAATTTTATACATAATTTAGTATTACGCTTAAACTTCAAGATATGAAATTTCAGTTCAATAAACCAAAAGGTTTCTGGGAAAAACATAAAATACCTCGATTCTCTAGAGTAAAAGTACTACTTCCGGTTCAGGTAAAAATATTAAAAAAATATAAGGTTAAAAAATTATAATTTTATTGCACGTAAAAAATTTTCAGTCCGATTCAGTTAGTGGTTCGGGAGATAATTTAATTCAAAAACTTAAAAAAAGAGGACACTTACATAAAAGGACAGGTACCATTTCCGCTCATTTTAAAAATTTAAAAAAAATTTACGTCGTAGTGATAAGACTTTCAGTAACCGATACCAAGTTTCAGTTCGATAGGACTAACGGTGTTTGAAAAATTCCCAAAATACACAGACACACACACACACACATTTTTTCTAGATCATGAAAACGTGATCAGTAATCGATTCTGAGTTCGAATCAGTCAAAATCTCCAGTTCGAATTTTCGCATGATCACGAAACTTCATCTATTGTTACTATGCCCATAAATAAAGTAAAAATAAAAAGTTAATATGTTACAGATTTTGACGCATTTTGAATAATAAAATGTTAAAGTAAACTTATAATGTTGATACATTTAAGTCCGGTTCTGGAAATAAATCTAGTCCTTGATTTATAACCGCAATTTACTATCTCTATATACATACATATGTACATATGTATGTACATAAAAGTATAAAAAAAAGTAAGAAAATAAAATTTAAAACCACTTATATTTATCATTAATTCACACATTTTTTTTTTCATAAAAAATGTACATATTTCTAGACGTGATGCAAAAAATAAACAGCCTCCGTATACAAATATGTAAGATATGCATACGTATGTATATAAGGACCGTGGCAAATTGCATTTTAAAATGGTAATTAGTGTGTATGCGCTAAAAAGGATTTTAGGAACCTCCCATCTTTTTTTTTCGCGGTACAAAATAAAACTTTAAACCAAAATATTTGATTTTAAAGTTTGTATACACATTTACTGCGCCGTTACACATTTTTTAAAGCATTTTTTTTTAATATAAATTAATATTGAATTCTGTCATCAGTTCTAACGGTGCTATGGTGCCATTACGGGTCTAATAGTGCCATAGTGCCATTAACCCAAGGCGATACCTATGGCCAAGTTTGTAAATATATGAATTTATATATTATATCAATTTATAATATAACTATTATAAATTTGAAATATTATTCAAATAAGGTTAGGTTGCCAGTTTGTTTGGAACCGTTTCAACAATGAAATCAGATAAATTGGCAAACTATGATAGGAAACGATCGACCTGTAGTTAGATGTACCTATCCAAGGTCTGGTCAGCAGCATCGGAACAGGGATTGAACCCATCACACTTTAGTTGATTATACGCTAACCACTGAGCTATATTTGTGGTAGTAGATTTTTCTAATAGAAGTGAGTACTCACCCAATAATGTGTTCTCATTCAGAGACAATTTTGAATTCGGAAGGCCTTTCCAGTTTACTTTTACTTTTCTTTATTTTTTACCTAAGTAAAACTTTCAACAATTGCATTCCACAAATTTTCATTTCCAGTAGTGTTTTTTTAATATTTGAGCATTTTATTTATCCATCTGTCTTACTAGATATTTTCACTTCCGACATGATTATCAGCTAAGTGTTTTTTGATTCGATAACTACATACATACATATATGTGTTAGTTCAAGAATTTCTACAAAGTGAGTGAATTGATCGCAATCTTTTAATAAAAAACAATAACATTGATAATTTTTCACAGAAAATTTATTTGAAGTGTGATTATTACATAAAATTTTCACCTGCGACACATTAAAAAACTCATTTGTGACTCATTTCAAATAATTTTGAAAGTCATTCTGGGATTTTAAAAGATCAAATAAAAACAAGCTTCATATAGTGTTTTGGTTACTTGAACCAAATTTTTGGATATTTGAATCAAATTTTGGGTTATTTGAACCAAATTTTTGGTCATAACGGAAAAGAAGGTCCTTCCTTATGTTATATTGTTTGAAAATTTGAATAACATTTAACAAAAATAAACATGATTTTTTTATTTCAAACGGGATTCCGGAAACCCACTAATACCAATAGAATGTCACCACTGACTATAACGTGAGGGGAAAATGAGATAATGAGAATTTAAGCCTTCAAATTTCTTAAAAAATTTTCAACTTTCATTTTCAATTTGTTAATTTTATTTTAATTCACGTTTTTTAAATTCAGTTTACGTTTTTAAACGTATATCAATTCAGTTTAAATAAAAAATGAGAAAAACCATACATGTTGACAGAATGTTTAATTTTTATTTAATCAAAGTTAACTGGATTGCAGATATATTTCATGACCGCAAATATTTTAAAAATATATACATACATACATATGTAAATATATATGTACATACATACATATATGCTGACCTTAAATAAATTACGGATCATTTCATTTGAGTGATACACCATTAAGGTAGGTTTTCAAGGTTTCGCATTAGCAATGTCGACAAAGGGCATTGCACCTCTCACTCTTATTAAAATACCGTATACCGGCTCGCTGAGTAAAAGTAATTTAAAGTCAGGAAATTGCTCACTTTGAGACCGTGATGTTCATTTTTATAGTTTTCGTTTTCAATTATTATATATGAGAGCTGTCTATTTTTAAATGAAACGGTAAATTGTATACATCGCGTCCTTGGAGCGCAAAGTTGATAACCCCGCAAAATCTCATTTTTCAGGGCAATGTTCTATACATATATTGCAATAAAACTGAAAATAAAATAAATCATAATTTTTCATAATTCATTCTAAGTCTCTATCAATTTTATATGGGTTTCTTTAATTTTTAATTCATATCAATATTTTTTAATAAAATTTCAACAGTTGATCTTGGAAAATAATCGATACATCATTAAGGCTCTGAAAATGTTTGTATCGAATTGTGGACTAATAACACTTGCGATAGTACATACATATAAAACTTACTAAATGACTAAAATATAATATATGTACGTCGAAAGTTGGCTTAAAAAACACAAAGGCAAAAACAGATAAACTAGACACGTTTTCGCAAGCACTAGAATTCCGCTGTGAAGTCGCCATAAGGGGATTACCGGGTCGAGTCAGTCAGAGTGCACGCGTACGTGCAGATGTCACACCTGATCCATCATTGTCAAAATTATAAAATAGGGAGAAACGCAACTGGAAGACATTTTTTACAAACAAACTATTATAAAAAAAGCTCTGCGTAACGTTGATCACTAGTCACCGGACCTAGAAGGTGCCGCGTATTGTTCAAAGGTTGTAAATGCATTGTTTAAGGTTTGCCGAACCTTTTTTACAAAGGATTTACAACAATGGAACAATGGATAGCACTGTGACTATCCACCTCTATTGATCACAATTTGTTTGTGCCCCAATAGAATGCTAGTGAGCAATGGCGGATTTATTAATTATTTTATTTTATTAATAGAAAAATCAACAGACAACGGGATGTACATAGATATGTATAAAAAACAAATATTATAGGTTATTAACAGCAATCTAATACGACACCATTTAATTTAAATCATTTTCTGAAAACAAAAAGTTCATATTTGCACTTATTTATAGCAGAAATTTTAGCATCCTTACCTTGTACTTGGTGTACACATAACGTTTTGTTTTTATTATTTTTTCAAAATATCGCAGACGATAATTAAAGTCACAGTCAGACGTTTATGCGCGCACGTACGCATTTCCGACGATGCTTTAAGCACGGTTAAGCTCAGTCACTAAACTAGGGTAGGGGTTAAGTTTGAAATGACCCTATTTTTGTAAAGCCTCGCCTCGGGCCCTTTGCGAAGTTTATAAATCCACCTGTGCAAGCCAGATGGGTTGATAATAAGAAAAATATGTGAATGTTACTCGTAACAGAGAAGAATGGAAGCAGATGCAGAACGGTTGTAAATGATGATAATGAAAGCTGTAGAAGGTCAAATTAACACCACCTACTTAAAAATTATATTTTCCGTATTGAATTCCAAGAAGTTCAAATCAGTTCTAGTATAGTGAATGTCACACAGTAATTAGTCAAAAACTGTCGGAAAGCACCTAATGAAGGTCACCGATGTAGACTCATTTACATTCACATTACTATTTACAACTGCTTAAATTTAATTGATTGGTTTTTAAAAATCTTATTGTTTCGTAAATAATCGATAAATGTCGCTCGTTGTTTTGTTTTCAAATAAATGAGACCGCGTGTGAATAAACTGTTCTGTCACGTTATTATCGCATCATCGAGTAAAATGTCAAGTTCAATTTGATACGTAAGCATTTCGTAACGCTCTTATTTTTATTATAATCACCGCTCACATTTATTTTGTTTCAGATTTCTGGTGGAGTGACAAAGAGAGAGTCTTTCGTCGAGAAGAGGAAAGTGTCCGAATATGAGATGAAATTTAGTGTTTTGTGAAAAAAATAAAATAAAAAAAAGTTCAATCGAAATAACAAATTGCGCTTGTGTTTTCTGACCTCGTCTAGTGAAAGTGCTAACGAATTTCAAACATGAATTTGGAGTTCAACAACTTGACCTACACAGTGGTCAATCACAGAATTCGAGGTAAGAAAGATCATTATGTATGTATGTGTATATACATATGTATATATATATTACAGTGAAATTGTTATTGTCAGTGAAATTATAGTTTCACTGGTGAGATTATAATTTCACTGAGTCAAGCAGTGAGTGTGTATGTAATAATAGAATTACGAATTCACGTCTAAATATCAGTGAATTTGTAATTCACGTCTTACTACCAACCCTAACTTAACCTAACCTAACCTAATCTTAAAAAAATAAGTGTTGGCTGCTAAGATATTATGATGTGTTGTATATAATGAATTTTTATATTATGATAAAATGAACATCCCTGCTGGCAGCTAAATAATAATGTCTTGCTTATAGAAATTAAGTATTTAGTTAAAAGTAATTTCATACAAAAATAGTCTCAACGACGGGTATACCAGGTACTATTTATTGCCGCTAATTTTAATTAAAAGATGCAAGAACAATATCAATTTCTTGACTGGTATTTATCCTTTATTAGTCTATTAAAATATAAACTACGCTCGATGATGGCCCGCGCGGCAACCACTGAAGTACGGTGATGTAGCATCACGAGCACTCGTTCCATCACCAGTGGAGCCGAAAAGCTAGCATATTTATTTACATTCTAATTCTGGTATCCGATTTGCAAGGCATCTTTGCACGGGAGGCAATTTGCATATTTATTTCACGACACTGCCTGAACTTCAGCCATCGCTGAATAGCGTCAAGACATCAGATGTCTTCTATATATGTATATTTTATCTAAAAAATATATCAGAAAAATGATATATAATGTTTGAAAACATCATATTTCAAGATCTATGGTGTTGTATTATACGGGAAGGATATCGATTACAGTAAACTTTGTGGCAATATATCGGAACGAACGGCAAAAAGGGCAATTTTATAATTTGAAATGCAAGTTTACTATTTTCTAGAGACTTTTCGCCATTTTTTGGCGACGACTCGCAAGTGGGTCGCACTGTTAGATTGCAAATGCAGTAAGTTATCCCGTTATTCGAGATGCGGTTAGAATGCCTATTGCAGTGTATAGTGAAGTTTTCCGCTAAAATAATTGCATTATTGCTAAAAATTGCGCGGGGACCAAGGCGTATTTTTTTTACTTTTTCGAAAAATATCACCCGAAATACATTTTTTTAAGAACTTCATGATTTATATACTTTTTATGTTTATTGAAATTTCTCCATGGTTTCGCAAAATATTTGAAAATGTATTACAAAACACAAATTCACCGTTTCCTATTAAAATTTGCTGAGTTAACCTGACTTAACAATTGTAGAAACAGTTCAACACATTTTTTTTTTTATTTCTGCTTTCTATTTTACCCACTCAAACGGCAACCGAAAATCATTGAATGAATTGAACCTTCCCTGAGAATTAACAAACAGAAAAACCATCATGACTTAATTTTGAGCGAACATAAAGAAAAAAGGTACAATGACAAGTTAGTTAGAATCATTCAATTTACAAAGACTCACCCCCACTCCAAGGAAATGATGCGCAAAACCAAAGTTTAATACAAAATTCAAACGTGCGCATCTTTTCCGTGGAACGGAAACCGGCCTTCATAATATTGAAATCAATTTTGAACAAAATATTGATTTTAAAAATTAATTAAATTTGACATATTTAAAAAATCATCACTTCTATCAAGATTTAAACCTGGTACATTCCGATTACAAGTAGAACTCCTCTAGTTGAAGACAAAACTTTATATTACTGTCGGCGCATTTTTATTGCATTAAAATTTTCTCAAAGTGCAAAAACTTATGTTCGTTTTTGCAATGTCAGAAGCAATCGTGCACTAAAACCAGACCCATTAAATGGTTTTCGCTCCATCGAAAACCATTGAATAGGTAAATAATAACTGTCAACTTTCAAATATTAATTGAATTCGTGGTCAATGGATATTCAACATCTCGAATTGAATAATCATTACAACACAAGCGGAAAAAAAAACAGTGCATGTAATGATAGTATGCAATTCGGTCATAGAGAGTTGGGCAATGTTGACAAAAACCCGACTTGTACGATGATTTGTGTTGCATCTGATCGGCTATATGTATTTTACATAACGTTTGTAACATGTTACATACATGTTCGTGCCCTTTTTTTTTGTATTTCACTATAATTGTTCTGTGATCGTATTTGTTGGTAATTTTTATCTTAAGGTTAGAGATCACATAATCTGACAAAATTTTGACATTCCATATTCATTATTCTGGTCAATGCTGTGTCGATATCGTGTTCTTATTTGTTTTAAAAAAATGACACAATTTCAAAACGTGATAGCACGTGCACTTCGATTATTTGGAAATGGAATATGTGTATCACTCGTTCAATAGGAATAGAATATTGATAAAAACAATCAGTTGTTTGTTTATAATAATACTTTATAGTTTGTTTATATTAATACGTTTTATGCCCGTTGAAATTTCAACAGGTGGTTTCGGAAACAAATTGATACATGATTAAAAATAAATTTAAAATACGTATAGTAATAATTAATCGGAAGCGGAACTAAAACAAAAATCGGGATTCGGAACTGAAACAGGGATCGGTATCCAAATATGAAAGGAATCCAAAACCGGAAAGGAAAAAGGAATCAGGATCTAGAACTGAAAAAGAAATCGGGATCCGGAATTGAAACAGTAATCGGGATCCGGAACTGAAACACCTCGGCCACCGCCCCCCCCCCCCCGTGCCCTTGCGGCCGCCGCCACCCCTAGACGGATACCACCCTTAGGCAGTCGCCCTGGGGCTATCGTCCCGAGGCTACTGCAAATCGAAATCGAAACGGGTGGTTTCGGAAAGGAATTGATACACTAATTAGAAATTACGAATTACGAAGTGGTACCCCCCCCCCTACTTCTCATGCTGAAATCAAACATCAAACCAAATACGAAATTAAAATCGAAATCGATTCACTCGATCCGGGACAGCCACCGACTGCTGAATATACGTGACTACGCACCGAATACTCGGCTGTGATTGGTTCCCCATACTTTCTGTACGATTATTGAATATTAATGTTAATCGGGACCGTGGTGTAATGGTCAGCATACATTGCTCTGGGCGCGAGAGGGTATGTTCGACACCGCGTTCTGGAATTAATTTTATTTTCAAATATCGTTAAAATATAAATTAAATTCAATAATTTCAATTAAAAATACATATTTAATTGTTTTATATGAAAACAAAAAAAATGGATCAAAGTCTCGCTAAATAAAATTATTATAATTACGTATTTTTACATGAAGAGAATGAAATTTCAATTAATGTTTAAAAAAAAGGCGAATTGAAGAATCGGTTTTGTCGTGGTGTTTGATACCGTTAAGCTCAGTTTAGATCTATATGAGGCTATTTTGAGATCACGGGTTCGACACCGCCGCAAGTCTCGACGAAATGAATTTATACAAAGTTTAGGCTTTTTATCGATTCATTATGTTCGGGTAACGTTAGGACACACACACACACACAGATTAGCGTTTTTATATATACATATATAATAATATATGGATAAAATATAATCGAAAAAGTAATAATATTTACTTATACATACATATATATGTAGTTTGATTCATGTTGTAACTCAAAAATCTGACTAAATAAATCCCAGGTCTATGTTTATTTTTTCTTAGTACTTTTTTAGGGTCATTTAACTTTTATTATATCGATTAATCAATCCAGATTTTTTTCTCCCTAAAGGAAAGCCAGAAAAGATTGTTTATTCTTTTTTTTGGAACTTGTTCATTGTGATTCATTACTACATGTATAATACATTAAATTAAATTACTTAGTTGTTTCTTGAGGAAAATCAAATCTGTTCAACAAAGATCCCAAATCAATCTTGTTATATTTTTTAATATGATACATACTAAATTGTTTTATATGAATACATTATACATATATCTACACATTATCTATATTAGTCATAAACAAGTTCAAAGTTTTATTATTGAATAGTCTTTCATTGTCAAAAAAAATGTTTTGGATTTTTATTTAACAATAACGCATAATAATCAATCGATATATGTACATATATGTAAAATATATTATAATATAGGATATTAATTTCAATATTATTATATTATTGTTAAATTACATTGCGTTAATTAATCATACTAGTGGTTTTACCCGGCTTCGCTCGGTATTTTTAATATAAACCGCTTTTAATTATTACGAAATTATGTTCACAATACATCTTATATCAATTTAAATAGCTACTGATCTACTGATCATTTTCTATTTTAATGTTAATGTACAGTATAATAGAAAAAAGAGTTCAAAAACCTATTTACAATTCTTATATAAGCCGCTTAAACATGGCTAATCTAATAGTAAAAATTAATTTGTTTTTTTATTAAATTTATTTGAATCGAAAAAAATAAAATTCAACGATATCAATATCGTCATCATAGAAACTTTGATTTGTTCGATAACGTCACAGATTCTACGAACCACAACTAACAAAAGTACAAACATACATACATTTATTTATTTATTTGGAAAATTTACAGTTTATTAAGTTACATAGATTGATAGTAAAAAAATATAATTATGTTAAGTAAACCATTAATAATTTTCACATATAGGTAAAAAAAAGAAAAGCTCAAACATTTAAAATAAGAAACAAAAATGATAATAGAGTAAGATAGTTAAAGAAAACAAAAAGAAAAAAAAAATAGAAATAACAGTATAATAAAAATATCAAAATAATAAGAATAATAATATGATAAAAATTATGAAATAATAAAAAAAAATATAATATATAACAAAAAACAAAAAGACAAAATAAATACATCAAAATAAAAATTCATAATCACAATCGTAAATTTTCAATAAAACTAATCATCGAAAAACAAATTTGCAATAATTACTCTAGCTTGTATAGCATTAATATTAAATAAGTCAAACATAGAAATTGTTAAAATTAGTGTGTTGACGGTGGAGCTTGCACGCCAGATGAATGAGCTTCTTCCATAATTAGAAAAAGTATTAGGTATGTAAAGGAGCTCATTACATCTAGTCATTCTATTTGGTACACGCAATGATAGTCTGCTCAATAATTGAGGACAGTCGATCGAGCCGTTAAGGATGTTCAAAATTGTTGAGATGTCAGCTATCTCCCTTCTTTTGACAAGAGGAAGTAGATGCTGACACCTACAAGCATCTTCATAGGAAGTATAGGTTAATCCAAAACGGCTACTGATGTACCTCAAAAATCTCTTCTGAATGCGCTCCAATCTGTCTCTTGCACCAGAGTACTCTGGGTTCCAAACTTGGGATGCAAACTCAACAATACTTCTTACGTATGCACAATATAGTATTTTGTATGATTTTATAGAAGTAAAGCATTTGGAGGACCGGATGACGAACCCGAGGGCCTTCGATAAAATACATACATATAAAATACATACAAACAAAAACTCGAACAATACAAAAAAGTTTTTAAATTATTATAGCATATTTTAAAAAATTATCAACTGAAAGAGGTAATTTAATGCATGCAATTAATTTCGTAAAAAATAAAAGTGTGATTTTTTTATTTACTTAAATTCTTAAATAAAATCATTATTTTATATAAATTATTTTAAATTTTAATTTACTTTATATTAAAAATTTGTTTAGTTAATTTTATAATAAATCCTGGCCGCCGAAGTCTGATAATGACCATCCGCTTTCTAATAATCACTACATTTTCGTAAAAGTTACTGACCGTTTATTGAAAAAGGTGGCCATTTAATTTTTTACCTATTTTGATATTGTCCATTAAGAAAGGTTTTATTCCAACCCCGGTAACTGTAGGAATGCACTTCCCAGCTGGAAGCTACGAGGACTAGTAAAAATAGCACGTGCCGCGTGCCTCTCTGTGCGTTCTCACCCTTAGAGTATAGAGCCCGTTGAAACTCAACATGTGATTTTGGTAAAAGTATCTGAGGATTGTCCAGCAAGGTGAAGACAATCGAGTTACTGGCAGACAGATATTCTATGATATTATTAACTTTATAAATATCGATTAAACATATACTTACATATATTATATAATTATTTTTATCAAAGTGACTCGCTTATAAGGTCACTAGGCAAGCGATTGTTTTGTATTACATAGTAAAAGCAAAACTTGCAAGCATAGACAAATTTAAATTACATGATAATATTCTTAAGAAATTATCAAGTCTATTTTATTATGAATATCGATAAATCAAAGCAAACATTCCTGTGTTGCTATGTTTGCATAAACAACAATCTACTTTAATACTACATACACGCAATATTGCTAATAAACCTTTTCTATACAATTAAAACTATAGTTTAAAATTTGATGCTGATTAAATAAAATTTGCACGTTTTTTATAAACCTACTAGTGTTGCTACCCGGCTTCGCTCGGTTCCACTTTTGACGATCTCTTCCGTTTTAACACGGACAAAATAAAAGTAACTTGAATTGGAAATGCAGTCTTATAGTGAGAACCATGAAAGAAATCTTCATTTGTTTTTTATTAAATTTATTTGAATGGAAAAAAAAATTATTTAACGACCAACCAATCACAAACGTCTTTGACCAATTCAGCCAATTAGAAACGACTTTGACAACAGCCAATCAGAAATGAATTAGGGCGAAAACACACTGAGTGGTATGGAACGTCATGTCCTTGACTCCCCGATATGACAGTGTGTGTTCCCCAATTCGAATTCAGGTGTAGTTGTACGTGCAGAATGTTTTTCCTACATTTCTTCAAACATGGAATTCATCGTTTTCGATCACTGTCAAGCAAGGATAAAGACAAAGATAAAATATCACCGAAAACACTCCAGGGGGGTGATTTTTGGGACTGTGTACCATGTATATGGGCTAGGGGTGCTGCATTTTTCGCATGTTTTAACCCTTTGCGTGCTGACTTCTTTTCTGTTGAAAGCCCACCACGCTGAAAATTTCGCCAACATTTCCAACTAGAATTATTTAGAGATCCAATAGAAAACAGGTATACAAATTGAAGCTACTCCAAACAAACCCTAGATCACTATCCTAGATACATAACTACATCTGAGGATTTCAATTTTTGTAAAGGTGTGATTAGACTCTCTAATATATGTATGTATGTATCTTGCAACAATATGAAATAAACAAAAGAAGTCTATTAATGAACGTATTTTTCCAAAACTAGTTCCATCTTCTTCGTTGTTGTTTAAATGTAATGCTCATAGCCTAAATGCCAAGACACAATCTAAAATACTCGTTAGTAATAAATAGTTGGGGAATTCCATCGGGAAATTCTGATATGGTTATAAATACAGAAATCCCGGTGTAAACCAGTCTTTATAAATGTTGACAAATTAATGATACGGACTGCACGACCCATGTTCAATGAATTGTTTTTCAATTCTACCTGGGAAGGCTAAGCGGGTAGTATTCTTGTTTACTTTGTACATGCTCAAAATACAATGCCTATCGGCGTTTTTCAGGCCCATGAGCTTGTTGGCAAAACGCCGATCGGCGTTGGTCAGCATCCAAAGGGTCAAAGTATCTATAAAAAAAAACGTACCATATACCATCCAGTGTGTTTTCACCCTTACAGACGACGTTTCGTTTTTTATATAAGATTGTCAAATAATATATATTTACTTACATATATGTAGTTTGAATGACTTGAATAAATCGTGTTCATTTTTTAAAAGTTGAATATTGGATCGTTTTTTTTTTTTGACGTGTCCAAATTATAATCAGTATATTATTTATTACTGGTATAGCAAATGTCAAAAGTAGAACTACACAAAGTAATTACGAAAATCCCCTTCCTTAGAACAGTTGCTCCTCTTTGATTACCAATAAGTCTGTCTACTTACAGGAAAAAAATTATCTGTGATAATTTTTTTTTTTTTTCAAAATTACACAATAAATTTAAAGCATTTCACATTCTGTTGCGTCTCGACAAAATAGGTTTTGTATTTTTCTCATTTTTTTTTAGAATTTACGTATACAATCAATCTAATAGGCGCTTGATTTAAATAATGATGATAAGTATAATGAAGAATTTATTAAAACCGCTAAAATATTAATGACATTAATATTTTAGCATTTTAGAATCTTTGAGCAGAGAAGATTTGACAGCGCTAACTGTACAAGTAGCACTGAAATTATTAATTAGAAATTTAAAAAAGATCAATAGTCAAATAAAAAATGAAATGAGCAAAAGAAGAAGCAAGCTAGAGTATAATTCGATTATGTTGAATCCGCATGATGCAAATTACTCTTTAGTTATTGAGAAAGTTTTCTTCGTTTCCTCTATAGGACCCAGATTTAGATTGTTTACAGAAGACAAATCATATAATTAGATACGATTAGTTGCAATAGACAACACTACACATGTACCCCAACATCATCGAATCATTGAACACGATCATTCGAGTGCAGCCAATGCAGTGGCGCAACACTGCTAGAGTTGCACCCGTTTTTGACGCAACTCGAGGACCGGATTTTCCAAAGGGTACCCACATTAGACACTTTCAAATGTAACCGTTTAGGATAACCTCCACTTTATCAAGCAAGTGCAAAATTTGCACAAGTATACTAATAAGTAGCGTGAGTGTCGTGCAGATGCTGCTGCCATACTCGCGATAGTGTCGCAAGCAGTTTCCGTTGCAACATTCCGTTCACAAGGTATGCAAGCGGTTGTGAATGAATTTAGCTTTTGGATTTGGTATGTGTGGATTCCTGGAGATGGGTGTTTGAAGGTTCGAACTTATAATGAAGCATTCCACTAAAGTACAAGATGAGCTTTTTTGAAATGGCATATCGCGTTCTCAGATCTATGATTTGGCTCAATTGAATTACTATACATACAGGCAGATTCGCTCCTGTTATCATATTCTATCAAAGTACACTTTTCAACCTTTTTAAATAAACTTCCTTATGCATGGTAGAGTACATTCAACTTATACCACTGAATATGCTACGAAACATTCCACCAGCCCTCTTCTACGACGTTGATCTATGTAGAGTAGAATACAAGGAAATGGCCTAAAACTCCTCTCCCCTTCTTAAAAATTACCTCACAAACCTAGCGTACTTCTAAATATGTAAGCTTTAGTTTTATAATCCGTAATGTAATATACAAAATTGTTCTTTTTGTAATACTTTTTCGTGGTCGTGAAGAAAGATTTCCAGATCGGGGTGAAAGACGCAGTGAGTAGTAGTGAGTATCAATATGTATATATTAAATAGTAGCAGTGATAAAAGTATATAACTTAAGTAGTAGTAGTAGTGATAGAACTTTATAGCTATATAATTATATAAGGCGAAAACAAGCCGAGAAGCACGCAGCACGTGCTCTTTTTAGATTTGCACATGTAAAATAAACGCTAGCATGCATAATCTATACTATGGCATCCAGGCTTAAATCTTTGTATTAACATAGGTTTGACAGTGATCGATAACGGTGATTTCCATATTTGAAGAAATGTAGGAATGTTGAAACTTGTCAAAAAAAAACCAATGCAGATTTTCCACAGCGGGATGCCAAGAACGTGCTAGTGCCATTCAATTAAGTATGTTTTCACCCTTATTGTTCACATTTCGGGCAGCCAGATTCTAATCAACGGGGTAATCCATAAACTAAAGGTATACTCAACGCAGTGAGATCTATAGGTCGTTGAATCCTGCTCGCTGATTGGACGATTAATGCCGGTCACCCATTGGCCAACAAGCACTCACCATCCAATCACGTAACAATACGATATACGAAAATTACAAGTTTCATTTCGAATCACATATCAATTATTTTCTAGAACCACTCATTGAAATATTATCGGTCAAAATACATAATAAAAGCTAAACTACACGATTAACAATTAAGTGTGAGGCTATGCACGCTCAATGTGAGCACTTGTTTTTTGAGATTTATGGGGATGAAGAGGTGTGCGGGGATAGTGATGTGGGGAAAACGGGAAAAGGGAGTGAAAAAATAGACCAAAGAAGAAACCGAAACAACACTTTTCTTTTTTACTTAAAGTTTTAAGCATTTTCCGCACTCAATAAAGTTGTCTTCTATACAAAGTATAAGGGCCCTATGACATGGTCGAGTTGTTTGGGTCACCATTATGTGAGTTGGGACCGATTCGACCATGTTAGTGGTGACAACTTTACTTCCTTCCCGCCCGTCAAATTAAATGGTTGCGTTCGTCGTTTCAGTCCAACCACTCCCCATAGAAGCATTACATTTTCTATAAGGAGCTTCGGTCTAAAATAGATTATCAAGTGATTATAATCATAAAGCTGTCATATAATAAATTAAGCATCGAAGTAATCACTAACCGATAACGGTTCTTAGTCGCATCGGTAGCTTCACTATGTATATTAAAGTTTATCGGGTCGCGTCGTATAGTTTCACTGGTGAAGTTAGCGATACCCATAGCTCATCGCCTCTTCTCGCGCTGCGTCGCTTCACTATGCACTCGGCCCAAGGAACATGAATGATTCAAACTGAATTTGTTTGCTAAACACTTCTGAGACAACACGCTTGAGAACAGGATCCTACCGATTTATGTAGCTGGGATTTTTTTCGTATCTTAGGTATGTATGAGATCTTTCGCCAGACTTGCAGTCTGTAGTTGATCTTGAGGATACTGGATCCTGTCGGAGATGTTAGTGACTTCGTGACCTTGACTCTGAACAAGCCTCGACTGTTGCAGAAAAAGAGAGCGTATATATTTGGCGAAAACAACTTTAATAATCTTGAAAATGTGTTCAAGAATACTGGCGTCTTCTCAAATAACATGAACATGAAACATTTGCTTTACACTTCCTCTACATACTCGTATAATAGTCAGGTTAGACCCATCGAATAAATTATTTTGAATGTATTCATTCAAGTGCAGGCTTATTTCTACCATTAATTCGTTGCATTCTTGAGATCGCGATCATTCTATTGTTATAATTCTGTAATTTAAGCAGCATCATCTTTGAAATCACCGGAGATAATCGCTTACAAAAATGATATTAATGGAATATGTATGTATATTATTCTTGACATTAACACCTTCAATTTAAATAATCAATCGCATGAAGATTCCAATACAGCAAATAATGTATTCCAATACAAAACACAACCGAATGATTACCGTAATTTGAAGATATGATTTTTTTAATTGGATGTAAATAATAAATAAGCAACTTTTCTATTCATTTAAATATTTTCCTTATTGTACGATCTTTTAAAACTACTGCAGTAAGTCTGCTCTTTAAGCTATTGAGTAAAATAAGACATAGTAAATCAGACTCAAATAATCAGCTAATGTGTTGCTGCTGTTTACAATTATATTTTACAATCAGCAAATAGTTTTCAATTGAGATATAAGCTTTGACCTGAATGTATCAATATAGTGTTGGATTCAATAATATTTATTTTATTTTATTATAGATAAGAACTCATTACAATACCTTTCGCTTACGAAACGGTGTTCCTGTTCACTATTATTTGATAGCAATATTTTATTTTATTTACATACAAAATATATGTATACCAGAAAAGCCTAACCGAAAAACCCCAATACGCCTGCCAAGCCAATTACAAACATTGCAGCATTTTTTATTAAAGAAATCGCTGGATTTCGAGATGCTCAAGCACACGAAATTAAATATTAATTAATTGATGAATTAATCCCTAGAGACATCTATGGATTTAGACTTGTACATAAATTTTTACACATTGTACATAAATCAAATTCAGATATTTGTGTCATAATGGGTAACCGTTATGGAGGAACCGTTTCAACAATGAAATCAGATAAATTGGCAAACTCTGATAGGAAGCGATCGACTTGGAGTCACAAATATCCAAGTCTGACCAGCAGCATTAAATATTAGCACGGAATCGAACCCGATAACCTCTCGATGCTGAACATAAACGCAACCACCGAGCCATACTGCTGGCTCAATTCAATTTACTGTGAATTTGCGTACTTATTACTTTAATCCAAGTGACTATAATATCCAGCCTGGTCTGAAACTTATTGATACATGTATACGTATGTTCGAACTATTGTTTCCCAACTCAAGGCTATTTTCGCTAGCAAGTTTTCTCAATATACCGTATGATTTAATATACATATTGCAAAGAATATGCTGTACAAAATGAGTGTAGTTTGGAAACGTGTATACTTGTCAAATAAATATTCTGCTTGATGATGGTTCAATCAGTGTTTACCTGAAAAATTATGAAAGTCGACTTTTTTAAAAATGCGTGCGGTCTAGCCCGCCTCCATTTGAGTTTTTTTCCACTAAATAAACATTAGAATGATGTTAGCGAAATTGTTCAGTCATCGAGTGTGCAATGTCAATATTTGTCAAGATTTTTGATAAATCAATAGCGAAATCAAATATTCGGAATATTGTATATGCAAATAAATGTCGTTACTTTCGATGACGTGATATTATACGCTGTTTAAACTAATTCATTTTCATTGTTTTTTTTTTCTTTTCTTCTATTTATTTTACAATATTATTTTTATACAATACAATATTTATTTTACAATATATTAGCAATCTGTTAGACGAGTGTGCTTGATTAATTGATGTGTATAAAATAAAATAAATTAGCAGAATAGACTAGAGGTTAGCATATATGTATAATGTTAGCATATAAAACAGAATGGTCACGGCTTCAAATCCCACTGGTTTGTGCTGGCCAGACCTTGGATTTGTGACTCCAGGTCGATCATTTCCTACCAGAGTTTGCCAATTCATCTGATTTTCATTGAAACGGTTCCAACAAATTGGCAATCTTACCAATTTTCTCGCAAATCTTGACGTTTCAGCAATCTCGAATTTCGCTGAATTGCATAAAATGCTGAAAAATTATAAATTTAACCATAAATATATCTGTGAATGTTAATTGATATGTATTTACTGAATTGTTTAAAAATGCTGCAAATTTACAAATTTGACCATATACGTCTCTGTGGGTGTTAATTGATATGTATTTACTTTTTATAATATGTACTTGTATCAAATGTACAATGTTTCTGGCCAGGAAGGTGCATTGGGGTTACCTGTTAGGCCTTCCTAGTATAGATTAAAAATAAATAAATAAATTAGTTTACTCAATTTTATCGAAATCCAACAATATTTAATTCAGACACACTGAAAACAAATAGAATGTTGAAATTCGTTCATTAGAAATGACGATATGTAGTTCAAAATATATTATAGCTAGCCAATATGTCTGCTTGAAATTGAAAATATCGAAGACATATTTATAAGTGTTCATTAAACAATATTAGGCCCATTTTTTGTTCAAAACGTATTGGGACAAGCCATTCTCTGTCGTAGAGATTGCCGCCTACGACAAGTGTATCGTAGATAATAATTTTACCACACCAAACCACCCAATTTGATTTTGTTTCTTATATTTAACTAGTGTTGTGCCCGTTGATTTCAACTTTTAGAATTAGCAGAATATACATAGCAGAATATTTATCGATGGAAATCCCTAACTGCTGAGTATTTTAAATTGTGACTTTGCATTTAAATTGTGAGCATTACATTTTAACAAAAATGAAGAAGATGGAACTGGTTATGGAAAAATACATTCATTAATAGACTTCTTTTGTTTATTTTATATTGTTGTAAGATATATTAGAGAATCTAAACACAAATTTACAAAGCTTGAAATCCTCGGCGGTAGTTATCTAGGGTTTGTTTGGAATAGCTTCAATTTTTATACCTGCTTTCTATTGGATTTCTAAGTAATTCTAGTTTAAATGTGGCAGGCTTTCACAGAAAAGACGCCAGCACCAAAGGGTTAAGAAAAAAAAGTAAATTTTCGATTTTTTAAATTCACTAGATAATTAATTATAAGCATTTTAAAGCAATAAAAATTCACAATCAATAAAAAAAACATCTGACTATTGATTCTAATACTCACTTTTGACGCAACAATACTACATATATTTGTTGGCTTTTGCATCAAATTACTGCAAAAATAAATATTGTACAATTTTTTAAACGCTCATATCTCAAATCAAATCAACAACAATCATTGTCATATTCAAACTTATTGGTCAATTTTAGTAAAGATTGATTAATCTCTGTTCCCACAATTGTTCCTGTTGCTCATAGTAATTTTGTCGAGTGCACTTTTAAGACCATAAGGTCTTATTATATGTATGTATATGATGAAAAAAACTAAACAATATACCACAGTAAAGTTAATACGTTTGATTTATCGTTTACATATATTGTCTTGAAAGACCTACTACCTTCTACCCACTAGTTTGTTATAGCGATAAATCGTCAAGATTGCACAAGATTGCGTTTACTAATTAGAATAAATATTTAAGATTCATAAAGACAATGATTGCTATTTTTCTCACAGCGAAAACAAAACAATTCAATTGACAAACAGCATTCAGCCATATCCAACCATTCTACCCGGAAAATTAGCAAGCCCAATAAATAATAACTTTGCGATAAGGTCGATGAGATGAGCAAATAATAAAAAAAAAAACGAGCGAAATATAATGCGCCATTTTCAAACCGGTTTTTTCAAGGATTATTAAAATAATCATTATTTTGCACATTCGGCATGTATCATATAAAATATATTGAAATGCGTCTTCTAAAATAAATTTAGTGTAATAAAATTCACATCGCGCTTCAAAACACTGTCATTAAATGGCGGATGCAAAAAATAATGTTTTGCGCATTAACCAGTTCCCCCTATTTATAGTCATCTTAAATACTAATAATTATATTATATCTACTATTGCGACGTTTTATTAAAGCATGTGGTCTTCGTATTGTTAAGGCATAAGAAATTATCTTACAATAGGAAAATGTCATTGGAAACTACTGATTCCGGATTATGTATCATCTATCACTATTAATTAAACCATTAAATTATAAATACATCATCATCTATTAAGGAGCTTGGTGTAATACTAATTAACAAACTCGATTTCTTTGAACATGTTTCCTTTGTTACTAACAAAGCTTATACATCTCTTGGATTCCTACTCCGCTCAACAATACCCTTTAATGATCCTTATGTACTTAAATTACTTTATTTTTATGCCTTTGTAAGGTCTCATCTTGAATTTCCCATTATTATTAGGTCACCTTTTTATTTATCCCATATTAATTGTATTGAAAAAGTTCAACCTAAATTTATTAAATCCTTACGCTACCGTTTTCCTACCTACGCCCATAATACTGTTCCCGATATTTTAAAAATCGGGAACGACTTACTGATGTTACATTCTTCTTTAAGCTCATAAAGGGTTTCCTTGATTGTTCTGATTTACTGAGTAAGGTTGATTTCAGGATCCCAATTAGGTATTCAAGACAAGGTGCACTCTTTTCACCTTATCCTTTCAATACCAATTCCCAAAAATATTCTTATCTGCAGCGTGTTTATCGTATGTTTAACGGGGAGCTGAATGAGATTGATCTGTTCGGTGTTTCCTTACATCAATTCAGGACTAACATCAAAAGAATCTTGACCGATTGATTAATTTCTTCTTCTTCTATTCTATTTTATAACCTTTTTCCAATATTTTAACACTTTAGCTTATTATTTTCCATGTCATTTGTTTTTCCTTGTATTTATCTTTTTCATTTGTTTATCTTTGTAAAAATTTGTAATTGGACTCGGATGTTATATATATTATATATTTACTCTTTGTTTTTTTTTGCATTTCTTCATCTTGTTGTCTGTTGATTTTTGAATAAATAAAATAAAATAAATAAAATGTATGATACATCTTAATTGTAACAATATATGATAGAAAAAACTTGGACAGGAAAAAATCAATAAAAAAATAAATAAATTTATATTAAAAAAAAAATGTTTCATATATTTATAGCACATAAGGAAAATGTGAATCGAAAATAAAAATATATAATACATATATATATATACATATATACATATGTCCATATGTTACATATGTATGTATAAAAATAGTTTAAAATTACTACCGAATATTCGAAAAAGAAATTATTAATAATGTTATTTTAGATACTTGTTTTCTTTTTTCTTAAGAAACATTATATAAAAGTACTATATCCAATATAATGAAAAAATATGGTGAATGTGTCAGTTATTTATGACAAAAAATAAATAAACAAAAACGGAATTGAATTGAAATGAAACGAACTTTATTTTGAATGCGACACAAAACGGCAATGATAATTAAATTTTGAACTTGAAAACTCATTAATAACAAAGCGATCTTTTAAACCCGGAAATACAAAACAAAAAAGGATAAAAAAATTCCATTTTGTTGCCTAATCTATTTTGTTTGCATTTTTTGACATGCCTGTATGTCAGGGGAGTGCAATTTATTATTTTAACAAATACATACATTACACAATAATATGTACATTTGATGCCAAATTCAATTTTAGTTACTTAAAGGTCGTATTTTATTTTTTTAGTAATAGCGACTTCTTTATAATAACAATATATGTATTCTAAAATGATTTGAAGTTAATACTTTCTGAGGTCTTGAAAGATTAAGCACTTACGGATTAAATTAAAATAATATATGTACGAAATTGATTTCAACGAAGTCTTCAGAATTATATTATAATTAAACATGGAAAATGTTCATGGAAAACTTGTTTTATATACAAATGGAAAACTCGTATTAGCAGACGGATCTGACATTTAATAAGACCAACAACTAAATATATTAAAATCAAACTAATACACAAATACACTTTCAATTTTATTAACATACATATGCATGTAGATATATTTATATAAAATGTATTGTAATATAATGTTATTAAAAAATAAATTGTATATTTTAAGAATATTATTACCCAGACAAATGCGGACCGCGAGCCGCAGTTTTTATTCCCTTACTTTTACATATTATAAATAGACCACAAGCGAACCTGTCATTTTTAACACATGAAAAACAATAACCTCAGCATGCCAGTTGAAAAAAAATATATAAAAGCATATAACCATGAAACGTCCGATCCACACTAAAAGAAACTTAATTTTCCTTTTTATTTTACACGCGACTTTTTATTTCATTAATTAGTACCTTCAAATTAGATATTCCGAAAATTTTATAAAATACTAGTTCACCTCTATCTACATCAAAGTGGTTCTCACTTTAGCGAAAAGGTTTTATTTTTTATAACAACAACGGTCTCAATGTGTCCACTTTTAGAATTCGTATTTTTTAAAATTCACATTTCTTAAAATTCGTTTGCTCTACATATTTTATGTTTAAGTAATAAATTTAAAATATTAATATGTTTTATATGATTTCATATTATTTGGGGGCTTCAGATAATCTAAAATCAAATTCAAACTCCTGCTATTTGGGATTTTTGAGAAATTTTGTTGTCTATAGAAACAAAAAGTTTTTCGACTTAAAATCAATTTATTCATCTAAAATTATTACAAAAATTATATGCATCTGCATACAAAAAACTAATTAAAAACACGTAGTCTTAAGTCGCAGATACAGTCTTTTTTTTTTAGATAATTTTGCCATTTAAAAAACTCTAGTACGCCTGATCAATGCCATACCAAAACTCACCCCCTCGAGTTTTTTCGGTAATATGTATATTTTCCTTGTATTGATATGTATATTTCCATACTTGATTGCCAACATGAATAAACCTTTAACAAATACATAAAACACGCCCTTTCACAGCTGGAGTATACCTAGGCATGCCGTGTCTTAATATCTGTCACCCCTCATTTCGTCTTCTCTAATTATTTAGCTTAAAATGCACCTATTGTCAATGGTTTTAGTCCACGGAACCACTTCACTCTGATTGGTTGTGCGTCTTGATCGCATGTATTTATTTTATTAAATATCTCTAGGCACAGCATATACTCCTAAAATTTGTTTTTATGAAATATCTAGACCGATGTGGACATAGCACATATCTACATCGGTCACGTCTCTTTTTATATATATTATTATTATTGTAAATTATACAAAACTGAAAGTTTTAGAAGTTATATCTCAAACTTTAAAAGATGCAACTTTTTATAAAACTTTTTAATGCTTTTTTTTGTAAATAATTGTTCCCCTTTAAGTTCTGACCGCACTATGCGTCAATCGAACGACACGACACTTCACATCAGTGTGCGACAATATTAGGTAAACTGCACTTGAACGACAGCGATGCGACACTACGCAGTAAATTATGTCAATCATTCGTTCGGTACCTCGGAGCAAGACGGACGAAACGAACGCTATTATAGAATCTTTGATATGCGAGGAAGAAGAACAATCGAGAAAAGTCAAAAGATTATGGCTACATGCTATTTCAAAGTAACGATATGAAGAAGGAGAATAATTGTCGCAAGGCAACCCGCCTCGACGATACTGCGTCACGTTGCGAACGACACCTTGCGTCAAAATTGGTCAGAAAGTCAACTTTGTCGCACGGTGTCGTTCTACGTCATGCGACTGTCGCGTAGTGCGTTATGTTTCATACAAACAATATTTGCTCGCGTACTGTTGTGACGCATAGTGCGGTCAGACCCTTAAGAGTTATTTAAAGGTCTTTAATATTTTCTTTTAAAATGAATATAATAATAAACTAGTACTTATTAGATTTTTTAGCAAACCGAGTACCACTCTATGTAATATGTAAACTACACTCTCACGTCCAATCGATTATTATAAGGTTAATTGCTTTAGTTCAAGATCAAAGTTTTCACCAATTGGCTTCGATTAAAATTCTGCGCATATCCAAAACTAGGTGGATAGAATAAAAAAACGAAAACTATGTAATCCGAAATGTTAGAAAAGGTCATGCAACATGCTATTGACACAATAAAACGGTTACGTTTGTAATTATTGTTGTTGTGCAACTTCGTAACGGCTGAGCAAGTCACTGACAACGTTGACCCAGTCCCAGTCCCAGGTGGCATGTCAAACGATAGTAAAACTGGAAAATTTCCCCAGAACCCGACCCACAGCTTGAGAATGCCTCGCATTGTGATATATACAACATATGTATGCAATAGATTTACATTGCATACAGAAAAATGTATCATAATAACGTTTAGCGTGACGAAACTAATAGTATACTTGGTATCAAGATATGGTGATATGTAGTATATCTATAGTATCGCTATTATAGTAGATCTATAGTGGCTTGGTGCACACATTCATGCATTGAACTTTGTCTAGCACAGAGCGTCCCAAACGTCAGACCGATAAATGCTGAAAATTACAGCAAAGCCCCCTCTTCCCCAGAAGAATGGTTTAATTACTGAAGGACCTTTTTGTTAGAAGACATGGATGTTAAATGAGACTCGCTGGGCAGTTTAAAATATTTATTACATGGCGGAGAGCCGCAGCGACCTGGTCGCTCGTTAAGCGTCACCCGACAAGACGACCAACTCAACCATTCTTCAACTCATGCATGCCAACCTTATCATTTATACGTGCATTATTCTAGTATAAAACTTAATCCCACATTACTATTTCCCAGCAGATTAAAAAACCTTCGCTACCTTCCCCCCCCCCTCACCCACCCACATGCCATTTTTTGAAATTATAGTAATCGATTATTTTTTAACGTATTCTATCATTTCACCACAATTTTTTTTGAAATGACAGTGACATAAAATGAAATGACAGTATATTTAATCATCATTTTTTTTATTTTTCAGGTAAAGCGAAGTCACGCGATATCCTCAAATCTGTAAATGGAAAATTCTTTTCTGGACAGCTTTCAGCCATTATGGGGCCATCGGGTGCTGGAAAGAGTAGCTTACTGAATGCACTATCAGGATATAGGTGATATTTTATTATTAATAAATATTTCTAAATTTAAACTCTGTAAAATACACTAATACGTTTTCTATATAAATGAAAATTTAGATATTTCCGATTCCGGATTCTGGTTTAAGATCATTTTATTACCCATTTTCTCACAAATCTGTTTAAAATGTTGCAAATTTATAAATTTAGCCATAAATGTCTTTGTGGATTTTAAATTATATGTATTAACTGAATTTCACTGAATTGACCATATACATATACATATGTCTCTATGGATGTTAATTGAAATGTACATATTTACATTGTATAATAATACTTCTATATTCAATATTTCTGGCTAAGGAGGTTCATTGGGGTTACCTGTTAGGCCTTCCTGGTATAAATAAAAATTAATAAATAAATTAAAAAATTATAATGGATCAACTACATATATATGTATGTACATATACTTTATAAATCAACTGTGTATACTACAACACTTTGACGTATTTTCATTTGATAGTCCCTTAAGTTATGGGTTTAAAGCAATGCCACTCTAAATCCTACTCACATATTTTAAAATGCTCTTCATTGCAGATCAGCCGGAGTGACGGGCGAATTTCTGGTAGGGGGTCGACCTAGAAACGATCACGAGTTCCACAAGTTGTCCTGCTACATAACCCAAGATGATCTGCTACAGCCTCTCATGACCGTCGGCGAACTGATGAACTTGGCAGCGGCCTTGAAACTTCCGTCATCGTCTAGTGCCGCTTTCAGGAAGTCGACAGTGGACGACATTCTTAGGAATTTAGGACTGGTGGACCAGGAAAACACCAGAACGGAAGCACTGTCGGGAGGACAGAAGAAGAGGTAAACGCTCTTGCATAATATATTATGCAAACTTGACCATTTTAATTTTAAGAAGCAGTTGGCATTTGATGGCCGAGACGTGGAAGTGTCAGCTTGGACTTGATCTTTGAAACGGTCGCGTAATGTCAAGGAAAGCTTTCCGTATAACGGAAGAGTTTCTATTCTTTCAAAATGAACAAAATTTAAAAAATCGATGCAGTACCAAAAAAAAACTATGAAAATACACCTTAGCACTGAAAATTTCTCTAACATTTCCAACTAGAATTATTTAGAAAGCCGGTATAAAATTTGTAGCTAATCCAGACAAACCATAGATAACTACTGACGAGGATTTAAAGTTTAGTAAAGGTGTGTTTAGACTCTCTAATATATCTTACAACAATATAAAATAAGCAAAAGAAGTCTATTAATTAATGTGTTTTTCCAAAAGCAGTTCCATCTTCTTCATTGTTGTTAAAATGTAATGCTCACAATCTAAATGCCGAGCCACAATCTGAAATAAACAGCAGTTAGGGATTTCCATCGGGAAATTCTACTGTGGTTATAAATTCATAAATTCCGGTGTATACTAGTCTTAATAAACGTTGACAAATGAATGACGCGGATTAAACGACCCATGTTCAATGCATTTTTTTTTTCAATGGTACCTGGACAGGCTTACCGGGTAGCATTCTTGTTTATTTTGTACTTGCTCAAAATACAATGCCTACAATGCCGGCGTTTTTCAGGCTCATGGACTTGTTGGCAAAACGCTGATCAGCGTTGGTATGCATTCAAAGAGTTAAATAAATACATATTTATAAAAAGGTATTGTATGTATGTATACTTTGAGAGGGAGCATCTACTCTTGAAGCCTTCTTCATCTAAAGATGAATCCCCAGGCTGTGTACAGACTGTCTCTATAATTATTGCACTGTTGGTCTATAAAAAAAAACGGTCAATACTCGTACTAATATTTGGTTTTCATTGTAAATACATATTAGCAAAAAAATATGTATGTATGTATGTCTTTTAAGTAAATATCTGCTATTGTAAAGGGGAAAGCGTTTACGAAAATTTCACTAGGCGTATAATTTTCTTGCTATTTATAGTTAAAAGAGTCAAAAGCTGAAACATCAACTTTTCCAATGGATTCCTAAGGTTTTTCTTTTATGGTTGTACGTTTCTGGGATATCTACTCAATAGTTCTGGAACATATACTTGTTGCATCTTATAACACAACTTTAAACCGTTTGAAGGTTGTCAATTGCCCTGGAGCTGGTGAACAATCCTCCCATCTTCTTCCTAGATGAACCGACAAGTGGATTGGATCAGGTGACGACCACGCACTGCGTCAAATTGTTACGCAATTTGGCCAAACAGGGTAGGACTGTTGTCTGCACGATCCATCAGCCGTCTGCATCAATATTTGAACAGTTCGATCAGGTAGCTCACATAAAAATCACACTAGAAATGTGTAGCTGCATATAAATACCCTGATTACTATATTGCTATATTATACAATTTCAGGTTTATGTATTAGCTCAAGGTCTGTGCGTGTACCAGGGTGGAACTTCTGCTTTGGTACCGTTCTTGACATCAGTGGGATTGGCATGTCCTCGTCATCACAATCCTGCTGACTTTGGTGAGATGTTATTTCAATTTAATTTAATTACAACCATTGCAAGTTTCTCCCGTGTCAATCGTGTTGTCTTCCCTCACTGATTTTCATATAAACTATATATCATATACTTCGGTCTCCGTCACGAACCCGAATGTGAAACGCCCAAAAACGAAAATATCGGAAGGCAAAGATCGAAAATCGAAAGATCAAAAAAAAGGGTGCATGGTAAACGGTACATACTCACGTACATACTCACTTAATTTTCGCGAGCAGGATACAACAGGAACAAGAGGAACAGGCTTTTCCTCCCGTATTCTGCGCGCGCACATAATACGGGAGGAAAAGCTTGTTCCTCTTGTTCCTGTCGTATCCTGCTCGCGCAAATTAAGTGAGTATGTATAATATAATAACGAAAGAAAAAAACTTCTATATACACTGTTTGCTACCAATGTTTCCTCTAGGGCCCAGAGTCTAGGCTAATAGACAGCGCTAAGTCTCTGAGCATTTAGCGCTATTTATTTAAAATTTATTTAATTAATTAATTAATTTTGCTATTGGTGCTTTATATTGACTATATGTAGGTTTTATCTTTTTTTTCATATTAAACAATTAAATATAAATATTAAATAAAATATATTTAAAAGGTATTTGAAAAAAATACGACCACGTGCGGATCGAACACAGGACCGACACATTTCTTTTTTTTTTTTTCATTTAATAACTTAATATGCCATAACCCATGCGATGATATATCATCGGGTACAACACTAGTATATCTATAGGATCCAATCCAAGAATGGGAGGTGACGAAATGAGACTTGTGACAGTTAAGGCGAAATCATAACGATGTATCCTATATTCGTTATCGATCACTGTCAATCAAGGATACAATTTTACCGAAAATGGTCCAAAGGGTCGTTTTGGTATAGATCACTGTCAATGTGTCGTTTTAAAAGAACTATCCCACGCACGCATCCCATGAACGCCACATTTTTTCTATATATTTAAAACTATCTAAAAAAAACAACGTGCCACATCCACCGCTGTCTGATTTCACCCTTAGGGTGAAAAAACACTGAGTGGTATGTAAATACATACGTGGTACGTGTTTTTTTAGATACTTTTAAACATGCGAAAAAACGCAGCACCCCTAGCCCATATGCATGGTATACGGTATTTAAAATCACCCCCTGAAGTGTTTTCGGTGATATTTTATCTTTGTATTTATCCTTGCTTGACAGTGATCGATAATGGTGAATCCCATATGTATTGAAATGTAGGAGAAACATATGCACTCTGCAAGTGCAACTACCTACATTCGAATTCAGTTTGTGGAACACCCACTGTCACAACGTGGAGCCAAGGACGTGACATACCACTCAGTGTGTTTTCGCTCTCGTCAAAGTCATTTCTGATTGGCTGGATAGATCAAAAACGTTTGTGATTGGTTGGTCGTTAAATAATATTATTTTTTACAAAGCTCTTCTATGTTTCGCTTCGCTCATTGGTCTGACAACATATTTATATTATATTCTACATTCTTCCGATCATTTTGAAACTTTGCCATTTTGCGCGATTTGGTCAACAATAGATATTCAAATCAATTCCGCCAGTAAGGTGGTGAAAAATAATCGTAATAGACACGTTTATGAAATGCTAGAATCTTTACCATCTTGACGTCTTACTTACCGTTCAGTGTGTTTTCGACCTTAAAGTCATCATTTATGGACAGAACTACCTTAAATACTAATTGTCCGTTGGGCCACTTAATATGCTAATGCTATATTTTTTCAGTCATTGAAGTGACAGAGAGTCAGAGCAACATCGACACGCTCTCGAATCTCACTCAGAACGGAAAATCATTTCAGACTGATGAAATTGTCAAAATAACCAACATTGTCACCAACATGGAGTTGCAGGTGAAGAAATCCGAAGTTCAAAGTCCTCTAGAAAATGTTACGTTTCAAAGAAGAAACTCGAGCACTTCGGTAATATCGCAAATATCCAACATAAGTTCCACAATGGCGTGGCTTAAGATGCGAAGATTGTCGACGGATTCGAATATCGAATATGCAACTTCTGGATTCGTCCAATTTAGAGTATTGCTGCTGCGAATGTTGCTGCAAATAAGAAGAAACACCTTAGGTTACTATGCCAATTTTATAATATAAATTCTCACTCGTGGAGTAAGGTCGTCAACTAGAGATTTGAGTCCAATCCAATTCAAGAACATGCGTTCTACTGTACTTTGGCCTACATATACTTAAATGTCTTGTACCTGCCTCATAGTATTAAATTGAAATCATATATTTTTTTCAGGAATTCAAATACAAACCGTTCACCACATCCTGTGCGGACTTTTGATAGGACTTTGCTTCTACGGAACGGCAAATGACGGAGTCCAAATGTTCAACCACTTGAAGTTCTGCATAGGAGTCACCATATTCTTCGCATATACCCAAATAATGGTTCCAGTTCTAGTGTGTAAGACAAAATCACACCCAAATTCAATATATTGAAAGCATACGGTTGGAGCTCAGTGGAAACCACTTTACTTTTACTTTACAGACCCTCAAGAGGTGAAACTCGTCAAGAAAGAGTACTTCAATAGATGGTACGGACTTGCTCCATACTACGCCGCCTTAACAGTGTCTAAATTGCCTTTGCAAGTTTTTCTCAACGTTATATTTTGCTCGTTGGTCTACTTCATGGCAGGACTGCCAGTAGAACTCTTCAGATTTTTACTGTTCTGCTTGGTCGGCAATGTGGTGTCCCTCGCTGGAGAAGGATTGGGATTAGCCATCGGATCACACTTCAGCGTTACGGTATGCAGATTTTCAAGTTTTACACTTTTTTTTCTCATTAATGAAGGTAATGAGGGGTGATATGGTCAGACAATGGATGTCATTTATTCATGACTTTATTCGTCAAATGGTGGGGAGGAAATGATGTGGAACCTATCAATATGATTGGCGAATGTCGCAGAGTCCTTGCAAAGATTTTGTTGAAAGGTAACCAACCCAGTTACCCAACATAACACGTTAACCAACTAAGCCCAGTGGTTAACGTGTTATGCTTTTTACTGAGGGGTCATAGGTTCAATCCACGACTCGGTGTCGCTGGCCAGACCTTGGATATATGTGACTCCAAGTCGATCTCTTCGTATCAGAGTTTGCCGATTTATCTAATTTCATTGTTCAAAATAAGCATCTCGGATTTGTTGATTATTATAAATATGTTACCCACCTACATACATACTCTAAATTTATTTGTCGCAAAAATTTGCTGTGTATCGAATATGATGCTACTCCGTGAAAATTACTGAAAAATATATACTGGTCCGCGAACTGAAAAAGCTTGAGTAGCACTGCTTTACACATAATATCACTCGCAAATGCCAGAGTAGCGGGTAAACTAAAGCTGGCGACCACGGTACCACGGCAAATAAGCGACTGCCCGAAACTGAAATACAAACCGGTTCGACTCACTGCGTAGGGGGCGGGATAAGCAAAATTTATTCTATCTTGGTTAGGTCATGTGTGTGGGGCAATGCCCCAGTTGTCCTTAAAGACGAGCCGCCATTGGGTTTACCTGTAATAAAATAAAATAAATAGTGTAACTACAATGATCCAAGACCACTTTCATGCACGGTTCGGTAATTACTCCGCAAAATGCGATCTCGCGCGTCACTAAAATCTTGATCACGGAACATCTGGCACCCAAAAACTCTATCAATCGAAAGCCACATTGTATTCGAGTGCCATATGTACCGTGATCGAGATGTTAGTGAATTGCGCGAGAAAGATTTTTGCGGAATAATCCGTTTACCTTCATACACATACGTATCTAATTACTATTGAAAATATGTATGTGACATTACATGCATGATATTGAAATACCTCTGATTGGAGTTATTTAGTTTAATTGATAATTATGCCCTTATATGTACAAGATTTACATATCAGCCAGCAGTTTGGCTTAATGGCAGTGTATATGTACATATATTTAGCACCACTGAGGTCGAAGGTTCGAGTCCTCGTCAAACTGCTGGTTATGTTTAGGGGTTTTGTGACTCCAAATCGATCGTTTCTCTATCAGAGTTTGCCAATTTTATCTGATCATTGTTGAAACGGTTCCTGAAAATTGGTATTAAATCATTTCCTATTGTCACAAAATCTGTGTGTATAATTGTAAAAATTATGCAGAGTAATCTGAAATCTATAGATATATCTATAATTTCGTGTTTATTATGTGTATAAAAATTGTAATAATAATTATACACAAAAATCTAAAAATAATCCATAGATGTCTCTATGATTATTATTTCTGTACTGATTAATTGTTATATGCTATGTATTCTGATTGTATATGTATTATTGTATTTCTGACCGTTATCGTACACTCGTCGCATTGGAGAGATCTGTAATGACGAGTGTATATTGATTGTAACAATAAAATAAAATACAATGTACATATGTGGTTGAGTTTGTAATTATTGTTATTGAGATGTATTTATTCGTTTCAGAACGGATGTGCAATGGGACCACTTGCAATTGCTCCATTCCTCGGCTTGGCAATATACGGCTTTGACTTTGCAAAGAGTATACCGTGGATGATGAACCTTCTGATGAAAGTGTCGTTTGTCAGGTGTGGAGTAGTAGCTTTGGTGCTGACCGTGTTTGGATTCGGCCGGCAGCCATTGGAGTGCGACGATTTGTATTGCCATTTCGCTAAGCCGAACGTTCTGCTCGACTATTTGGACATATCGAGAACCTCAGTGTGGTTCGAAATTGGATCCATGGTGACGCTTATGTTGGTGTTCAGGTCACTGTGTTATTTGGCCCTCCGGCGAAGATTTGCAACATGATCATTCACAAAATTCTTACATACGGCAATCTCAATCTAGAAATTTCTGGGATTGTGTTATAAACATTAAGTAATTCAGATCCAAAAAATAAATAAAATCTCTTAGTTATAACTTAATATAACGTTCAAATGTGCAACTTTATCAATAATTTCAGTAACAAAAAAATTGCATATGAGCTAAGCCCAAAGTTGTGTAGGGCTCTAACAATGATAAGACTGATATGTATGTGTAATTTTATTTTTAAGATATTTGATTAGATGTCTATACAGTATTCAAAAGTTGACACAATCTCAAATTTTAATATTAATAGAATTAAACAAAATTTATATATTATTTTATAGTTTAATGTATGCATATATGTAGCTTGGGATAGTTTTCATACTTCATTACCATAGATATAGAGTACATAGATATGCCTTCACATACAAATTTCGTTGGAGATCTTGTCCCCATTAACTGAGGGGTGCGGGGGATTTAACTAGCGGGGAAGTGGTGAAAAAAAAGTTCGACGCAGCGGTCGGCAGTGGTCAGCAACCAGTGTATGTACATATGTACATGCACTGAAGTTTTATTTTATTTATAACTTTATTTTATTGGACACTCCGCGTGACGGTAAACCAAACTAATAAAGCCATATTAAGAAAAAAATATTTAGCTATACACACTATATTAAACTACAAATGTATGTTACTATAATTAAACAATCATTAACTATTACAATATTTAAATATTAGTAACTTCCGCAAGGCTCAATTTTAAAGCTGACACTTTAATATTTAGTTCATTGTTTGTAGTTTTAAACTTAATGTCGATTTCTGAATTTCCTTCAGTGCCAACAAGATATACGTGTGCATTTAGAGACATCTGTGGCAGAGGTTGTCGACCGCTGTTCAATCATCGCGCCGATATTTCATTATATGTTAAAATACTACTAAAATTGAATACATTATATATTAATTCTTACTTATGATATGTGATGCCATCCGTCTTTTTATGTTTTCTTGAGTAATTGTAACACAATTTCACTGAACACGTTGGCATTTTCGAAAAATGTCAATCGACCTTCCTACTTTGAAGCTAACTAGCTACTGAGAGAGAGTGTGCATGCACTTTACTTTCCTTTGGGTATGCATGCACCAAAAGGGTGATCGGCTTAGAGCGTCAGGGCGTATCTATATATTCTATATCTATGTTCATTACTCATTTAAGTGTCTCATAACGTGAACTTTAACCGAAACATACAATAAGACAGAGTGTAGATCATCCAAAGTCACATTATTGCCTGATCCACGACATGATACCAAAATTAAATATATAAATACATAATATGTGGACCGGTTGTGGGTGTTGTACTATATTTTATTAGCTTTAAATGTTATATTGTATAAAATGCTCAAGAAAAAATCTCAATATATGACTGTACAGTGACAGTTATGCAAGCTTAATCTTTGTGTCGTCAGATTGACAGTACGACTTAAATTTGCAGCATTAAACACTATAGTTAGGTGACTGTTTTACATGTTTTTAGGTTATATGACAAAACCAGGACATTTTTTCCAAAATATAGTTTCTAAATACTTAATCTAATATTTATAAACAGGCAAATCCCAAGGATTCTACCAGGACAGATACCAAAAAACCAATACTGTACTAGTAAAGCCAGTACGAATGGTCACCTTACACTATAATTGGTAATTACATGATGAATTGAATCTGATCTAATATATAATTGTCAAATATGACCAAGTCAGACCAGAGCTATTGCGACAGCTTGGTGTGTTTAGTGAAATATTATACTTTCATGTAATACTTTGTATTTGGAATTCGAAATAAAGACTATTTTTTTAATACGTATAAATTTATTTTAACTAATTATAACATGGTATTATTTATTTATTTTTTTGCTTGTTTTTCTTTTCTTTTTTTGACATGCTTCTTTACTTTAGTCTTCCGCTTTTCAGCCTGTGTCACTTTTGCTGCTTTTTTCCTGGCTTTTCTACTTTCTGGAGATTCATCACGAGGTCTGCCTCCTAAATTGTGTTTCCGTTCTGTAAATGATCATAGTTTTAGTAAATGACACCAAATAAAAATCAGATTTTATTATAACATAATGAATACCTTGGTCATCATCGCCTTCACCGGAATTAGATGAGCCGCTTCCGTCACTCTCATCATCGCTACCTTCATCCGGATCCAAAATTTCAGGCGTAGTCACAGCACCCGACAGATCTGACTTCAATCCAGTAATAGTCTTATACACCAAATCATCACCAGTTCCAGCTTTCGCCAATCTAATATCTCGTTCAATGTCTACAACCTACAAAAAAAATAAATAAGAAATGGTTATTTAAATATCTTACATATTAGTTTGCTTCATTTAAATAACGTATTTTATTTACTTCAGCAAGTCTTTTGGGTATGTATGCATTTTTGAAGACTTCTTCTTCGATCTGTTCTTTAGCAGACAACTCTTCGTGGTCTCTATTTGATATAGCCTCGGAGATTTTTTCCAAATAAGCCTCCATATTTTGATCGGAAATGCTAGGATCGGTGATGAAATCGAACAACTCCTTTACCGTCATTGTTGCCACACCTTTCTTCCGGAAAAACTCTGACACATTCGTACAATCCTTCCTGAGGAATAATAGAGCTTGCGGATGATCATGCTCGACAGATTGAGAAACGTCTATCACAACTACCTGCCCGTCGTGATATAACAGATTGAACTCTGAAAGATCAGCATGAACTAGCCTACATTTATTGTACAACCTCCACATCATAACGACGCACTCCCGGTACAAAGTGCAAGCTTTGGATGGTGACAGTTCTACTTCTTTTAACTTAGGAGCCGGCCAGCCGGCTTTACCGATGAATCTCATGACTAGAACGTGACCTCGCAGTATAATAGGTTCAGGCACGTTCAAACCTTCACTGTGCATACGTACTAAATTCCTCATTTCCTTCTCAGCCCAAGTCCTGACCATCTTCCTCGGATTTGACTTACAATATCCGTGTCTGAATCGGTACTCACCGGTCACATATTTATCTCGATCCTTGAATACTAAAATAGACGTCTTGTATACTTTAATGGCGTAGTCTTGTTCGTCTTTAGACGTGGCGTGGTATACGTTTGCTTCTTTACCAGTCGATATGCAGCCGTTGATTTCAGTTATAGCGCCTTTGTTTAGTAATTTAAATAGGATCATCCTCGTTCGAGGATCTAGAACTTGTTCGACAGTGGCTCTGTCGTGTTTGTCTTTCACTCGCAGTCTGTCGTTGTCCGTCTTTCTCGAGCTTTCCAGCAGTGAATTTGCAACGGCATTAGACAAGTGAGGCATTTCATACTTGTCAATGTTGATTTTATTAGTATATTTTTTGAACAACTTTTCTGACGGTTGATATGATGAAATTTTGTTCGAATTGTTTTGAGTGTTGAGACCACGGTTTTGAATCGTTAATTGTTTATATTTCCCATCGACACCTTCCATTTCACCGTCCCATTCGTAGAATTCATCATCGGACACATCCTCATCGTCATAATCGTCATAGTCAGAATCTAAGGTAGGCACAAATTTTACTACTTTTGGTTGAGTTTGAATATTTTCTGTTCCGTTTTGCTAAAAATAAAAAAAAAAAAACAACATTTTACTTGTAAAACTATTTCATGTTAAGACATACGACATAAAAATACATACATTTATTACACCATATTAAATATATTTACGAAATGTGATATACATGTTAAATTTTGACATTCTATACATACCGGTGCTACAACATCTTTTTCATCTTCAGCATCACTGAATATTCCATCTTCATCTTTTACAGCATCCGTTTTACGGGAGGCCAGCATTTTGACATATGCACGTGGCTTTTGACAGCTGACATTAAGATCACTCAGACAATTGGCCTAAACCTCAACATATGTAAACATTCACTCAGCTCAAAGATGCCAACTTAATCATTCATACATTCATCCCTCTAAGTTTCAAAACTAAATCTTATATGTTTGTATAATATATTAATATATTAGGGAATATTGAAAATAGTGAATTTTTTCATTTGTAAAAAATAGTTCAAATTTAAGTAAGCCAATTTATACGTACATATATCGGTAAACGGATTAAGGTCTGTTCATACCTAGTCAGCACGTACCGACTTCAGCAGGTATCCGGCCGTATGGAAAGTATTCTTTGGTACATTTTGTATGGGTATATTCATACCAACCGTCACGTTTACGCCACGGCAGGCTTACAGCAGTACCCGACGTTTCCTGTTCATACCTTACAGCAACATCCCTCAACGTATCGTATCCGTTTTTTTGGCCATCGTGGAAATATACACGCGAATTACGTGCCATGAGTCTGCCGCTTTGCTATTTTGGACCAATTATCGATAGTGACAGTTGACAGCTGTTCAATCTTTCGACATGGTTTTGGCGCAAATATTTAAAAAAATTTTAAATTTTTTACGGAAATATTTAAAAAAAATTTTGTCCATCATCCAGAAGCTCCTTATACAGTGTCCAAAACTCTCCTCCGGTTTTTCTATTTTTTAACATGGGATGCACATCAAAACGCCTCCGTGCTTTTTTATTGTCTTCTTGAGCTTCTTCTTTCAACAACAACGCGATTATACATAATTTTTTGTTCGATAAACGCCGAAACATTTTTGCTGACTTGTATTCTGACGCGTAGCTACGAATACACGTGTATGCATTCATATTGCAAGTACTCGACAATACGACGTAAGCAATATTGTGCCGTATCGTCATGGTCTGTAATGTATCAGTAAGCCGATTTTGCCTTGCACTCGGCCGAAGTGTTGTGAACGTGACGTGACCGCGACGTGTAGGTAGATATGAATAGAAATGTAATAAAATGACATATTTGAAACGGAGTCGTGCAGTGCTGAAGCCGTGCAGTGCTGTTAAGTATGAAAAGACCTTTATTCCGAAAAAAAACGATCTCACGCAAGTCACTGAAATCTCGATCACGGAATATCTGGCACTCGATTATAATACAATATTTCAAAGCAGGTATAAAAATAGTAGTTAATCCAAACAAACCCTAGATCACTACCCTAGATAACTACCGTCGGGGTCTTCGAGTAAGGCGCCCCGGAAGCGGAAAGTTCAGCATCACTAATGGATTATATATCAGTTGTATTTGTTACAACGTTTAATGGAATAACTATTCAATCCATGTTTTAAATGAAATATGTGAACGAACACCTTTGCGCGCAAAAAATGGGTCCCACGTTGGGACGCGCAGGTGGCGTACGTATGTTTTCCAGGTGTACAATATAAAGGGAAACCGTGGATTGATATGGACGTGTCGTAGGGGTAGGGGTTCTCCTGATTTGATTAATCTCGTCGAATCGCAGCCAGCTGTACGAGCTGGCGGGAGAAAAGCTGGAGATCAATAAAAGGCACTCTCATCGACGCTGGGCTGTGGCGAGGTCCCTTCCTCTGTGGAGACGGCTTCTGTCTGCTCTGTTAACAGCTGCGTATGAAGAAGGCGGGAGCTCCAGGAACCTTAAAGCTACTACTGGGATCTACCGAACGTGAACCACCCGCCTCGACCTGGGGATGCAGCTGGAACAAAAAGAACTTATCTAGACCGTGTCCGCAGAAAGTCTACTGAAAAGAGAGCGCTTGATCTTTTCTCGCACGCCATGAAATCTACGTCCGTAGAGTGGAGGTTGTTCGGTACGCTGGTACCAACGGCTAGATGATTATTGGTCACAAAGCGCTCGCTCAAAAGTCACTAAAATATCTATAACGGAAAATCTGGCAGCCGAATAGTCCATCATACTGTTGCGTACGGGTGGGTGGAGGATCCAAGTAAAAGGTCAAAGTCGTGTCACAGCATTTATTGATGATTAAGGAGATACACTGGCAGTGTTCCGTCCAGAATGTCTTGATATCACCTAAGTACCGCCTTATATCGGGTCGGTTGCTCAAGGCATCCGGTTACTTCCCTATTGTTTAGGCATGTACCCGGATATGTATTCCCACGACACCCAGTCCCACGGTATCACGGTATCGGTCACTTCTGAGAAGGGACCAACAACGGCCAACTCGGTGGCCATTGTTTAGCCTACATGCACTTAGTTTGCAGATTGTAGGCGGAGTAGGAAGTGTTGACCGTATCCCAGCCTAGCGAAACACTGTTGTGCTTGTTTTAAGTTGTTTTATTGTTTGCCTAAATATTGTACAAGTGTATTAGAATATTTGGGGAAGTTTCTCGAAGCGGCTGGAATCGTAGTGTTCTCGAGACGGCTATTGGCTGTTGACTGGTGTCGTGGTGGCCGCTGGGTCTGCAATGTGTCGTTGCTCTGGATCCGGCTGATTTGCAAGCGTTCTTCCATTTTATTTTTATTTTTTATTTATTTTATTTAAATAGGCACACATACGGAATAAAATATAAAAAGAAAGTTGTATAATGAGACAAAAAATAATAATAAACATAAATAAAAATATAATATTCCATTTACAGTGAGCACCACATTGTAGGGTAGTGTAGTGGTAGCTGGATGTCGACTGCTGTCGTGGTGGTTGCTGAAGTCTGACTGGTTATTGTTGACTCGTGGTGGCTGTTGGAGCTTGACTAAAGTTTATCCTGCCCAGACTTCCTTTTATAGTGCTTTTGGGGGCCCACGTGACTAGTTGATCGGAAGTAACATCTGGCGATGATTTCTGGGAAGTGCACGTGTGGCTTGTTTACTGGCGATTGTTTCTGAGAACCGCAGGTGGTTGTTTACCGGATTTGCTTCTTGGAAGTGCACGTGTGAAAGGAAGTACCATCTGGCGATGATTTCCGAGAATTACGCGTGTTGTTGATGAGTGTACCGTCTCGCGTTCGGGGGGGTGGGGAGTGAGTGTTGGGGTGATGACGCTGGTTTATTTATTATTTGTTTTTATATGCTAATTTCCGCTTGTGTGACGGGATTCCTACAAGATAATCCTCGAAACCAATTATAACGGTCACACAGTGTCAGGGATGCGCCTCGGCCTAATCCGATTGCCGGCGGCTCTTTTTAGTATACGTTACAATACTTACGAGAACTCGAGTGCCAAATAATCCGTATTCGCGATTTTCATGGTAGAAATTGCCTTTTAGGCGATCGTAATGTGACTAATAATCCAATTACCGACAAAACTTCACTAGCATAGTTGGTTAGATTGATTAGGTGGGAAAAGCGTACGCTAAGGCCAAAAGTGTGTGTCAACCGGCGTGTGTCAACCAGAAGGGGTGCGGCTGCTCGTGTTGACGGTCCAGAGTCCGCGAGTCATCCCCGCTCCTCGCACTCCTCGTTCTTCGCGCCCCTCTTCATCTCTCTCTCATCCACAGCATTTCAAACCTCACTACTGTCATCTCGAGCCCACTAGTGCGTACACCTGATATCTGACACACACCATACGACCGTTATCTCTCTTCGCTTGTAATATAACCATCGGTTCATGTGTACACTAATACATTTCATACTTGCAGATTCAAAATGGCACAAGTGCATACATTCGGAGACCTCTGCAGTCCCATATCTTGCCATGCATGGAACAAAGATCGCACTCGTAAGTTATCGATTGGTTGATACATCTCTATTCACATCGCTTTAAATATAATTGTATAGGATAGCAGAACTGTGTAGATTTGAGAAGTGAAGTGAATGAGAGCATCGTTTTCATCATTTTTAACTTTGAACTATAAACAAAAATGGAGACTAATCAATCTTTGCTAAGTTTGATTCACTGAATTCGAATATGACAAGTCTATCCTGTTTGGCCAAATTGCGTAACAATTTGATGCAGTGCGTGATCGTCACCTGATCCAATCCACTGGTCGGTTCGTCCAGGAAGAATATGAGAGGATTGTTCACCTGCTCCGGCTCAATTAACAACCTTCAAACGGTTTAAAGTTGTGTTATAGGATGCAACAAGTCTATACAAATATCCCAGAAACGTACAACCATAAAAGAAAAGCCTTTGGAATCCACGGGAAAAGTTGATGTTTCAGCTTTTGACTCTTTTAACTATAAATAGCAAGAATATTATACGCCTATTGAAATTTTGGTGAACGATTTCCTCTTTACAATAGCAGATGTTTACTTAAGAGACAGTCTGTACAAAGTCTAGAATTCATCCTTAGGTGAAGAAGGCATCAAGAGTAGATGCTCCCTCTCAAAGGATACATACAATACCTTTTTCTAAATATATATTTATTTAACTCTTTGAATGCTGACCAACGCCGATCGGAGTCCACGGGCCCGAAAAACGCGTTGTATTTTGAGCATGTACAAAATAAACAAGAATACTACCCACTAAGCCTTTCCAAGTAGCATTGAAAAAAAATGCATTAAAAATGGGTCGTGTAATTCGTGTCAATGTTTATAAATACACCAGAATTTCCGACTTTATAACCGTAGCAGAATTTCTCAATGGAAATCCTTAACTGCGGAATATTTGAGATTGTGGCTTGGCATTTAGATTGTGAGCATTACATTTTAACAACAATGAAGAAGTTGGAACTAGTTTTGGAAAAATACTTTCGTTAATAGACTTCTTTCGTTTATTTTATATTGTTGCAAGATATATTAGAGAGTCTAAACACACCTTTACAAAACTCGAAATCCTCAGCGGTAGTTATCTAGGGTTTGTTTGGATTAGCTACAATTTTTATTATACCTGCTTTCTATTGTATTTCTAAATAATTCCAGTTGGAAATGTCGGCGATATTTTCAGCGTGGCGGGCTTTCAACAGAAAAGACGTCAGCACTCAAAGGGTTAAGAGATATAGTCATAATAGGGAAAAATATCAGACTATTGATTCCAGTACTCACTTTCGGCATAGCATTCTCACATAGATTGTAAAAATCTCTGTAAAAATTGCACATTTTTTTTTAAATGAGGGCAAGCCAACAAAAATTACTGTCATATTTGACTCAGTGGGTCACACTTAGTAAATATTGATTCGTATTTGCTCCGGTACGTATAATTATTTATCTGAATGAAAACCACAATTTACATAGACCTATTCCTACTTGTAAGAATGAATTTAACCGTTTGCCCGCGGCCGTCTTCTATGGAAGCTTTGAACTGAATCTGAACTTTGCACGGGATTTTGAGCCTTATATGCGCCTATTTCAACTGTTTTAAGGTTCAAAATTGGTTGAATATATTACTGAGTTGAATGCCATCTATTCATTTTGCTTAAAATGAATATATACCAGTCAAAAATTAGTTTTTTATGGAATAAACTGAAACCTCGTTCATGTAACGTCACGTCTTCATACAATTATGAAGAGTGATTATTTGACAATTAATCCAAAACTACGAGATATATTAGGTATTTTATTGTTTAAAATAATACTTTATGTGTTAATTAACATATCTGGTTACTTGAGTAAATATTAAAATCTGTATTTAAGGTCGAAACTCGATTGCTAAATTCGCGAAAAAGGTGCCGCGTACAGGGCTTGTTCGCAATATTTATTGCCGCGGGCAAAGGGTTAAATATAGTATTTTAATGATATTTCCAACTACGCTGACTAAGGCACCAATGTGACTCATTAGTCTGATATCAACTTGTGATTGTGTATTCTGTTCTGATATGACTACTGAACGTGAAATGCGAATATAGCGCCTTTTAAAGCTTATCATACCGTTACGATTGTACAATATATTGTTCATACATTAATCGCAAATTTAATTTTAGAAATCGCAATTTCGCCCAACAACCACGAAGTCCACATTTACCAACGGGAAGGTTCCGACTGGAAGCTCATCGACAATCTAAACCAGCACGACCTCCGTGTTATGGGAATAGACTGGGCGGCGAACACCAACAGGATCGTGACCTGTGCCGTCGACCGTAACGCTTACGTATGGACCCGAGGCGAGGACGGCAAATGGTCTCCGACCCTCGTCCTGCTGCGCATCAACAGAGCCGCCACGTGCGTGAAATGGTCTCCGTTGGAGAACAAGTTCGCCGTCGGATCCGGAGCTCGCCTCATATCCGTGTGCTACTTCGAGAAGGAGAACAACTGGTGGGTGTCGAAGCACATCAAAAAGCCGATACGATCCACCGTCACCACTCTAGACTGGCATCCGAACAACACACTGTTGGTGGCCGGCTCTGCCGATTTCAAAGTACGAGTTTTCTCGGCTTACATCAAAGACATTGAAGACCAACCGGAACCGAGCGTTTGGGGTAATAAAGTACCGCTCGGTCAAATGTTGGCCGAGTTTCCCAACTCTCCGTCCGGTGGAGGGTGGGTTCATGGCGTATCGTTTTCAGCCGACGGTAACAAAATAGCTTGGGTAGGGCACGACAGTGCTATCAACATCGCCGATGCTACTAAATCAGGTGCTAGAGGCGCCGTATGCACCAAGCTCAAGACTGAATTCCTACCGTTCCTCGGGTGTACTTGGGTGTCTCCGAATTCTATCGTCGTCGCCGGTTACAGCTACATTCCTCTGCTGTACTATCTCGACGGCGATCAGCTGCAGTTCGGGGCGAAGCTCGATAATGCGCAGAAAAAGGAAGCCGGAGGACTGTCTGCGATGAGGAAGTTCCAATCCCTAGACAGGCAGGCAAGGATTGAAAACGATACCAATCTAGATTCGATCCACCAAAACGCCATAACTTGCCTGTGTCTGTACCAGGGCACAAAGGCCAAAGCGAACAAGTTCAGCACTTCGGGATTGGACGGCCAGCTCGTCATATGGGACTTGCAATCGTTAGAGAATTCCATTCAAGGGTTGAAGATATATTAATAAAACAGTCAAATGAAACTATAACGCTTTTTTTATTGTTTATTATTAACAGGTATTTTTTTTTATAATAAAGAACAAAGCTGATTGAAGCTTTCGTTGCAATGGAAAGCTATCGACATTATTAAGAAATCAAAAATTCGACTTTGAAAGCCAAAGTGCGTAATCGCTGTTGTATACAATAAATAATCTGTCAAGAATAAATAAATACAACACCGATACCTTTCGCTTGCAACGATCCATCAATCGTTAATTTCAAAATAATAAATCAGTATTTGAATTATACATATATATATATATATATATATTGGAATATGATTATAAATATATATATATATATAATGGTGTTTTTGAATATAAATATATGATTTCTAATTGCACGTAAAATTTAAAAGACTTATTTTATTGTTAATACGTCATATCACTTTCAAAATAAATATCTTAAAACACAAAGAAAATGTATATTATATATATGTATATATAACAGACTATCATCAGGTATACTTTCTACAATAAAAATTTACTTCAAAAAACGTTTACAATATGTTTTAAAAATCATATTTTCCTTTTTAAAATTACATAAAATGGTATGCTGGAATAGTGTTCAATGTATGACTAATTAATAATTATTGTTAGAGACTATTTAGAAGGCCAAAATGCGCTAGGTGCTAGATACAATCCTAAATACGGGTCCGATTCGTATGAATACTCTGCGCAGCACCGATCTCAGCTCCGGCTTGAGGTCGAAGCACGTGATCTCGCAGAGGAGAGGGTAGTAGCTGGAGACGTGAGCGGCAAACTGAAAGTATACAACAAAATGTTATTAACGGAATTATTGCCACGTGCGTTTAAAGTAACTAATAAATTTGTGATATATCCAAGTGATTTTTCTTTAATAAACATGTATCTACATATGTATGATACAAAGTCATCTTTTCTTATGTCAATATGCATATTTATTAATAAACAAATAAATAAGTACAAATTATAACGATTTTTGGATTTTTTTTTTTTGAATTACAGGTTTTGCCCCAAGGCGACACCTATTACCAAATTTATACATATATTCTGAATATTTTATTATATACATATATATCAGAAAAGCCTAACAGGTAAACCCCGATGCGGCTTCCTGGACAATTACAAACAGTGCAGCATTTTATTACATAAGTCGCTGAAATTAACGAGACATCTGTGAATTTTAACTTGTACATTAATCATACTCAAATAGTAGTGACATAGTTTTTAGCCAATTTAATCGAGGAACCGTTTCAACAATGAAATCAGAAAAATTGGCAAACTCTGATAAGAAACGATCGACCTGGAGTCACAAATATCTAAGTCTGACCAGCAGCATTACAGATATACTCGGAATAAATTCTTTTAAATCGAGGTCAAATCTCGGGATCGAACCTGGCGCCTCTTGGTGCTAGGCAAAAACCCAACCAACAAGCCATGCTGCTGGCTAAATGAATAAATTTATAGCTTAATTATTATAAATTTGAAATTATATTTAAACTACATACTGTTGTACCCGATAACATATCATCGCATGGGTGTTGGCATATTAAGTTATTAAATAAAAAGAAATGTGTCGTCGTGTTCATGTGTTCGATCCTCAAGCGGTCGAATTTTTTTAAAATACCTTATAAATATATTGAATTTAATATTTATATTTAATTGTTTAATATGAAAAAAAAAATGGTAAAACCAATAGAAATATTAATTAATTAAATCAATTTTCAATATATGGCGGTAAATTCTGTGCCAAGCGGAAACATTAGTAGCGATCAGTATATATACGTTATTTTCTTTTGTTATTGTATTCGTATATACGTTTTGAAAGTGGTTTAGCTGTGACGTACATATGTATGTCGAATCGAACCGACCATTATAAAACGGCGAGCGTTATCTCAGACACACAGACGGAATAGCGATATATGATAATGGTGACAAATAGGTTGTCAGTTTGTTTGGAACCGTTACAACAATGAAATCAGATAAATTGGCAAACTCTGATAGGAAACGATCAACCTAGAGTCACATGTATGCAAGGTCTTGCCAGAGATTGAACCCATGACCCCTCAGTTGGTAGCATTACACGTTAACCACTGAGCTATGTTGCGGGTTTTATATCAATATCCCACAGTGAGATACATCAGCATGGACTAGATGTTAGCATACAATTATTTCGAACATAGTGGTCACGGGTTCGAGTCCCACTTGTTGCTGCTAAGTAGACCTCTGTTTGATCTCCAAGTCGATCGTTTTAGCCAATTTATCTGATTTTTTATTGAAACGGTTCTAACAAATTGACAACCTTACCCATTTCTCGCAACTTTCGAGCTTCCAGAATCTCGAATTTTGGTGATTTATATTACAAAAAATGTAAATGTATCCATAGATGTCTCAAAGATGCTTTGTTAAAATTATTCTAAAAATTGTAAATCGATGATAGGCTGTTAGGCCTTCCTGATATATAATACATATCTATATAAGAATATAATAAAAAAATAAAAAAAATTGTACGGCAAACAAAGCGAATTACCCTGTCGTCTGGCATCTTCAGAATCCTCGTTAGCACCAACAGTAGAAGCGAGGTCCAGGAATCTCTGTGAGCCTCGCTGCACAGACTTATGAAATATTCCAAGGCTTCTTTACTTACAGATATCAGTCTCTGTTCAATTCTCGGCCAGTCTGACCTGCGCGACTCGTCACTATACATCTTGAGCAGTATCCTGAGAACGCACGCCAGCGACTGCGACTCCTGCTTCAGCAGGTTGGGCTTCACCGACCCCTTGAAGTTCGCCTTCCACAATATATTCCGCTGCTCGTTATTCGAGTTGAAAGCCTTAGCGAACCTGTGGCTCTGCAGCAGACAGTCCGTGAGCTGGAACAGGTGCGGAGAACTCAACAACCTGTACATTCCTTGTTCTTCGCGTTGACACTCGGCAGCGTTTCCGACCCCACCGGCCATGTCTGCAACAGCCAGAGCCAACGTCTCCGCATCCTCTTTGCGAGACGTAGCCGGAAAGAATACGATATTATCTATAGTTTGGATGAGTTCTAATTGGACGACGCATTTAATGAGCAATCCGTTGAATAAAGAGCTTCCGTTCTTGGCATCGTCGACAGATATTGATCCCGACATTTGCAAACTGGATCGTTTTAGTATACCCTGTTTCACTGATGGCACGTCTCCGTTTTCCGCATGCTGCTGCATGCCTACCTTACTATTACCGTCAGGCTTCCAAGTCAGCAGCGTGTTGGGAATAGTGCTGTTGAATATATCGAGCATGCACTGACACGTCTTATCCCATGTGTCCTCATCGAACTTGGTTCCGTTGGATATGACCAAGTTTTCCAAGCAGTTGGTCCCGGAACGGGCCAGCTGCTCGTTGTCTTGCTGCACACACCAGTGCAACTGCGCATACAACTGCTCCAACAAGAGAGATCCGAGTGTGTCGAAGTATTGGGTGAACACATCGACGATGGCGTATAAGGCGTGGTTGCAAGTAGTCGTCATCCATTCGTTCTTCTCCAATTGATGCTCGGGGAGTTTCATATTGTCGAATATTCTGAACAGGATGTTGAAGAGATCCCGCCACCAGTGCGGTCTGAACGAGTCGCCGTGCGTTTTGACGATCTCGAACAGGACTGTTAATCCACGGGTGCGCACGTCCAATTTGCATCGGGAGACAACGCACGATAGCGAGAACAGCAACGGGAACCAACCTCGCAGCCAGACTCGGTCGTCTTCCGGCGCTCCGGCTTCCACCTCCATACCGGCGTGTTCGGTGAACAGCTGCGGAGACACGCTAACGCTCAACGCGCATGTCCTCACCAATCGGATCGCTTCCATGGAAGTGTCGGGAAACTTGGCGTTGCAAGCAAACTCCGACAGGCACTTAACGGCGTCCTGAAACGAATCTATCATAGCCGGGAACTGCTTTTCGTACAATTCCGTTATAATCTTACCAGTCGTCTGAAAAGCTAGATCGACGATGGCTTCGTCGTGATCGCCGGCAGCTAAATGAAACACGGAAAAGATATTCTTCCAACCGGATCGTATATTGTGTGCTTGAGAGTTGACCATCTGCGCCACGCATCGCACGACCATATCTCTTATAGTCGGCGAAACATTCTTCTTCATAATATGTTCAAACGGTCTCAAGAAATCTTTTTGGAATCTGAAATTTGCAAACTCTCCTTTTTCTATGAACTTCATTGAAAGCTGCCGCAACGAGTCAACGGCGAAGAACGATATATCTTCATTAGGATTACATCCGACCGCGTTGAAGTGCTCGCCGAGGACCTGCCAAATTCTGGACCACTGCAACCTAATCCTGCCCATGTTGTAGTATGAAATCTCAACGATCTTCTGCAGCGAAAACATTCTAGGATTGACGGGATGGTTCAACTCATCGAGGGACACTTGACAGAGCGCTCTTACAAAGTCCACAATGGCATCACCGTCCAGACGTGTCGAACCGGTGAATATTCTATCTACAGCCACGACCACGCTCTGCGAGCTCGTCTCTCCGATATGCTCCTTGACGATGGGATCTAAAGTCAACAAGTTCAGTTTCAACGGATCCGGTTGCGGTTTGTTATTCGAGCTGGATAGGTATTGGGGTCGGACTCCCGTGCCGATCAATTGAGCCAATTCCAATTGGGATATACACTTGACGATATCGAGCCAACTGTTGCCGAGGTAGTTGCCGTCTGTGTGCGCGACGGTTATTAGCGTCTTAATAGTGTCGATGTTTTTGGCTTTCATTTCGGTGATTGGAGAGTTTGCCGTCAGTAAGGTGAACCTAGCTAGGGCTTGAACGTAAGCGTCGCGTTCTAGAGTCATGTGGAAAATGCAAGCTATGCGCACGGCACACCGTATCCCATCCAAGCAAAGATAGGCGATCTCAGGATCGTCACAATCCTGCAAACCGACTGAAAATGCCGCTAAGAACGGAGTCCAAGCCATCTTGAACATGGGTCTAACATGTTCTAGATGTTTAGCCGTCGTAAATTGCATCTGGACGTGAGATACAGATTCCATCAAGTTCTTGGCTGCCGACGATATGACTTCCATCTCCATATTCCATATGAACTTTCGCTTCTTCTCGTTGGCTATCATCTGCTTTCCTGGTTTGTTGACGGTCGACTTCATTTTGATCTCGTTGCCGGCGATCTCGTCGTATATCTGCGAAAGGTACTCCCTCGGTAAGTCGTTATTATCACTTATGCCACTATTCAATTTAATGTATTGTTCTTTAGTTATCTTATTTTTAACTTGCGGGGAATGTAAGTCAGTCGTGAGCATTATCACCGAGAATGCAAGCACGTAAACAGTGTCGGCACTCGTAAAAAGTGCATTGTTCGGATTGCATTCGCAATAGCGCGCAGCGAACTTCTCCATTAGCCTATCAATCTTTTGGGCCTCTCCTGGCAGACGGAAACCTTCCAAGAAGTATCGCAAAGCGGCAACGATATCCGAGTCGGTGAAATTCATAGAATCCACATACGCGTACATTACTTCCTTACTTGTATCGTCATTTTCGCCTAAAAATTCTCCAATGAACGTTTTGTCGAGGCGGTCGTCGGTGTGCAACCAATCGGCTATTTCCTTAGTGACCTTTCCTAATAGACCTTGCTCTTGCAAGAACGCTATCCCCTTTTTAGGCTTCCGATTGAACATATCTATGCCCGATTCCCAGACTTCCTTCTGCTGCTTCAATACTTCGAATTGTTCCGGAGAATCGAGCACTTCTCGATTGCCGACTAGACTTGACTCCGTAGAATGCAAGCTGACGCTGGATCCACCGTGCGATTTAAGACTTTGATGATCGGCCTCGTCTTTCAACACCCGCTCGCCTAGCGTCGTCTGCGAATTTGGATTCACATACAAATCCTTACTCCACTCGACCATACACTTCAAAATGGAGACTAAACATTCTAAGCCTCTAATTCTCATTGATTTTTCTTGATTAGGCGTGGCGCCTAGTTCTAAAGCCTGCCGTCCTTGTGCAATCTTAGATAAATCGTTAACCAACCGTTGGAACAGATTAGCTGCCGACAGGTCGCAGTCGTAGTTGACGTATATATCAACGACGCTTTGAGCGTCTCCACAAATCCTCGTGAGAGCTTGTATGACCATCCATTTGTGTTCGAACGTGGAGCTGGAAGTTTCCAATATGTTCATGAATATTTCTTTGAAGAAGACTTCTATTTGCATCTTGAGGTGCATTTTGAAGTTCGATAGCAGCGCTAAGAATATGGCTAAGGACAATTCGAATACTTCAGGTATGGAGCTGACGCCGTTCTTCGACAAGGCCACACACAGGTACTGCTTAATGGCTGTGACGAACATTTCGTTGCCACGAAAGACCGGACCGGCGTTCTGCAAAATGGACAGAAGCAAGTGGAGCGATAGTATCTTGGATCTGAGCTCGTGGGATTTCGGGTCTGGAGTGCCGTCAGGTAGCGGCTTCATAGACAATTTACACAAGGCACGAAAAACTAAAAAAGCATCCTTCTGCAGTACGTGAGTGAACTTTGCAGTCACAGAATTGTCGTTTTCGGAATGCGTTTCCACGCTTTCCTGGGACGGCATTCTAGGAATCACCAGCTCGTTATTAATTTGCTCTCCGTTTCCATACACGGAACTTTCACTCTGGGCATAATTACATTCCGTATTGCTTTGGGAGATTTGATTGAGAGAATTTTCAATGATCGTCTCGACAATCTCTCTAGCTATACTTTCAGCGGAATTTTTTCGTTCCCGGACAACATTCTCACTGCTCTGTTCCTCGTTATTGGTTTCATTCGACGGACTAGGTACCTTCTCCTCGGCGGGCTTCTCCTCAGGACCTTTGACTTTGCTTTCGGCGACTACGACCGGCACGTCGACGGCATTTTCCATCTTAGTGAAAATGACGTTTAACATTTGAGTCAAAGTCGCACGAGCTGTGGTTTGATTGATGAGATTTTTACTCGCCAAGTATATATTGTAGCAAGTTCGTACGGCTAACAAGACAGTGCCTTCGTGCACTTCGACGTGTTGACTCGTCACGACGGTCAAGAGAGCTTTAATGATCTGCAATTGAACGCCTTCATCTGTCTGCGGTCCTGAAAAACACCCACAGATCGATTCGACTATTCTGTCAATCAACAGTTTTCCTGGCGTCGTCGAATCCGGAATGTTCCCCGTCAAGTGACCGTAAGCTATCAATTTTTGGAGGCAATCCAATGCCGTCACTACGATTCGGGAGGCTTTGCTCTGACACGCCAACTCAAACGGTAGGAAGTACTTCTCCGCCGTGATGATGTTGGTTTCGTCATTTTTGGGTAACGGTAGAGTGCCTGTCGTTTGAGAATCTCCATCTTCTTTTTGCCCGCCATCTTTCAACTCATTCTTTATATCCTCTGGAATTCGACAAAAGAAAACGTAAGCACATATAGTAATAAAACAGACAAAACAGAACAACGGCAACGTTTCATGTTATTAATATTCAATGAGCTTAAACTGAAATCAATAACTGTTATTAAGTATTGAAATTGCTTAAGGAAAAATAAGAAATTACTTTCCTTTGCGCATGCAAACTATGTAGTGTGATATAACAGCCAATTATTATTACCTCAAATGTGTCGTAATGGAATTTTAGATAACGCAAACTGGAAAGGTATTGGAAGCCATATAATAATGGTAAAGACAAGCAGATCAATACCACATAATATCAATGTTTTATCTATTTTTTTTATATTAGTCTCATACAAATATTGCAGATTATACATATTACACTAAAATAGCTTTCATATATGGAAATTTTCAAAAAACACATCTTATTATTCTCGAATTGTTTTATCAATTTTTACAAATAAAACACGAAGCATTATAAATTAGACAATAAATACCACCTTTTTTATGAATTTATTATAAGATAATCCGACATTATCTACACATTTATAAGTACTCTAGAATTTAAATCAATATTAGCACCTGTGAAAAACATCATTAAGGTCTATTCATACCAGCACAGCACGTAACCAGCAGTACGAAAAGTATTCTTTGGTACATTTTGTATGGACACATTTATATCTAACGCGGCGTAGACGTACCAGCAGTAGCCGACAAAATCTATTCATACTATACAGCATTAAATATCACCGAAACGTATCAAACAAAACCGGTTTTCTTTTACCACTGTGGAAATATTCACGCACGACGTGACGTCATAGTGGCGAGTGCACGCGTACTAGCAATGGACATATGAATATTTTCAGAAACGTCATATTGTGACAATATTGACTCGACGATACGACGCAAGCAATATTTCACCGTATAGTCGGGCTTTGTAATGTATATGTAAGCCGATTTTGCCTTGAACTCAGCCGAAACATCGGAACGTGCTGAAACCGTGAGGTGCTGGATAGTATGAATAGAAACTGTCGTTTACGTGATCTGCTGTGCTGTGCTGTAGCCGTGAACAAATACTGATACTGACCATTTCATTAAACCTCATATGAATCGATGAATTTATGTATGTAACAATGCAACAATCATAAAAATATTTTTTTATATCAAATACTAAGAAAAAATTCCGCAAATAAAATCAATTTTGAACTTTGAAATGACCAATGAATATAAATTGAAATGATAACGCAATGTGAGTGTACAAACAATTCATCATGAAACGGACATACATATGTATGTAGATTTGCAAAAAAAGATACAAACTAAATGAGTAGTATTTTGCGCTTTTTTATTTAAAATTATAAGATAGCATAGTAGCTTATAACCAGCAGTATAGCTCAGTGTTTAGCATATATTGCCAACAACTAAGGAGTCACGGGTTCGAGCCCCGACCCAACAGTGTTGCCGGCCAGACCCTAGATATATGCGACTCCAGGTCGATCTTTTCCTATCAGAGTTTGTCAATTTATCTGATTTAAACTTTAGCTCCTATAAACAAACAAACACAGGAAGATATTGCACGCTGATAAATCAGGTCAACATCTCTGAAACGTGTTGCAATAACATTTCTTTAATATATTAGATGTTCATTATAAGCGAAACGATCTTTGAAAACGACTTTGAGGCAAAATCATATCCTAACTAGTAATAATAATGCGTTTTAATGTATGAAACCGTCTATTCATTCACTTTAATATGAACAAAACAATACTAAATGCGATCAAAGTATGTAGAATGAACGTATCATTCTCGGAATATGGACTGGTCCTGTCTAGCTAGAAAGAATTGCATTCATTGCAAACTAGATGAATAAATGATAGGACCGGGGACCATTGGGGATGATCAGTCACACCCGCCGCTTAAGAGTGACCCTCAAAATAAACTATTTTTCTGCAAATCTTATTGAGGATTAGGCCAGGCTCTCTTTTATTCATATTGAATACCACTAAGGTTATTTTTTCAAGGATAAGCTCTAAAGGAGACAATGTATCGAGGGATAAGTCGGTAAACTGCAAGCAATTTACCATTGCCCGCTGATTGCCCGCCTTCGTTTCTGAGAATCTTTTATCAAATACAATTTTGATATCACATTATATGAGCCGTCTAGTTTCAAAACCATTTTTTTCAATTTTTATTTTATGTTATTTGTGTTAGATCAAAATACGGATCCATATGTTGGCCAAGTAAGAAAGTTCAAAGCAATTTACATCCTATTGAATTACTTAGCTAAAGTCAAGGTTTGTTTCAAAATCAGATAAGTCTCGTAGTTATTGGTCAAAAATGAAAATACAGTCAAGGATGTAAACATCTATGACCAGTTTATATAAAATATTTAAAAAATTAAGCTAGTTATAAGTTTTTCCTTGTTCCTGAAAATTTTCTAAAAACTGACTTATCTGGTTTTGAAACTAGACGGCTCATATGTACTATATAATAAAAATTGTCTAAGTTTACGTTTAAGCTCAGATAACCTGAACGATTATATTGCGTTGTGAGCAAAAGTCTTATTAGTTGGGAGAGCGGTTGATCACCGTTAAAAATGGTTATGGAAGTGATTTGCTGGATGATAAACTGCCTCGTCTGCGGTCTTGAGAAACGCCTCAAACTGAAGGCAAACAATTGTATACGTACAACTCATTTATTGTACTGTTTATTTATTGGTGTGAATTTGAAATGGTAGTTGGCCGAAGCAGCGCTCCTCAGAGTCGGGCGCATTTGATCGTATGACACGTTGAGATGTCACTGAATGGTGACGTGTGAAATGGGAGGGGTGGGTATACCTAGGGCGAGTTCGCAAGCCTTCTTCAGTTGCGAATGGTGAGATCTCTTGATGTCCTTGTCGTTGAGTATGCGGTCTAGAGCGCGCACGATGAACATCTCTTTAGTCTTGAGGTTGGTTTGCATATTGGGGCGGTGTCAGCTAGGGGTGGTTCCGCACCACCATGGCGAGACCCTCACCGCCCACCCTTATCTCTCGTCCCTTTCTCTTTCCCTTTCCCTTTCCCTTTCTTATCTGCTGGCTCTCCTGTCGCTGTCAGAAAGGCGGCCGCAACCCCCACACGTACTGCCAACTGCCAACGACGCAACATTGACAGTGACGTGTCGACTGTCGACTGTCGACTTCAACTTGACACTCCCCCTCTCTATTGTTGTTCAATAACAACAAAAATGCAATACTATCCAATCTGAATTTCGACGCTAGGCAAGTTTATTTGGTGCGTTTAGACGTGCGTGGCTTAGGAAGCAATAAATAATTATTTTTTATTGAAATTGTGGCGGCCGCTTATACGACATGGTCGAGTTTGGTTGCCTTCCTGCGAGTGGGAACCAACTCGGCTGGGTTCGGAGAGCCACTACTCACTCTGTCTTCAGCTGTCATATAATAAACACGTGCATTAACATGCCAGTCGTCTCATTCGTTCATCCTCCATACTGGTGACCCCCGACATCGAGCCACGCAGCCTCGATCAATTTCAACATGCCGCTCATCCCTGCCTCGCCGAGCCAGGCGGGAAAGCTACCCGCCGCGCCCCCATCGCCATCGACACAGCACGCCACAGCCCGCGGGTGACAATAAACGAGCAGACACGGCTACCTACCTACCTACCTACCGATTGGAGTCCAGCCACAACGTCGATGACAGGTGCTTAAAAAAATGGGGAAGCGAATGAGACGACGATCTTGACAGCTGGATGTGGAGTCATGCGCGATCCAGTACACATAGAACGGTCATCCAGCACCACAAGATTCATCACACACCACCTCAGCACCATCATCATCATCATCATCAAGGCCCCGTCCGTCCCCACGAGCGTCGTCACGCCGAGACGGGCGGTAGCGCTACAACACCTCCACGAGCCACAACGACTCACGGTCCAGCTCGGAGTATCATCAACCACATCGATGCCCCTGCCGCCCCCGCCACCCCACCAACTGACATCAGCCTCGGAAGAGCGGCGCCGGCACAGCATCGCATCGCATCGGCGCGACCATCGGACCAGCCACCGTCCTACTCGTGACGTCACCGCCCTCGAATGTACCGACCATTCAGGGCGGTACACCTACACAGCGGATGACCCACGTCAACAATTTTTTTCTTCCCACTTAATAATTTTTTTTCTCTTTGTGTAACAATATTTTTTTTCTTTTGTAAAATTTGTTTCTTTGTAATTTTGGTATCGCTGATGCTGGGGGGGGAGTGATGTGGCGGCTCGCTTATACGACATGGTCGAGTTTGGTTGCCTTCCTGCGAGTGGGGACCAACTCGGCTGGGTTCGGAGAGCCACTACTCACTCTGCCTTTAGCTGTCATATAATAAACACGTGCATTAACATGCCAGTCGTCTCATTCGTTCATCCTCCATAAAATCAGAATGTGAAGCAACAAGACGGTGATTGGACTATTACGCACATTGCGATCGCCCAAAAGACAATTTTTGTCATGAAAATCGCGAATACGGAATATTTGGCACTCGAGTTCTCGATGGTATTGTGGCGGCTCGCTATACGACATGGTCGAGTTTGGTTCCCTTCCTGCGAGTGGGGACCAACTCAGCTGGGTTCGGAGAGCGGCTACTCACTCTGCCTTCAGCTGTCATAAATAAAACACGTGCATCAACATGCCAGTCGTCTCATTCGTTCATCCCCCATATAGTATGATAGTTATCGTTAGTATTGTTGCGTAGGGGTGAGTGGAGGTTCCAAATAAAAGGCCTTTAGTACGCGGGACAGATGTTTTGACCGTTTGTGTTTGTAAGAGAATCGTTTATTTTTGTTCAATTGTTACAATGGTAATTGTATGTACGAAGAGGTTGAGCTTCGGAGAAGTGAGCTGGTTGAACTCCAGAGGTTCACTATGGTGTTGGGAGCTGGTGTGTCGCTTTATATACGTTCTGGCATGTAGCGTGCGGTGTGCAAACGCTTTGTCTTCGTTTCCAGGACACGTGTTGAGCTATTTTCGAGGCGCGTGCTTTATAGCTGTGGGGTCAGCGTGCCACGTGTAAACGACTTTGTCGCGGTTGCCTGATGACATCACTGTTGGGTTTCGTTCGTTTTACGATCGAGTGATGAACTCTTTCTTCTGGAATGGTCGAAGCGGTCGTTGCCCTTGAGTTATGCATGTTTGTATATGATCGATGATGAGATCACTGATTTTGATTCGTGCTAGATTCCTACAGGCCAAAGTCGCTTCAAAGAGATCCACGCACTGCCAGTGCTCCGTCCAGAATGCCTTCATATGGCGTAAGTACCTGCTTATAAAGTGCAGGTCGCTCACTGCATCTTCGATGTCCGTTTACTTCCCTGTTGTTTAGGCACGTATACGGATATGCAGTCCCACGGTCTAATGTACTCAGTCCCATGCTTTCAAACCACGTTCCAATGTACTCGGTTCTGGGAACTCTAGTGGGAAGCGACCGCATGCCGTTACCGACCACTTAAATCCATTCGGAGGTCTCCATTAGCCTGGAGATAATCCTTGAAAACCAATTTATAACGGCGGCTCCTTTTAGCATATGCCACAGTATGATGGACTTTTCGGCCCTTCGACTTTTGGGCGAGCGCTTTGTGACCAATAATCACCGAACCCAGCAAGACAGCAATAGATTCAGCAATCTTTCAAGCGGAGAAAGAGAGGCGATGTTTCAGAAATTTTAATATATAAATTAAAAACTTTATATATCTACAGAATAGGGGAAATGACGTAGGAGATTGTGGGCAGGGATTGATATGTTGACCAGTTTCCCGGCCTAATAAAACACGGTTGTGTTTGTCGGAAGCTTCTTTTTATTTGTTAAATTATTTACAGATGCTTATATGGCAAACGGGTTACATCCCAAATGTAAATCGCTACCAGGATAACCGCCGCTATGAAACTCGCGCACGTTACTAGAATCTCGATCACAGAAAATCTGACACCCAAAAACTCCATTAATCGAAAGCTTACCACGCGAAATATTGTACTAAGGAAAACTCGTGTGCCAGATAATCCGTATTCGCAATTTTTGTGGCAACGATTGTCGTGCGCTTGCGTGACGTGGTTCATTTCCCATTGCCGCCTTTCAAAGTGAGACTCTTTCAACTGCATTTTCATAGCATTGGTTTATTTTTGAAGCCCTTGTGTTTGAAGCTAGTTTGATAGTAAATGAGCTCAATCCTTTATTCATATTAATTAAAACTAGATATAATTTTCTAACCAGTCGTACAATATTCACCGTTTCACAACTTCCTCGCATATTATCGGTGTATTACAGCAGATTCTTAACAGGGGTATCTATAAATCTGCAGTATGATCGCCAAAATTCCTAAGAACCCTCAGTATATGCCTCAGAACCTAGGATTCTCAAAATTGTACTTAGGCCGCTTCTACGCTTGGTAGCAGTGACTACGTACATCAACAGTTGGCAGCAGTAACTGTATTTGACAGTTGACACTTGACAGATGGCGGCCAGTCAAGGTCGTTTAAGCACTGGTGGAATTATTGAAGCTGGTGGTGATTCCTCGTCTAGAAATGACACTAGCCACTCCAGCCCCATCATTACTCCTAGTAATTTTATTTTCTATTCAAGTTTCGAACACAAATGTAATATTATTGTTTTTATATCCTATATCGACCATCTTGGATCTCAGGTATCTCATTATTTTAACTAATTCGTATGAATCAAAATATATAATTCATATTGCTCAGTTCAAATGTATTTAGAGGTTTGCATAAGCTGAAGGTCGTCGAATAGGAATCGAGGTTCAAAATTTACCAACTACCAAACTAAATTAAATAGGGCATATTTGAATTGTTCCCATCTGGTCGTTGTTATGCAATAATACATCATACTCCACACAACGTTTCTTTGAATTATCGTCATATTTATACTTTGCCCATAAGAAATGTTCAAACAGGTACATATTGTAAGTGTTTTGGTGTCATCTTAGAATGAAAATACTTATTTAAAATTGGTATATCATGCCCTATAATACAATACTTTTAAATTAAACGATGTATATATTAGCAACTGAAGGTACATAGATTCTCGGAAGAATCTCATTGAAATGTTGCCGCCTCGATGGAAATAAATATTATAATGAGTGACTTTGAATTTTCAAAGCCATTTTATCATAGTTCAATTACATAATCGCTTTTTTTACCAGATGTGTCGTTAGGTTTAAGTTAACTCAGCGAATTTATAAAGTATGAACATTTCAGATCACTAGTTAGGCTCACGCTTTGCGCTCAAAAGCAATTATTACGCATCACTGCGACATTACGTTTCGACTATATGTCAACAGAAGTCTCGCGCGTTCCTAGCGTTTATACATACGTCTTAATACGTTCAATAGCACAACTTTTACTATCCCGAATCGAGATCGACGATTTCGTATATTTCTCCTTAAAACACAAGTCGCACAATTGCATCATCGCCTTCCTGTACAAGCATGCAAAGCCAACCTTTCCTGAAATATCTTCGATCACACAAGGGCAAATACACGATTCGACTTGTTCTATATAGACAAACTCTAGTCCAAAAAACCCCCGAAAGCGTGATCTCATCATACAGCTGCGCACCAAAAACCCTCGAGCCCATAGGAATCTTCGAGAACATGATCTCACCAGTCAAGCTACGCATTGCACAACCGATCAGGATATAAACCAACGCACCAGCCCCAGACGCCAGAGAGCTTCTGGAGCTCTGCCTGCCCACTCCTCCGATATCGAACAACTATCTCTTTCGCCGTACATACAATAATACTTGTATCCTCTTCCAAACACAGGCGGGTTTTTCTATAGGTCGGGAAACGGTCAAAACATGATCATCCGTCCTTTAACTGGTGACCTCCAACAGAACAATAAAGAAACTTCTCCTATAAATCTCGAAAATATCCAACAAATGGAATGAATTTGGGGTTCTGTCAAATGGGGAAATAAGCGGAGACGAGGAACGAACCGGAAATGTATTGACATTACCCCTTCGAGACAAATCATATCTTCGTTTTCGCTATAAAACGTATGTATATATGTATGTAAACGTCAGAAACGTGCGCGAATACTGATTTCAGCACTTGAGACATCTGTTAACATACAGTCGAAACATGATGTTGCAGCGAAGCACAATAATTGGTTTCTTGAGCGCGAAGCGTGAGCCGAACTAGTGAAAAAGAACCATTATCTGTTTTTTTAAGTAATAGTTATTTGTTACAGAAAAAAGTCAGCCGTCTTATTTGAATTTATCAGGACAGGCTAAAAGTGGGTATAGAATTGCCCGGGACTTCGCTTTGAATATTGAAAAATGGTTTGGTGCTCACGAAAACGGAACTTATTTTTGCCAGGCATTAAGTCGACAATATGGCCGCTGTGAATTAGAAAGATATCCCGTAGAACTAAAAAATCTAAGTTCAAAATTTGAAAGCATTATGTCAAACATAACTTTGGCACTTAGTTGTAAGTTTATAATGTGTACGTCTTGATTAAGTATTTTGTGATTAGTTTTCATTACACTTCCTCATTTTAGCTGTTGAGGCGATCTCCGTTCAGTACAGCGCTTTGGCAAAATTAATGCCCTGTGATGATCCACTTTTTAACACTTGGTCCATTACAAAATTGTCTAGGGAAATGGATAAGATTTACAAAATGTTGAAGGAAGAAACGAATGTTAAACGTGTCATAAGAGGTATGTTGTTTGGGTCTATCTCACGGCACCGAAAGTCAAAAGATCGAAAAAGCAAAGATCGGAAGGCAAAGATCGAAAATCGAAAGATCTTAAGTCGAAAGATCAAAAAAAAGGGTGCATGGTAAACGGTACTATGTATGTATATATAATATATTATACAAATTATCTCTCTTTTTGTCATACAGCCTTGTTTAATGTGCGCGCGCAGGATACGGGAGGAAAAGCCTGTTCCTCTTGTTCCTGTTGTATCCTGCTCGCTCAAATTAAGTGAGGATGTACGATGGGGGGGGGGGGAGAGAGAGAGAGAGACTTTTACCGCACGCCACTGATATACATATATACTAACCGTTTTTCATATGTTTGCATGGTAAACGAACTTTTTATATTTTTTGACTGTCGGTGCGGTGACCCATGTTGTTTTTATTCAACGTCATTTTTTTTGTTCTAATGTTCTTTACAAAATCATCGTGTTTCAGAAAATGTGTTCCACTGTCGAGACGAAGACCTGTTAGAAGTTTATGTTAGCGCTTGGGAATTTAATACGCAGATAAAGAGTTCAACTATAAATCTATTTTTAATTGAATTAGACTTTGATAGGAATAAATAGTATAAAATGAAAGTGTTTTATTATTTGATTAGATGTTGAATTGCATTGTTAATGAAAATACAAAAAAATATTTTAAATTAACTATCCTTCATTCCAATTAATTTTCTTACTAAATTCGTTATTTAAGAATTAGCGATAAATATTCGATGTATTGTTGAGTAATTTTCATGTTATTGGAATTTCCTTATCAATTAAATTTTATATCGTTTTGAACCATAGCGACATAGTTTGTTTACATGTGTCTTCCTGTTTATCGAAATATACCATTTTGGAATATTATTTATATAGGTATTCACGGTATGAAATGTTTGCACTTGTCAATAAGCGTATGAAAACTTTGTAATAGATTAGATAAAACCGTACGCTGATAAGCCACAAATATCAGTCCCATAATCGGCTATTTCAGTATCGGCTGTGACTGTGAATTGATTTTATTACCTGTATTAAGATTTGTAAACTCCATTTAAGTCTTCAATATGGATCCAAAACATCCACGAGACCACCCGCCACCTTATGATCCTCGTCCAGGTATTTTTTTTTAATAATAAGATTAACATAGATACATTGATATATTGGTTGCTGTGACTAATGGTGATTCGTCATTCAGTTGGAGAAATGTATGCAGGACCTGCTTCTCAGCCCGTGCACATGCAAATGAACATGCCTCAGCAAGCCACTGTGATCGTTCAGCCGAATGTGATTCTCATCGGCAGATGTCCAGCTTGCAACGTTGGAGTGCTGACTGATCATTTCTCATGCTTGGGCATATTCTGTGCAATCTTCTTCTTCCCTCTTGGAATATTGTGCTGTCTCATGATGACGGAGAAGCGATGCTGTCATTGCGGAGCTCATTTCGGTTGAATCCAAATTGAAACAATATCTAAATCGACAATTGGTGGTTCAACGACAAAATCTACCTGAAAATTAGTGCAGACAAAATGTACCCGCGACAAAATTTTTTTTGTTACTTTTTCCATTAAAATAGGAAAATTTAGGATTTTGTCGCTTGAACATTATTTCCGTGGACATTTTGTCAGTGCACTAATTTTCGGGTATATTTTGTCGTTGAACCTTTTGGACTTGCACCAATTGTCGTGTAACCCTAATAATCAAGTACTAAATAACGAAAGATTCATCGATAAAATTTTAAAATGCTTTAACTATATCATAAATAAACTTTCTACAACATCTCTATATACTTTTGTAAAATACTTATTTTCTATGTGTTATAATTTCCTACATCAAAAATATATTAGATTTATTTATTTTAATCAGATCTTTCATTGGAATGTGTACATAATTTATAATTTTAAATGTCTATTAAAATAATCAACTAAATACTTTCAACATATTGTTTTTATTTTATTGTAATAGCACAAACTTGCATGACATTGAAAATTAGCTCAATCTCTTATTAAGGTAGCATTGTGACACTGACTTTTATTGTGAATACAATGAAATGTCTTGGGACAGGTATGTATTTATTTTGTTGCCTCGCGTTCTCATCTGAAAGGGATGAAAAGGAAAATGGTAATGATTTAATCAAATACATGTCATGTCGTATTGTAGGGGCTCTACGACATGGACGAGTTTGGTTCACCATCCTGTTAGTGGAGTTGGCATGTTGGTGGCGACTTAACTTCCTTTTACTTACCGCCCGTCACATTAAAGAGTCATGTTTACAACAATAACGTAATTTCATTCCTTACGCCCCAATTGTATATATCTGGTGCTGATATGTACATATATACAATTGGGTATATACAATATAAATATTCTTAAGCAAATATTACATTTTTATAATGTAATATTTGCTTAAGAATATTTTTGCAAGAAAAGTGAAATTTTGGAAGTTTTAATCCTCGGGCTTGTATTATGTAACTTAAACTTGATAGAAATAGGAAGATTCTAGTGAGAAAACATTAGTTTTTCTGTAAATTTTATGAAATTCAAGAAGTGATAATAATTATTTTGAATAAAAACACCAATATTTTTTTTACTACCGCCATCTATGTATAAAATTAATGACTAAGAACTGTCACCGAGATTAAAAATCTTCGGGCCTGAAATGCTTCTTATACGATATTTTATCTCTATCGTAATGGCGGAGGCTCCATTTACTTATATTGATGACCTAAATGAGCCATATGGCAAAGTATGAAAACGATCGGATAAGAGGCAAACTTTTTCCCGAATTATAATCGTAAGTGAAACGTAAAGGAGGTATGTAATAATAAAAATTGATTTAAAGACTAAAATTGGACTTTATTATTAATCTCGCGGAAAATCTTAGTATTTTTTTATTCATTGCTTCTATTTTGATATGGTGGGAGGATCTTGGACTTCTGTCCTCCTTGGGGGTCGGAACATAGCCGAATGCCGAGCCAGCGACACTCTTCCACATCCAGACACCTCTGAACGACATACTTTTGCCAACAATTAATCATACTTGTGTATACGTTGTTACTTCAAAATAAATACCATATCCAACATATAGCTGTATTTAATACCGAACACAGACGAACCTGTCTATAAAACATGGCGGACTGGTGGTGAAGAACACCTTCACAACTAGATTAGTCCCCATAATCTCTAGACTCAAAGTGCATGTAGGCTAAACAATGGCCGCTATTTGGTCCCTTCGCAAAAGTGACCGACCGTGGAAATACATATCCGGGTACATGCCTAAACAATAGGGAAGTAACCAGATGCCTTGAGCGACCGACCCGTTATAAGGCGGTACTTAGGCGATATCAAGACATACTGGACGGAGCACTGCCAGTGCGTGTATCTCCTTAATCACCAATAAATGCTATGACACGACTTTGGCCTTTTACTTGGATCCACCACCCACCTCTACGCAACAATAGCTATAGTTAGTATGATGGACTTTTCGTCTGCCAGATGTTCCGCTATAGAGATTTTAGTGACTTTGTGACCAGTAATCACCGAACCGTTACGAACCAACCAGTGGCGTAGCTACCGCGCCCGCAGACCCCGCAATGCGGGGGGGCGCCACGAAGCGCGCCCTTTTTACTGATTTTTTAATTTGTTCCGTAATTTTTTTGAAATAACTTTTTTAAAAACTTCTCTTATTTTCCAACCTATTTTTACTATATGTGTATGTACTATGTATATGTATGTACATACATTATTTTACATATTTTGAATTCATCATTATTGTGTAATTGATCTATGCCAATAGGGCTAGAAGACTGCCGTCTTTTTCCATCTTTTGAACGTCAGTGCCTCTTTTCAACTTATTTTCTGAGAATTCTCTCTTATTCTTGTATATATTTTTTCAATGTGTTAGCAATAAAACAAAATTATATGATTAAAACTGTAGGCGGGGTACTGGAGTGTTGACCGTATCCCCAGCCTAACGAAACACTGTTGTGCTAGTTTTATAAAGTTTTATTGTTTGCCTATGGTTGTACAAAGGTATTATATTTGGGCAAAAGTATGGCGTTCAGCGGTCTCTGGATATGGTAGAGTGTCACTGGCTCGGCATTCGTTTATGTTCAGAAAGTCTCTGGATGCGGCAGTGTGTTGTTGGCTCGTCGTTCGGCTATGTTCAGAAGGTCTCTGGATGCGGCAGTGTGTTGTTGGCTCGTCCGGCTGGTTGATCTTCCAAGTCCGCGTAGTGTAGTGGTGGCTGGTCAGGAGCTGTATGTTGACTGGTCTGCTGCTGTGTGTCGACGCTTGCTGCTGTGGGTCGACTGGCGTTGTTTGGGTTGTACCTCCTTTTATAGTGTTTCTGGAATCACCTGACCGATGGTGGTGGTTGTTGATGCGTAAGCGAGGAATTTGCTTTTGTCGATGGGGTGGACTTTTCTGGAACGATTGGCGCCGTTCCGCTCGATGTAGTTTAATGGCGGCGGCGTGTTTCGACCGTTTTGGTTCCACTCGACTGGTAGGGGCGTTCCGCTTGAGTTTAATATAATGGCTGCAGGTGTGCGTCGTCTGGGTTTCGTTCCGCTCGAGTGTGAGGGGTGGAACATTCTCGAAGGAACTGGCGATTGATTCCAAGAAGTGCACGTGTTGTGTGGTGAGTTCTGCGAGGAATGTGGTTTGTTGTTGTGGAATATTCTCGAATGTTTCGATGACGATGACGATGACGAGATTCCTACAAAACCAATAAAATTTATAAATTTTTCGCTGTCACCATTAACAGGTGGGAAGTTTTTAAGGAAAATTCACCATCTTGTTGGTCGTCCAGATTAAACTACTAATGCACTTCGATATATAGGTATGTAGGCATATAGTACAACTGAAATGATCTCATCAGGTCACTGCGACACATATCCAGGAAAGTCATTAACGCATGGCACACGCTCGCCTCGTCAAAAGGTCGACACTTATTTCTATACACGTATCTGGGAAACAAAGCAAGAACACACTGAACCCATAAAAACCACGAACTACGTCCAGGCGTATGAACCCATAAAACCACGCTCGCAGCATAACTAGGGCAGCGCGAGTACCAAGAACAAAAGATGTGCACACGACACACTTCAACCCAAAACGTTTATAAAGCAACGCAGCAACCTCCACCGGCAGAGTGAGCCTCTAGAGTTCAACTAGATCACATCTCCGAAGAAACCTCTTCGTACATACAATAACCATTGTACCAATTGAACGCAAATAAACGATCCTCTTTCAAACTACACAACACGTGTTTCGTTAGACCGGGATACGGTCAACATACCTTCCCTGTCTTACAGGTACATATACCAATACGTAAAGAAAGGTATAAATTATTAATTTGGAAAGTTATTTTGCTGTAAGTAAATAATATGAATATATGGGGGGGGGTGGGGGGGGGGGCGCCTTAAAATATTTTGCGGGGGGGCACCAGGAATTCACGCTACGCCACTGGAACCAACATTACATATGTACATAGTTACAAAGTCTCTTTCGAAATTATATTATACAATGAATGTACGATGAAGTTTTTTGTCCGAGGATAAATATTATTTTTCCCTTGAATTTTACTCGCCATCCATATTTTCTACTTTGTACATATGTGACATATGTAGAAAGTAGAAAATGTTGAGAAATATTAAATCATTGAAGTAGTTGGCTGAGAATGCAACAATCACATGTAGGGTCACTATTGCTGTCAGTGTGACGTTGTGACGGGAGCGAGATTCCATCAGCCGGTTCCCGATGGAGAAGGACGCCGAAAGAGCCGGAGACAATCCACCCCCGTACACGCCGGCCGCCAACTTCCCAGGTTTTCAATCTACCCTTCTACCCTTCTACCCTTCACCCCAAGCCCAACTCCCACTCCCACTCCGCCATGGCGCGTATTGCGTACGTTTATTTTCTATGTACATATTGTATAGCGTTCGTCGACCTGACTCACTGCTATTGTCCGTCATCGGCGAGATAAACGCAATCTTCCAATTCTCAATTACAATCTACAAACACTTCCGTCTTTGATTGCGTGTGTTCTTTGAGCAAAAGTTTGCCTGGAATTCGCAGAATATGATACAAGTCATTTGACAGGTCTCGTGCTCTTATTTGATTGGTCGTTCGATGAGACGATCGCTGATTGGTTGATTTGATTAATACTTTAAAAAAATAATACCAACTATAGTAAAAGTTGTCTTTTTTTTATCCTGGCAATATATTTATATTTGAAATTTTAATATCAACACACATATTGTAGACATTTTTTGATAGTAGATTTATTCTGTTGACAATGATTATTAATATTTTCTAACATTTTCTTTAGTTATTTTTGTCATCGAAAGATTCAAAACGAATATGAAATTTCTGAATGAATCTTATAAAAATGCTTCACGCTGATTAATTTTTCTTATGAACCTTATATGCAACCCAAAAAAATCACAGTCTGTCTTAACCCTTTGAGTGCTGACGTATTTTCTGTTGAAAGCCCGCCACGCTAGAACTATTTTGAAATCCAATAGAAAGCGGGTATAAAAATTATAGCTAATCCAAACAAACCCTATATAACTGCCGCCGAAGATTTCGAGTTTTGTAAAGTTGTGTGTAGACTCTCTAATATATCTTGCAACAATATAAAATTACCAAAGAAGTCTATTAATTAATGTATTTTTCCAAAACTAGTTCCATCTTCTTCATTGTTGTTAAAATGTAATGCTCACAATCTAAATGCCAAGCCACAATCTAAAATACTCGGCAGTTAGGGATTTTCATAGGGAAATTCTGCTATGGTTATAAACTCAGAAATTTCGGCGTAAACCAATCTTAACACGGATTACACGACCTATGGTTAATGCATTTTTTATCAATGCTACCTGGAAAGGCTTAGTGGGTAGTATTCTTGTTCACTTTGTACATGCTCCGAATACAACGCCTACCGGGGTTTTTCAGGCCCATGGACTTGTTGACAAAACGCCGATCAGCATTGGTCAGCATTCAAAGGGTTAACATAAATAGTTTGCTTTTAAATTTTCGGAAGATTGAAAGTTATGCATTGTTTGAAGCTATGATATCTCATATTACAAATTTGAACCTGGTTTACATCCCGGAAGAATGCACTGAAAGATTTTCAAAGTCGCTCAAGAAGAACTTACTCATTAGAGTTCAACAAAAAAATGGGTATCACAAAAATACATGATATATCTCGTAGTTTTGGCTTAATTGTCAAATAATCATTCTTCATACAATTGAGACGTATCGTCGCCATTTTTCAACAGACGTGACGTCACATAAACGAGGTTTCAGTATGGTTCAATAAAAAACTAATTTTGACTGGTATATATGAATTTTAAGCAAATTGAATAGATGGCATTCAACTCTCAGTAATATATTCAACCAATTTTGAACCTTAAAACAATTGAAATAGGCGCATATAAGGCTCAAAATTCCGTGCAAAGTTCAGAAATTCTATGGAAGACAGCCGCGCTACAGACTTGTCGCGCAAAGCTTCCATAGAAGACGGCCGCGGGCAAACGGTTAAGAGTGCAGCTCTCTTGAGTGCATTTATCCAATCACCTTTATATATGCATCTGAATAGTGGCTTCAATGAAATGAAATATACTGATACTATCCAATCACTATTCTCAGATTTCAGTATTGAATGTGTTTTATTTTAACCGAGTTTATAGTAGTTTGGTACAATTGTAGGTGTGCATCATCATCAGCCGTATCCGAATGCTCCCCCGCCATACAATGCTCCACCTCCTGGATATCAGCCGTACCAGAATGTCGCTCCGGTTGGATTCATGCCGTCGTACGGAGCTACTCAGCCGACTACGACCACCAACATAGTAATAACTCCACCTATCATGGCCGTCGGCGCTTGTCCAGCCTGCCGCATCGGCATGCTCGAAGACGACTTCACGTGCCTTGGGATTCTGTGTGCCATTGCGTGTTTCCCCATCGGCATACTATGCTGTCTGGCCATGAAAAACAGGCGTTGCTCCAACTGCGGAGCTTACTTCGGCTAATCGATATTGATTTATAAATATTTACCCGTGTACCCGTCGGAATGATTTCACTTATCTCACTGTTGAAACAGTCCGATGTACATACATTATATTTTGTATTAAAATAATTCTGTAATTTTTACTGTGTGCTCTGCCAAATGAAACATGATACGTAGTACATAATTTGTAAACGGTAATGTCACAAATTTTCGCAGTAGTACTCATATATACGTATATACATATATTATATATATCGAGTGTAAATTGTAGGATACGAGGATTAAAATCGCACGCTCGGTGATTTAATGGAAAATGGCTGTCAATGTTTGGTTTTTATAATAGGTTCTAAGTTTGTTATATTGAAGAATAGAGTTCCATATATATATTGGTACTTAAATTATGGCTGTTCAGTGCCGTAATTGGAACACATTATTATGTATACAGTAGAACCTCGATTATCCGGATTGTTAACCCTTTGCCTGCGGCAATAAATATAGCGAACAAGCCCTGTACGCGGCACCTATTCGCGAATTTGGCAATCGAGTTTTCGACTTTAAATACAGATTTTAATATTTACTCAAGTAACCAGATATGTTAATTAACACAAAGTATTATTTTAAACAATAAAGTACATAATATATCTCGTAGTTTTGGATTAATTGTCAAATAATCATTCTTCATAATTGTATGAAGACGTGACGTCACATAAACAAGGTTTCAGTATGGTTCCACAAAAAACTAATTTTTGACTGGTATATATTCATTTTAAGCAAATTGAATAGATGGCATTCAACTCGGTAATATATTCAACCAATTTTGAACCTTAAAACAGTTGAAATAGGCGCATATAAGGCTCAAAATCCCGTGCAAAGTTCAGAAATTCTATGGAAGACAGCCGCGCTACAGACTTGTTGCCCAAAGCTTCCATAGAAGACGGCCGCGGGCAAACGGTTGAAAACAAACACAACTTTTACGATTTTGCTGCTTTGAAATGCATAACATAAAATTTCTAAAATAAGACAGAGAAATGAGTCAGTTGTCTTTAAAATTCAATACCCAAAGGACGTTTGTTTCTTGAAAATTTAATCGCGATTTAAATATTTATTTTTAATATTACCATATGGAAAAGAAAACAAAGATAAAACGTGTTGTATTATCATTATATGAAAAATTAGATATGATCAATGCTTTAAAAAGCGGTGTCATATGACGTTTTTTGTCATATATATTTGGTATTGGAAAGTCAACGATCTCTAAAAGTGAAAAAATTATGAAGTTTACTGATTCTTTAATGTCAGAAGATGGAAGCTCAGAGCGAAGGTTATGTTAAAATCAGGAAATGAAGTCGAAGAATGTATTTTTACGTGATTCATTCAAGACGATCGCTGGACAGCCAATATCTGGTCCATTGTTGTATGAAAAGTATTTGCGATTTGGCAACTTCAAAAAGAACGGCTAACATTAAGCAAAAATCTATAATTGAAGAAAAATTTAATATTGATCTTCACGTTATTATATATGTTTACATGTCAATTGTGATTTTTTCGTTTACCCGGATGTTTCATAACCCCCGGACTACCTTCATCTCCAATTAGTCCGGATAATCGAGGTTCTAATGTATCTGTGACTGTGATTTTGAAAGTGATCTCAATCACAAATCTGAAATAGTCGAAATATCGACTAGAGCAATTCTGCAAGTGCCAATTGTTTTTTTTTTATTACAAAGAATATTAATCCATAGATAACGCGATTTTGATTTTTTTTTTGCCCTTACATCATTGCTCTTGCCGATGCTTCAATTAAGAAACATCAGCTCAAATGATTTAGAAGTTATCTATAATATTTCAATATGAGAAATTTTCAAATATGCGATTTGGGCCACTTTTATGATCACAATGTTTATTTTCATTGTTTACAAATTTGATTTTGTTTATTGTATTTTTTTTTAAATTGATCTGTATGTATGTATATGTACCTATATAATGTATATGATAAATAGTTTTATGAAACGTTGCAATAAATGCATTATTAGTCGCTTATAAATAGAAATTGTTATACATATATCTATACCAATTATTTTTGATATTAAATTTTAATATAGTCAAAATTTAATATTACATATTTTAAGAGAGCTGGAAATTTTTCATTGGTGAACGTCGTATTAGTTTTATATTGGGAATTTCAATTTGCTCAAATTGTAATTTTCGTAAAATATCATCGAACAATATTTTATATACATACGTTCAAGATTTTAAATCGCTGAAATATTAATGGTCTAATTTGTTTCTTTAATACAAATAATAAATTATATGTATGTATGTTCTTCCAGAGACTAGTTACATTTGTAAATTTTATATACCACGTTATGGTTGAATTTAATTAGAGCATTTAATTATACATGGTTTGTTTAAATGTTTGTTTTATTTGCTTATTATAAAATTGGTTTTGTTTTTTTTTCTTGTCTGCGTGTTGGCTATAATTTGCACACTCGAATATAATGCGATCTTCATTTAAGTTCAAAATACCTTTATATTTTTTTATATACTGAACACAGCATCAAATTTGACTAATCAATAAAAAAAATCGCGTTTACTATTTCGATGTGCACTATTTAAGAATGCAAATAAATACTCATTATAAGGTTTTAATTCTTGATAAATTTTGATGTATTTACTTTACATATTGTATTTAATTTAATAAACATACTGCAGTGTTTTCATAGGTTGACCGAATATGACACTGTGGTCTGTATATGTATATTTATATACTAAAAATGCAAATAAAAATAAAATCAATAAAAAAATGTATAGTAAAAAGGTTTTTTTTTTTTAAATAAAAGCACTAAAAAAGTGGATAGGCTGTTTGGTGAAATGTTGAAAATGTCAATATGGTCACATATTATTAATATTGTATACAATTTTTATAATGCTATGTATTTTAATATATGATTAATAATAATAAAAAAAAGATTTATACTTTGTTATTTTTACTTATTAAGGTCTGTTCATACCTATCCAGCACGACCCGTATCCTGCAGGTGTCCTGCAAGTACGGATAGTATTCTTTGGTACATTATATGGACGTATTCATACTCCATTCGCGCATGCGCATTTACGCATTCATGCGCGTCCATATATGTAGAATGTACTAAATAATACTGTCCGTACTTGCATGACACCTGCAGGATACGGGTCGTGCTGGATAGGTATGAACAGACCTTTAGACGGGGTCTTCTAAATTTAAGTGATAAATATGAAGGTGATGTCTAAATTAGCAATCTATAATGCGGCGACTTTTCGTTTTAGACGTTTCCGGTTGGAAATGAACATAAATTACAAGAGAAGAATATTGATTTGTTTGCTTTGTTAACCAGGGGTGGCGAAAAGGTCGTTCTCCTTGCTTCGATGAGTTCAACGTACTTATTTGAAAATTCGCAATTCGCGTCAGGGTCGACGAAACAATGCAAATTCTTTTTATGTTGACTTTTTTCATTGGAATAGGCTCGTTTTTTTTACAAATATTATTGATGAATAACGGGTACCGTAATGTGAGATCGAATTTTAGTAAAATTGAAAGTGAGCGTTTGTGCAGATGTCTAGATAAAACTGGTTACGGAAAATTAAAATTATATTACAATTCAAGTCAAGGCAACAAAAAAGCGAATATAATAATCGCAAAAAGTGACTCAATCGCTGCGCGTCCTCGACAGATTTATTTAAGGGCATGCCCGATTTTATGACCAAAGAAAAATTAATAAAAAAATTTAATTAATAAACAAAAGAACCTCACTAATTTAATGTATCATTCTCATTCCCGTTTGAAAGACAGAGATACCAACTTATTATCTGTTCGTTTATTTATACTTGTATTTATTCATCATTAAATAAGCGGCTGGTGTTTCGCAATCATCGCGTTTTATTGCATTTAGTGAATTGTTTTCAGACGGATACATCTTAAATGCTTTCAGTGGCCTTCTGAAGAGTACTGAATGTTTGGTGATGCTCATCCAAATATGTAGTACATAATTCTGCACATTTGAAAGCAAACGTGAATCGTTTGCGAAAATATATAGTATTGTTAATAGGTAGCGATGTTTGTTTTATTTAGGAGGACATTCACCGATTAAAGAAGTAGATAAACGATCGGTTTAAAATATAACCCTGAAGCCGTTCGACACGGTCTATTAATGGCGTTAGTTAAGTTTTGTGTTGCTCTTGAATGTTTTTAACGTATTTTCGTATTCGCGAATGGCTAAATTTTCATTATAAATGATAATATGAATGTACAATATTGGCGAAAGGATTATTAGTAAAAAAATTACAATTCGCTCCTTGAGTATTTCGATGACCGCGTGTTTATTTTTTATTTCCAAAAATTACAAAATTGGTTTTATAATAGTTGTTTGTACGTATGTATTTAATTTTTTCCCAAACTACTTATTTCCGATATCGATTATGCTGCTGAACGATTCTATCCGGCAAGATTCCAAGGTCAGCGCGAAATATATGTTTGCATAGTTAATTTATATCGTATAGTACATACATATAATACACTATTATATGTATATTACATATATAATACACGAGTGCACATAATTGTGTACTCGGTAAAATATCGCAATTCGGATCAACGGAATTAATAATTTAAAATTTAATTCATTGTTTTGAAAAAATATATTGTTTTATCGGCCGATCATGTGAACGAAGTGACATGCCGCGTCTCTTTCCACGATATACGATTCCAAGGGGATAAAGAGAGACGGGGCATGGTGTTAACAGCGAGTACTCCGTACACACGCACGCACGCACGCATTAGACAATTATTATATAAGATATACTAGTAGATAAGAAATTATAACCAGAAAAAGCAAGTAATGCCAACTGTTACTTGAAAATTGGCATATATGTACCTATGGAATGATTTTAGCGTTGAAAAATACAAGAAATGTGATTATCATTTTCCCCGTTCCTAGAAACAAAACAAGGAAAATGATTTTTGTAGTAGATTTTTATATTAAATTCAATACGATAAAAATTATGTACAGTGTTTCAGCGGATCTCAACAATTACGTCGCAGATATTAGTTTAAGAAACATTGGTTTAGGGTGGGTTCTTGTATGTGGATGAAACAAAATAAAACTTGCTTGAATCTCTTGTCCAAATATGATCTTGCAATGTGAGATCATCGATGATTGCGCATGAAAGGTATTTCGGGAGGAAATTCTGGTAAGTTTTAATTTGTTAAGCGTGCTCAGTTATGAATTTTCAATATCATTAATCAGCAGTATTTTACCGGTTTATATAAATAAAATTTAAATATAAAAGCTGACTTTTGCGATAATGTTTTGAATTAATTATTTGCCGAAGTTTTTTCTATCGTAAGCGTAATTTTCTTTTCTCCTATATTGGAATACAGTTTGATTCTATAATTTCACAAATTTACATATTTACATGTCTGTTCTTATCAGTTGAAGTTTGAGTTTGAGCTTAGTTTTTCCCAATTATCATAATATTCATAAAAAATATGTTTATATCTAAGTTTTTGACGTGAGAAAATTTTTGGAAAGAATTTTACATAAAAAATCATCGCCATTAAGGATTTTTTTCTAATGGAATGGAATTGAATTTTTCTTCTATGTATGTATGTATGAAAATTTATAACAGTAGCTGTAAAAAAGGCCCAAGTGAAAATGTAGCTATGTACGTATATACATACATACATATGTATGTAAATTTGAGATGTTATTTTTTTGTATCAAAAAAAATACAACTTGGATATCTATGAAGCTTTTTTTAAAAAGAAACTCTTATAAATAAATAACAATAAAAATATGTAAATTAATTAATCGGACATACCAAGATCAACAAAACATAATAACAGATCAACAAAAAACTTCCATATATACTGTTTGCTACCAATGTTTCCTCTAGGAAAATAAGTCTCTGAGCATTTATTGAAAATTTGTTTAATTAATTAATATTTCTATTGGTGTTATATATGTATTGTTTATATGTAAGTAGGTAAGTAGTTTTTACCTTATTTTTCATATTAAACAATTAAATATAAATATTAAATTAAATATATTTAAAAGGTATTTAAAGAAAATACGATCGCATACGGGTCGAACACAGGATCCACACATTTCTTTTAATTTTTTTTAATTAATAGCTTAATATGCCATAACCCATGCGATGATATTTCATCGGGCACAACACTTGATGCTGCACTGAAGCTTTACTATACATACATATAAGTATGTAACTCCTTTAAATATTACTCATTTGCCAATATGTTCTTGAAAATATCGTTGGATTTTATTTCTTTTCTTTAAAAAAAATATTTTAATATTACTAAAGATACAAGCCAGGGGTTAAACAGAGCTGGTTTAAAGCTAACGTATTATTCTGTTCGGGGAAAATTTTATGATTTTGGTGAATTTCTTTTAATTGTAAAAATTTCGTCATTTAAAATAAGTAATAAAATATTATAAGTAATGAATTTTCCTTGTTACGAAAAAGAGTGGGGATCCCCAGTTGGAGATTTCGATTTTCCTTCGACCTTTTGCCGTTGTGGTAAGGAAGCTGACACAGCCTTTGAATACGACTTTACTGTTTCCATCGTTGGGTATTTAAGTAGCTCGAAGGTTGGACGTGGCCACACAGTCTGCTGAGACCAGTGCTGGTGCACAGAACTGCACTTCACTTCCGTTTTAGGCAACGTTTGTTTCCATTTTCCGGCAAAGATGCCAGCCAACGCGCCAGACTATTTGGAAACACAATCGGCTCCAAAGGAGACAATCTTAGATAATGGATACTGTGGTGCGACTTCGTCAGAGGACGAGTCCTGGACTAAGCCGCCAGCCATAAACGGAAGTGTGGAAAAGACCACTCCACCAGCGTGGTTCGCAAGTTTACCCCACAAAACTCGCCACGAAGATTTTATAAGGGAAGCTGCTGATATCTTGATAAACCAAGCTGTATTCCAGAGCACCAGCAGGTCGAATCGCGTGACAGAATGGAGGGACCCCGAAGAATTGAAAAGGATTCTGCAATTGGAACCGAGCGCTTCTCCGGAAAGTCAAGAAAAACTTCTGAAAAGATTAGAAGATGTGATAAAATATTCCGTCAAAACTGGACATCCCTATTTCGTCAACCAGTTGTTCTCAGCCGTAGATCCTTACGCTTTAGTAGGTCAATGGCTCGGAGATGCTTTGAATCCTAGCGTTTACACTTATGAAGTAGCACCAGTTTTCGTGTTGATGGAAGAGGCTGTATTGAAAGAGATGAGGACGATAGTCGGCTTTCCTGGAGGATGTGGAGATGGAATATTCTGCCCAGGTGGATCTATGGCTAATGGATACGCCATAAGTTGCGCTCGTTACGCCTTTAATCCAGAAACTAAGGTAGTAAATCCTATTTCTTATGCTTTTATCCTATACTTCCTAATTATGTTTCAACGTGGTTGCTTAAATTTTCAGAGCAAGGGTGTTAACGCTTCAGCTCGTTTGGTTTTGTTCACTTCTGAGGATGCTCACTACTCCGTGAAGAAGATGGCATGCTTCATGGGTATTGGAGCAGACAATGTTTACTTGATCAAAACTGATTCCTTGGGAAAGATGGATCCAGCTCATTTAGAAAGTGAAGTCAAGAGGGCTTTATCTGAAGGCGCTGCTCCTTTCATGGTTTCAGCGACGGCAGGAACTACCGTCTTGGGAGCCTTCGATCCTCTACCAGAAGTAGCTGACATATGCCAGAAGTACAAACTGTGGATGCACGTCGATGCAGCTTGGGGTGGAGGAGCTATGATTTCGAAGAAATACAAGAAGCTTCTCGCAGGAGTTGAAAGGTAGGTACCACTTTATTTAGATGTTTTATGAAACTATTATTTTCCAATTACATTGAACTAGATACTTTGTATAACTAATCTATGGTAGTTTTATACGTACAGTTTATAGATCCATTTTTTTGTATTATTTGAAAGTGTGCGGCGCATATATAATATATACATATGTACGAACACGCAGTCTACAACCCCATCCCTACAATTGAAAAGCACTTAGTTTGTTCTACTTGCGAATTTATTGTATAGTTTTTTTTTTCATTTATGTACATATGTACATACATTCTTTGCGGATTTCACATATGTATGTATTATAAATATTTGCATAACTTGTTTGGTGGGTGCCTTATTATTATTATGATTAATTTGTGAGAATATGGTATGCCATGAAAAAAAATCCACCTCAAGCAATTACAAAAAGTGGAAGTGGATTTTAAACAGTAATGTCCGGCACGTAAAGCAATTATTTAATTCCTCATTTGGATCATTCACTTCAAGGCAAACTCGGCTTGAGCTTGTTTATATGAATGATGAAATTAAAAAAAAAACTATTGGTTGACACAATGAGTGTGTTGAACTTGAATAACTTGAACCACGTTCTTTTCTGAAGATCAAGGAAACGGATTGTCACTATCGATCTTTTTTATTTACTTTGATTCCATATTACAACAATATTATTTTTTTTATTTAATCATTAATTAAGGATTTGCTGAGCTTCCGCTTCATCTTTACCAATTCAAAATTGTTCTATTTGCAATTTGATGAATACGTAAGTATTCCGATCATGTCCGTTCGCGGTTGTGTAATTTTTCAGCAAGGTCACAACTTTGGAACGTAGTCTTCAACACTCTAATCTATTGCACCAAATATTATAAAAATCGAGAGATACAAAAGATACTTCCAATGGGACTTATCATAGCACTGTAAATAATGGTTTACAAATCTGGCGTTGCAGTATAATCAAGAGTTATAATATTGAGCAACAACAAAAAATACTGGAGCGGAGACTAATCAATATCTATTAAGTCTGATCGCACTGAATTCGAATATGGGAATTATTTTTGTTGGTTTTCTCTCGTTCATGACATTTGAAAGTGCCGAGGATTTCGAATTTTGTAAAGGTTTGTTTAAACTCTCTAATATATATTGCAACAATATAAAATAATAATAAAAAAAAAAAAAACTAGTTCCATCTTCTTCGTTGTTGTTAAAATGTAATGCTCACAATCTAAATTCCAAGCCGCAATCTAAAATACTCGGCAGTTAAGGGATTTCCATCGAGAAATTCTGCTATGGTTATAAATTTAGAAATTCCGATGTAAACCAGTCTTTATAAACATTGACACGGATTACACGACCCATGTTCAATACTTTTTTTTCAATGCTACCTGGAAAGGTATCAAGTAATATTCTTGTTTATTTTGTACATGCTCAAAAAACAACGTCTCTTGGCGTATTTCAAGCTCATGGACTTGTTGGCAAAACGCCGATCGGCGTTCGTAAGCATTCAAAGGGTTAAGCAGCTACTCTCGAAATTAAACAATCGACTACATATCTATATGTATATGTATATAAAAATGAATGTCTGTGTGTGTGTCTCGAATAGGGTCCTAAACCACGGACCCGATTACGATGCAACTTTCAGGATTTGTTGTATGCATGTCCGTGAAGATTAATGTGAAAAAAAACGGGAAAAACCTCTGAATAATAATATTCGTAATAACGATTTTACTGACGCGGAAGTAAAGCTATCTTCCCGCCTTCAACGCATCACGCCGCGAGTGTGACAATAATCGCGCCGCGCCTACCTCGCACTCGAATGTGCTCGGGAACGGGAATTGCACGCGTTATTGTGGCATTGCAACGCATGCCGGGTTCAGCTAGTATTAAAATAAAATGTTTATCCGCTATGCAAATACATAGCTTCCATTGCAGAACCATCAGATTTAGTTACTTTTTGATGACAAATGGTGTTCAGAAGAGGTCAAAGCTCAAGCTCGAGGGGTTCTCATACAAAATATTATGAAAAAACTTTCGAAAAATTCGGCTAGATTACATCAATTCATTTTTTGATCTAAAAGTGTTCATTTTAATCATTTCAGAGCTGACTCTGTCACTTGGAACCCTCACAAGTTGCTTACGGCTCCTCAGCAGTGCTCCACTCTTCTCGTCCGTCATCAGGGTGTACTCTCAGACGTCCACTCAGCCAACGCTACTTACTTATTCCAAAAGGACAAGTTCTACGACACCCAATACGATACCGGAGATAAGCACATACAGTGCGGCAGACGAGTGGACGTATTGAAGTTTTGGTTCATGTGGAAGGCGAAAGGTACGGTCGGTTTTGAGCAACACATCGACAAGGTATTCGAGAACGCTGAATATTTTGCGGAGAACATCAGAAATCGGGAAGGCTTCGAAATGGTCCTCGATCAGCCCGAGTGCACGAACGTTTGCTTCTGGTATATCCCGCCTAGTTTGAGGAACAAGAAACAACACACCGACTACAACCAGAAGTTGCACGCGGTGGCTCCCAAGATCAAAGAACGAATGATGAAAGAGGGTACCATGATGGTGACGTATCAACCGCAAAACGAGCTGCCAAACTTTTTCAGAATAGTATTCCAAAATTCAGGTCTCGAAAAGTCAGACATGCTATATTTTATTCGGGAAATCGAACGGTTAGGATGCGACTTATAGGTCAATCCATTGTTTTACTTTAGTTACTTTGTACTGTGTTAAGTTAATTTAGGGTATTTATGTAAAATGTATATGTAAATAAAACTAAAGTACAGTTAGATATAGGAGTGTAAAAATAATTTATATAATAAATAGATATGCATATCGATTCTATACTATTTTTTTTATTTTATTGGAGGAAATGTGTTATTTTATATATGTATGTGTTATTATTTTAAAGAAAGTAGATAGGCGCACCGACATCTCAGCGCAAACCAACTTAGCGCCGACTTTTCGGCGCAGAGAACTCAGCGTAACAACAATTCAGCGCATGAACTATTCAGCACAACGACAATTCAGCACAAAATCATTTTTTTCAATAAGTTGTGCCCCCACAGGGAGCGTAGCCTCATGGCGCGTAGCCGTATGGGGTTGGGGCCTCGAAGGGGGCGCAGGGGGCGCAACCTCAGGTGGCGCAGCCGCTGGTTTCTAGACTTAATATATTTCAATATTTTTTTTAATATAAAAAACTAGCTGTATTACCCGGCTTCGCTCAGTGTTTATAATATAAACCGCTTAAACATGACTAAGCTAATTTAATTAAAAAAAAAAAAAAAATTTAAAAATTAAAAAAAAAAAAATTAAAAAAAAAATTAAAAAAAATTAAAAAAAAAATCAAAAAAAAAAATCAAAAAATTTTTTTTAAACAATCAAAAAAAAAATCAAATTTTTTTTTTGCCTTCTAGGGCTTCGCCCTCGGCACCCCCCTGAGCCTTTGCCTTCTAGGGCTTCGCCCCTCCACGCCCCATGAGCAATTGCCGTTTAGGGCTTCGCCCCCATGATCAGTTGCCTTTTAGGGCTTCGCCCCTCCGCGCCCCCATGATTCAAAGCCGTCTAGGGCTTCGCCCCCCTTAGTTAATGCCTTTCAGGGCTTCGCCCCCCGCGCCCCCAAGATTAATTGCCGTTTCGGGCTTCGCCCCCCTTAGTTAATGCCTTTTAGGGCTTCGCCCCTCCGCACCCCCATGATTAAATGCCGTCTAGGGCTTCGCCCCCCTTAGTTAATGCCTTTTAGGGCTTCGCCCCCCGCGCCCCCAAGATTAATTGCCGTTTAGGGCTTCGCCCCCCTTAGTTAATGCCTTTTAGGGCTTCGCCCCTCCGCGCCCCCATGATTAAATGCCGTCTAAGGCTTCGCCCCCATGATCAGTTGCCTTTTAGGGCTTCGCCCCCCGCGCCCCCAAGATTAATTGCCGTTTAGGGCTTCGCCCCCCTTAGTTAATGCCTTTTAGGGCTTCGCCCCTCCGCGCCCCCATGATTAAATGCCGTCTAAGGCTTCGCCCCCATGATCAGTTGCCTTTTAGGGCTTCGCCCCTCCGCGCCCCCATGATTAATTGCCGTCTAGGGCTTCGCCCCCCTTAGTTAATGCCTATTAGGGCTTGCGCCCCATGAGGCTGGGCCCCCCGGGCCCCCTTCGGGGCCCCACGGGGCTGCGCCCCTTGTGGCGCCCCCTTTTGAGCCCCATGGGGCTGCGCCCCATGAGGCTGGGCCCCCCGGGCCCCCTTCGGGGCCCCACGGGGCTGCGCCCCTTGTGGCGCCCCCTTTTGAGCCCCATGGGGCTGCGCCCCATGAGGCTGGGCCCCCCGGGCCCCCTTCGGGGCCCCACGGGGCTGCGCCCCTTGTGGCGCCCCCTTCGGGGCTTCACGGGGCTGCGCCCCTTGTGGCACCCCCTTTTGAGCCCCATGGGGCTGCGCCCCATGAGGCTAGGCCCCCCGGGCCCCCACGGGGCTGCGCCCCTTGTGGCGCCCCCTTTTGAGCCCCATGAGGCTGAGCCCCCCGGGCCCCCTTCGGGGCCCCACGGGGCTACGCCCCTTGTGGCGCAGCCCCGTGGGGGCCCGGGGGGCCTAGCCTCATGGGGCGCAGCCCCATGGGGCTCAAAAGGGGGTGCCACAAGGGGCGCAGCCCCGTGAAGCCCCGAAGGGGGCGCGGGGGGCCCAGCCTCATGGGGCGCAGCCCCATGGGGCTCAAAAGGGGGCGCCACAAGGGGCGCAGCCCCGTGGGGCCCCGAAGGGGGCCCGGGGGGCCCAGCCTCATGGGGCGCAGCCCCATGGGGCTCAAAAGGGGGCGCCACAAGGGGCGCAGCCCCGTGGGGCCCCGAAGGGGGCCCGGGGGGCCCAGCCTCATGGGGCGCAAGCCCTAATAGGCATTAACTAAGGGGGGCGAAGCCCTAGACGGCAATTAATCATGGGGGCGCGGAGGGGCGAAGCCCTAAAAGGCAACTGATCATGGGGGCGAAGCCTTAGACGGCATTTAATCATGGGGGCGCGGAGGGGCGAAGCCCTAAAAGGCATTAACTAAGGGGGGCGAAGCCCTAAACGGCAATTAATCTTGGGGGCGCGGGGGGCGAAGCCCTAAAAGGCAACTGATCATGGGGGCGAAGCCTTAGACGGCATTTAATCATGGGGGCGCGGAGGGGCGAAGCCCTAAAAGGCATTAACTAAGGGGGGCGAAGCCCGAAACGGCAATTAATCTTGGGGGCGCGGGGGGCGAAGCCCTGAAAGGCATTAACTAAGGGGGGCGAAGCCCTAGACGGCTTTGAATCATGGGGGCGCGGAGGGGCGAAGCCCTAAAAGGCATTAACTAAGGGGGGCGAAGCCCTAAACGGCAATTAATCTTGGGGGCGCGGGGGGCGAAGCCCTAAAAGGCATTAACTAAGGGGGGCGAAGCCCTAGACGGCATTTAATCATGGGGGTGCGGAGGGGCGAAGCCCTAAAAGGCATTAACTAAGGGGGGCGAAGCCCGAAACGGCAATTAATCTTGGGGGCGCGGGGGGCGAAGCCCTAAAAGGCATTAACTAAGGGGGGCGAAGCCCTAGACGGCTTTGAATCATGGGGGCGCGGAGGGGCGAAGCCCTAAAAGGCAACTGATCATGGGGGCGAAGCCCTAAACGGCAATTGCTCATGGGGCGTGGAGGGGCGAAGCCCTAGAAGGCAAAGGCTCAGGGGGGTGCCGAGGGCGAAGCCCTAGAAGGCAAAAAAAAAATTTGATTTTTTTTTTGATTTTTTAAAAAAAATTTTTTGATTTTTTTTTTGATTTTTTAAAAAAAAAAAAATCAAAATTTTTTTTGCCTTCTAGGGCTTCGCCCTCGGCGCCCCCCTGAGCCTTTGCCTTCTAGGGCTTCGCCCCTCCACGCCCCATGAGCAATTGCCGTTTAGGGCTTCGCCCCCATGATCAGTTGCCTTTTAGGGCTTCGCCCCTCCGCGCCCCCATGATTAAAATCCGTCTAGGGCTTCGCCCCCCTAAGTTAATGCCTTTTAGGGCTTCGCCCCCCGCGCCCCCAAGATTAATTGCCGTTTAGGGCTTCGCCCCCCTTAGTTAATACCTTTTAGGGCTTCGCCCCTCCGCGCCCCCATGATTAAATGCCGTCTAAGGCTTCGCCCCCATGATCAGTTGCCTTTTAGGGCTTCGCCCCTCCGCGCCCCCATGATTAATTGCCGTCTAGGGCAATTAATCATCGCCCCCCTTAGTTAATGCCTATTAGGGCTTGCGCCCCATGAGGCTGGGCCCCCCGGGCCCCCTTCGGGGCCCCACGGGGCTGCGCCCCTTGTGGCGCCCCCTTTTGAGCCCCATGGGGCTGCGCCCCATGAGGCTGGGCCCCCCGGGCCCCCTTCGGGGCCCCACGGGGCTGCGCCCCTTGTGGCGCCCCCTTTTGAGCCTCATGGGGCTGCGCCCCATGAGGCTGGGCCCCCCGGGCCCCCTTCGGGGCCCCACGGGGCTGCGCCCCTTGTGGCGCCCCCTTTTGAGCCCCATGGGGCTGCGCCCCATGAGGCTCGGCCCCCCGGGCCCCCTTCGGGGCCCCACGGGGCTGTGCCCCTGTTGGCGCCCCCTTTTGAGCCCCATGGGGCTGCGCCCCATGAGGCTGGGGCCCCACGGGGCTGTGCCCCTTGTGGCGCCCCCTTTTGAGCCCCATGGGGCTGCGCCCCATGAGGCTGGGCCTCCCGGGCCCCCTTCGGGGCCCCACGGGGCTGCGCCCCTTGTGGCGCCCCCTTTTGAGCCCCATGGGGCTGCGCCCCATGAGGCTGGGGCCCCACGGGGCTGCGCCCCCCGGGCCCCCTTCGGGGCTGCGCCCCTTGTGGCGCCCCTGGCGGGGCCCCATGAAGCTACTCGCCTTGCGCCCCCGCGGGGGTGAATCCATTGAAACGAAAAAAAAAATCGGCGCCCATGGATCGAAAAAAAAAAAAAATCGAATCACGTGTTCGATGACGTCACCGATCTACGGACGACGAAGACGACGACGACGACGACGACGACGACGACCAAGGATATTTACATACATACAAAGTCTCTTTCCAAATTATAGATTATAAGAAGAAAGAAAAGATAAAAATAAAATTAAAAAATAAAATTTTAAATTTTTTTATTTTGTTTACTATTAGATTAGTTATGTTTAAGCGTTTTATATTACAAATACCTAGCGAAGCCGGGTAATACAGCTAGTTTTATATAAATTTATGTATTTGAATACTCATTTATTATTTTTTATTAAATTGGCTGTCACGAACAAACATACATATACATTTAGTAAGTCTCTTATAAAAAATTATATGTATACGAAATTATTTGTATACCAGAATCCGGTGCCTGCGCTCCCACGGATGCGCTCCCTAGGGCTTCACCCCCGGAGTCTGCGCCCTCTAGGGCTTTGCCCTCGGCATCTTTGCCCCCAGGGACTTCGAATCCTTTGAATCGAAAAAAATCGATTTGTTTGTTTGATGACGTCACGGATTTACGAGCCAACGAACGAAGGTATGGTAAACGGACTACTAGTCATATGTGAACCAGTCACAGGACAACCGGTCGCTATAGATCGGTCACACGAGATCACCCGTCACACTAAAACTGGTCACACCCGAAAATTAGACCAATTAAAAATTTGACCAATTTTTAATTTTTAATATTTGGGCAGTTTTCTGTACGGCAATTTTCCTGTGCGACAGTTATCCTGGTAGCGATTCACATTTGGGATGTGACCCGTTTACTCTTATCTGTATCATACTTTCTTTCCCCCGCAATGTCTGCATCACGTTCATGCACGAGTTGTGGCCAACGCGCGGGGGCGAGGTTAGAGGTGGTGGCAGCAGTGAGTGGCGCCAAGTTCAGTTCTAAGCTCATGAACTAAGATGGCGGGTTCGGGAAGTGGAAGTGGTCTTCGGATGGTCGCGCTGCGGTCGTTGCAAGCGGACGCCGCGGGGTGCATGCTGGTGGCCGTCATCATCGCCAAGAGTGCGCCCAGAGTGTTCAAGAAGACGGGCCCGGAGTCGGGAACGGGAACGGGAACGGGAGCCGGCGGGGAGTCCAAAGGCGTGTTCTCGTTCACCATCAGGGACTCGACGATAGACACAGCCAACTGCTCGGCTTGGGGCTCTCCCCACTTCGTCATGTCGCTCGACCAGATGTTTCACGTCGGAGACGTCGGTCACTATCCCCGCTTTCTATTATACACATACACACACACACACACACTCTCATCTGCTTTCATTCCGTTGGTAACGCCGAATATTTTGCATTTTCAGTCGACATTTTGAGCCCCCAAATCAAGTCAAGACAGTTGGAAAGCCGAAGCGAGCAATATCAACCTTTGGTAATGTGTCCGTCTCTACCGTACAGTACATCTCCATTTATTTCCACACTCTTAATCATAGCTTGTTTTGTTTTCAATGCAGGTTTCGTCGCCGTTTAAAATTATACTGAACGAAAGGCAATCTGAGATTACTATACACGAAGCTGAAAACTATACGAACTATTTGCCTCTGTTGCATCTGCCTACTAAATCAGCGGCTGGATATTTCACGTTGGCCGATGTCGAAAAAAGCTGTCTGTATCTTATAGTTTCTATAGATTAATCTATTTAAGTATTCCGTTTAAAGGATCCGACCCAGATCAGACTTGGCTAAAGTACAACATCAAACAAACGAAATTTCTCTTATATGTACAAATATGTTATTGAAAATAATCAATATAATGATACTAGCTTTGGTACTTTTCAACAAACTTCAAATTGTAACATTGAAAAGAGAATGGAATGCAACCAATGATTATACATATCTAGTGATTATAATATGTATATCATTTTTGATCAATACAATGTAAAATTCATTCTGCGTAGGTTTGCCAGGTTTCTGATATCACAGATATACTATTTCGAACAATCAAAAAAAAAAAAAGAAATTGTAGAATTAAGAAAGAAATTAAGAAAAAATACATCACTTTATTTCAATTATAACATATGTGAATATGTATATATAATATAAGAGAACATATGAAAAATAGTCGCATGATAATCCGCAGGAATAACAGTTATTAAAATACAATACAATCACAAAAATTAAATTTTGATTTAAACGAAAAAATAAATGCAATCATTACAGTTTTATTAAAATTATATATTTCCGAGCTTTTAGCTTGTTTCAAAATATGTTCGCCTTTTTTTACGCTCGATAAAAAATGTCTAAAAACATTACAATTGTAATCAAAATTTTGCCTGATCATTAATTCAGCTTCTACAGTTTTTAATAATTGTTTAGTTGCTCCAGGTTGCACTCATTAAACCAAATATTCATTCTCAAATTGCATTGGAATGTGGAATTGAGAGTATGTGGGCCACAATTTTATACAAATTATTGCAAACAGAATGATCTACATATAAAAAATATTATCCATTTCTCATCTATTGTTTTGTTCCTAGTTTGCTTTAGTCATATTCAGTAAAAATTTGTTTAATAGACATCAACATTGCAAGTAATATTAAATAATTTCAGATTCACTCGGATTGAGCTGATAGGAACACTTTCAGCTGACGCTGACAGTTTCAAATATTATTCATAAATGATTAAGCGAGCCTCTATAACTATACATATGAACATTTCTGCACATATCTTTATAAATTTAGTTAAGTCTGGATTCTCAGAGACAATGCTGGACTCAGGATTTGTCTGTTGAACTCGGGACAAATAGGGACTCAAATAGAATCGTATAAATAACAATTTATGCGATTGTATTTTATCTTTCCCTGTACTCTTTGAATAGTTCAATATTGAATACTTTGTAAATCCTTTCACATTATTTAAAGCCTTTTAAGTCAAATAATCCAATACTTATTTAACAACTCATTTTCTGAAGATAGCACAATTCTCTTGACAGTTTTATCAATGAATTTTCGTTTGATTTTGAAATTCTTTTTACTATTCAAAATAAATCTTAGATCTATTCTAATATAGATCATTTTCTATTTTAAAAATTAGTTTTGTTGTTAGTATTTTTAGTATATAGCATACCATAGGGAAAAAGCTTTCCAACTATTTATCAATGAATCATTTGGGTTGGTTCCATCAGACGAAACAAATTGAATTCAATCCAGTTTTTTCTCTATTTATGAAAAGTTTTAATTAAATAGATAATTTTTTTATTTTGCAGCTCAAGATTTTAGAGAGGATACGATTGACTTATTAGTCGCTGTGAGAGCTGTAGCACAACCTCGTAATATAAAAACCAAATTTGGTAAAAATTACACTAATTATTTCATTTATATTATACAATTCAATTAAAATAAAAACTTAATAAAATAATAAATTCACAAAAAGCCAAAAATTTATTTACATCAAGTATCAAATCAGAAGCTTATTATATTTCAATGATTTAAATAGACTTTTGTCTCTAATGATATTATAATAATTATATTTTGTATCATTTTAAACTCATGTATTGACTGTGCATGTGAAGGTGAAGAAATACAAAACCGGGAAGTGTCCGTGATGGATCAAACGACCACAAATCCTTTCAAAATTATGATTTGGGAACCGGAAGCAATTAAAAGAGCATCGTCCTGGCAATCCCGCGAGACTGTCCTCTTCATCTCCGACATAAAACTGGAATGGAACAACTTCAACAAAGCCATAGTGGGTCGCATCATCGGGCGCACGGTCATCACCGAGGATCCGCACACCGCTGAAGCCGAAGCTTTGAGAGTGTACGCGAGACATGCCCCAATACTGAGAAGTGCAGTCATCGACCGAGTCTCCCAAGATATTCCAGATCGTAAAATCAATTTGCAACAACGACAAATACTAATGATTAAATTGTAATTTTAATAATCGTGGGCATGAATTCCACAGCGATTAGTATCAGAAGCGTAATGACGGTGCAGCAAGTGCTCGATCGGGCCAACGTCGAGGAACACGTCCAATTTACCGCTTTGATGTATGCCGTAATAACCCAAATGGACCTGGATGGCTGCAACAAAGTCACACTCACTAAATGGTAGCAAAAAAAGCTGAGTATTTGAGATAAATGTGTGAGAAGTTATTTACTCTTTATGTCTTTTAGTGTGAGTTGTTCTTCAATCGTGAAGGAGACGAAGACAGCGTGTGATAATATAGAATGTTCTGTAGCTTCGGGTGCTGAAAATATGGAGCCGGAGATTAACTTTAATGTATACGTAACATTGACCGATCATACGGGATCTCTTCGGAACTGTAGGCTCACGGGAAAGTTTGCCGAACAAGTGCTCGGCTGCTCGGTGAATAAACTTGCTATTTTTCTTATAATATTCTTGTTTTTTTTATTGTTTTAATGTTTTTGTTTGGATTTTTTAGGTAGTTGAGTTTCTTTCTATGGATGTTGATGCGAAAGGCCAATTAAAATGGCGTTTTTTGTTGGAAAGATGCACCGTTAGGATTGTCGTTATGAAGGGGCCTCTCGTTTCCATATTGACTTGTTCTGTTGGCGATCCGAATGAAGTTGTCAGTAAATTGCCAGTTTACTGAATTTATTTTAAGTTGTTAATTGGTTGATAATAAACAAATAAAAAATTGTTGCTATGTCGTAGTATAAAAAGTTAAGCTGTTCTTATAGTCTTGTTGACAAATTCGAAGCCGAAATATTAATATGGCAAAAAAGATTTTAAAAATAAATATATATGATTCACTTGTTTTTTATTTTATTATATTTATGTCGCTTAATTTTCGTAGATCCGATAAGCATTTTATTAACTTACATATACTAAGATTCAGTTCAATAGGAATAACGGTGTTTAAAAATTATTTTTAAAATATCCAATATTTATTCACTCATCTTATTAATTCCAATTTCCAATAAATCATAGGTTCATAGAATAGTCCAGACGTATATACATAGAAAATTGAGTGGTTTAAATAAATCAATGCGGGGATCACAAATACATCCACTTGTTCAAAAAGACAAAGTAAAAGCTTTCATTAAAAAGTTGAAGTTATGGAAATCAAATTTACAAAAGAATGAGTTGGATATGTTTTCACTTTCCAAAAATTTCTAGCCCACAGCCAATATTGAAGCAAGTAAAAATCTTTTTATTGACCACTTGGATGGTTTTGTCCTGCATTTTTCCTTGATTTCTCAAAAGTTTTTGTGGATACAGAATCCATTTAACTACAATGAAGAAGACGAATTCGAGCTGACAACCATCGAAAAAGAAAAATGATAGAATTATCATGCGATAGCTCACTAAAACAAAAGTTTCAAAATTAAACCGTAATTAAATTTTCGATGAATCTTAGTGGAGAGTATGAATCTTTGTATTGCAAAGCAATGCAAGTGCTTCTACAGTTGGTAACGTCTTATTTATGCGAAACGGGCTTTTCGGCACTAGCTGCAATGAAAACCAAATATCGAGCCAGGTTAACTTTGTGCCAATAAACAACAACATCCTTCGCATTAAATTTTGAAGTGTTAGATGTAGTTTAATTAGTAATTTAATATAAAAATAAATATACGTTGTTACGGGGACGAGAAGGAGATAGTGTAAAAATATTATAGTCACAGATTTTGTCAGATGATTATATTATTTAAATAGCAGTAAGTATACACGAGATAAATGTACAAGTTACTAGTCAGGCTGTTTAATCGCAAGTGCTTTTCAATATGTTTAACATGAGCATATTTTCAATAAGGGTAACAATTTCAACCAATCACAGTTTGGTAAAACAACTGGTGATTAACAGTGGCATTCATGCGTAAGATAGTTTTAGTATTTGATATATGTATCCCTTGAAATGGTTTCGTAGATACACACAATTAGTCATGCAAATTAATGAGGGATAATAATATTTGAGGGAAACACAATTCGTGAGAAAAATGTAGAAAAGCAATAAAGTTAATTAAAAACAATATTTTAAGATTTAGTGTTTACATATGTATCCCTTGAGTGTATCGAGAAATGGTTGGGTAGATACACACAATTCGTTGTGCAGATTAAAAGGGATAATAATATTTGAGGGTAACGAAAGTCGTGAGACAAAAATATAGCTAAACCAATAAAGATTTTGAAAGTCTCATAAATAACCTTAAAGGGAAATATCAATTAAACGTGCGCTCAAAGAATCAAGATCAAACAACAAGCGGGAATACAGAGTAATATAAGTACATACATAGGTTGTAAGATATTCACTACATAACAACGTTTTCGTATACATTTGTTATAGCAAAACCTTTTTATTATTCTGTCTATTGTAGTGTTTAGTATTTTTTTTTAATAAAGGTTTATTATTTAAAACGTGTCTATATTATTATATCTATTAAAAAAAAGGTAGGGAGGCGCGGAAAAAATTTTTTTTAGGGAGGCGTATTAGCATAAAGTTTGGAAACCGCTGCCGTAACTATCACTAGTATTATGGGGATCTAGTCTTGTTGTGAAGGTCTTCTTCACCACCAGTCCGCCATGTATTATAGACAGGTTCGTCTGTGTTCGGTATTAATACAACTATATGTTGAATGTGATATTTATTCGATAGTAACACGTATACACAAGTATGATTAATTGTTGGTAAAAGTATATCGTTCAGAGGTCTCTAGATGTGGTAGAGGGTCGCTGGCTCGGCATTCGGCTATGTTCAGCAAGTCTCTGGATACGGCAGTGTGTTGCTGGCTCGTTGTTCGGCTATGTTCGGCAAGTCGCTGGATATGGTAGAGTGTCGCTGGCTCGGCATTCGGCTATGTTCAGCAAGTCTCTGGATACGGCAGTGTGTTGCTGGCTGGTTGTTCTTCCAAGTCCGCGTAGTGAAGTGGTGGCTGGTCAGGAGCTGGATGTTGACTGGGGTTGTTTGGGTTGTACCTCCTTTTATATGGTTTCTGGAATGCTTGGTGGAAGTGGTTATTGATGCGTACGAAAGGAATTTGCTTTCGTCGAGGCGTCGAATTTTCTGGAATGCTTGGTGGAAGTGGTTGTACGAGCATTTAGTTTGTTGATGCGTACGAAAGGAATTTGCTTTCGTCGAGGCGTCGAATTTTCTGGAATGCTTGGTGGAAGTGGTTGTACGAGCATTTAGTTTGTTGATGCGTACGAAAGGAATTTGCTTTCGTCGAGGCGTCGAATTTTCTGGAATGCTTGGTGGAAGTGGTTGTACGAGCATTTAGTTTGTTGATGCGTACGAAAGGAATTTGCTTTCGTCGAGGCGTCGAATTTTCTGGAATGCTTGGTGGAAGTGGTTGTACGAGCATTTAGTTTGTTGATGCGTACGAAAGGAATTTGCTTTCGTCGAGGCGTCGAATTTTCTGGAATGCTTGATGGTGTTCCGCTCGATGTATTTTGTTGTTGCGGAATATTCTCGAAGGATTTTGGCATCGTTCCGCTTGGTGAATGTGACGAGATTCCCACAGTATTATTAATGAATTAAATAAAATCCTTGTTCTAATTGTTTATTTTAAAACATTCGAGTAAATATATTTCACGTCCAGTATTTAAAATATCTACATACTGTGGCGTTGAGATATTCTTGTTGAATTGTAAACAAATGCATATGTATGTTGGAATTTTATAATGAATGCACGATCAATAACCGATCGATATCCAGTATCGAAATTGGATCCGACGAGGCGATGACTAATGGAGTTATGAGTTTCAGGGATTACCCGCACGAGTAGAGAGTCGGTTTAGTGTTGCCAGGTACGGTGTTTAGTTGCACAAAAAAAATACAGCTTTAAAATGCGAGGTGGGGGAACACTGCAGTTATTGACCATTTTTATTCAAATATATGTAATATATTAACGCCAATTGGCGGTAAATAAAAATATATTGCTATCAGGTAGTAACAAACAAGGACCACTATCAAAGTTTTAAAAGGCACCTGTTACTATTTACTATCTATTTATTTAATTAAAAAATATAAATAGCTACCTATGATTTTGTTCGCAATGATGAAGATGATTTATAATATTACAGTTGCAAATTTACAATAAGTTTGATATGAGTACTGATGTTCAAACACTGGCAATTTATTTATGACCTTGTATTGAGGGGTAATTCCCGACTGACGAACGCTCGCCATTCTAGCGAGTTCCTCTCTCTGGGTCGCATTCGCTTTCGCAATTGGCTTTCGCTGGACGTTCGCTTCCTGTGAAGAGACTTTTGGAATAGGTATCTCGTCGTGTTGGAGCTTCGAAGCTGCTTGCATTGTGTGGAATCGGAATCAGAATCAGGATTTGATGTAATTATTTTCATTACCTTTTTACTTTATCTATGTACGTAGTAACAATAGGTGAAGCTTTGTGATCATACAAAAATTGGAACTCGAGATTTTGACTGAATCGAACACTGATTTTGAACACTTTCATTATCTAGAAAACATGTTAGTCCTATTGAACCGTTGAAATGTTAGGCTTATCGAATCCATAGTCGTATCAAACTGAAACTTAGTATCGGTCTCTGTAATGCTAATCGATACGATGATTTTTTTTTTTAATTTTTAAGTTGACCGGAAATGGTACCTCCCCTTATACATAGGTGTCGTTTTTTTTCTTTTCAAGCTTTTGGATTCAATTATCTTCTAAACCACTCAACGGATCAGACTGAAATTTTTTTTTGATATAATAGAAATTATAAATTTTATACAGTGATATTTTTTAAATATGTATCTATACCTCAACCGTAAGTAGTACTTTAACTCTAGAGCAGCGTTCCCAACCCTTTTTGGTTCGTGTACCACTTGGTAGAACATTACACTAAATTGTACCACCATATAAAAATTAATGTATATTATGAAATTTGTTATTGCAAGTGTAATTATATAGTATTTGCATGGTAAGGAATGCAATGGATCTTTTTTGTAAAGAAATTTTGTGGAAAAAAGTTATTTGCCGAGTCACAATTATAATATGATCCAAGTTTAATATATTGATATTATATTTCGACATACTTCTATTACTGGTTTTGGTTTTAATAAAAACATAAAATTACAAAGTTCGTATAATATACATATGTATATTCTTTTCTTAATTAAATCTCTTTACAAAATAAATAAATGTGCGCGCGCAGAATACGACAGGAAAAGCCCGTTCCTCTTGTTCCTGTTGTATCCTGCTCGCGCAAATTAAGTGAGTATGTACCGTTTACCATGCACCCTTTTTTTTTTTGATCTTTCGACTTAAGATCTTTCGATTTTCGATCTTTCCCTTCCGATATTTGCATTTTCGGTAATTTAACATTCCGGCTCGTCACGTAGACCCGTACATACATAAACATACATATGGGCACAAAAGACTACTGTAGCAAAGCTCTTCTTTTTTACTTTTAAATCGAAATGACTAACGGCCAACTGCATTATTTTCGTATCTGGTCTACTAATTCGATATACATTCATATATCACTGGTTGTTAATGGGGACGTAAACGCCCTATTGTGGGCGATTTAAAGGTCTGGGGGGGCCATTTTTAAGGGAGTTTAAGTAGGTGATTTGATGAAAGACTTGCTTGAACTTTTAATGCCAGATTAGGCATTAATCCATTTTTATTAGATTTAGAAAGTATTGGTTGAAATTTAAAAAAAGCTCTTTATTGAGTTAAAAACAGACTGAAGCTAAAATAATATTCAATCAATGTTATTATGATGTTTTTTCGGTCCATTTTCATCATTTATACCCCTTCTGTGGAGAGAGGTAAAATTACCCATTATAGCATTTCCTTCATCATATTTATAATAGTAGAAAAAGGGTTTAGCGCATATATGTATTTAAAAAAAAAACGAGATCGATTACAGATTTACTTTTTTATTGAAACTATGCTGTAATAATAATGACTTTTCTTTTAAGAATCTTAATAATAATAAATTTGATAATTTTTTAGTTTTAAATTCGTTAAACTCAATCGTCATGATGAGTTAAACAAATTTGATCTGATATCTCAAATCTTGGTACAGTAACTTAAAACTTTATTATCTTATTAATGTTTTAAAATGTGATTTTACAGATGGATGGATATTTTTTTAAAAATTAGCTGAAAGTCTATTGGTTACAAAATCGAAATCAGGATTGCAAATCGAGGTAAAGAATTGGATTTATTTATGTAAATTAAATAGATTGAGAAGACATTGAAAATGCCAAAGGCGGGCAACGTAGCTAGAAGAATGGGTGAAAGGTGGAAAATATAAGTGTTAAAATGGTACCCGAGAGAATGTGAAAGGAAGATATGTAGATACACGAAATTGGCATAATAGACACGTGGTTAACCAGCAGATTAAACTAGTCACTAGTCACTATATGCTAACCACTAGTCACTTGTGGTTAGCATATAATGCTTTGAACGAAGTGGTCACGGGTTCAAATCCCACTGGTTTCTGTTGGCTAGTCCTTGGATTTGTGATTGTGAGGTTGTGACAGGTTGATCTGATTTTCATTGAAACAGTTCCAACAAATTGGCAACCTTTGCCCATTTCTCGCAAGTTTCGATTTTTCAGAATCTCGAATTTCGCTGATTCGTTTAAAAATGCTGCAAATTTGTCCATAAATGTCTCGCAAATTTTGATTTTATAAGCATCTCAAAATTTGACGATTCATATAGAAAAAAATGCTCAGAAAATGTAAGTTTATCAAAAAATTGTCAAAATTTATCCATAAATGTCTATATATATGTATGATACCTTGTTAAAATTATTCTAAAAAAAAGTATATCGATGTTTGTAATTGGCCAGGAAGGCGCATTGGGGTTGACCTGTTAAGCTTTTTTGGCATATACATACATATATGTACATATGTATGTAATAATAAAAAATAAAATATAATTTGTGAGTTGCGATGAATTAGAGTTGCGCAATACATCAGTGGATGGTGTATGACTAAATGATGATGATTAAGAAAATTGTTGTATGTATGTACATAGGAAGTATAACAGTATTTTGTGAATTAATTGTGGTGTAGTGTTTTTAACCAGTGTGTTTTAATTGCAGTAATCTAAGAAAAAATGGAAAAGGAGCATGAAATTTATAATGCAGATGAACCAGGTGAAATTCGTACTGATGATCAAATAGAGTTGAGAAGAAAAATGGTATTCAACGTAGATGGAAAACAATACATCGAGGGAGAGTGGCAAGAAAACAATTTGGTAGAAATATTGTCGTGTCAATTCAGTGTTTCGCATATTAAAGAAAACACATTTTATATCAGGAAGCAAATTCTAGGATATTGGTTTATAATTGACGAAGTAGATTTTGCGGCCCGAATTGAAATTTTGGATATAATCGGCTTGGACGTGGAAAATATCTTTATGAATAATGGTATTCATAGATTTTTACGTAATAGAATGAAAATAACGGAAATTATAAAGGACGGGTTGATGGACAAAAGAAACGACTGTTTGAGGGTTTTTATCAATCTTATCGATGATGTTAGTAATTCAATTGGTGATAATGTCAACGATACTGATGATATTTTACAAATTTACATTGAAATCGGAAAAGCTAAAGGGGCAGATGCGTCATCTAAAAATGTTTCTATTATGAATAAGCTCATCAAAAATAAACACGTTTCGATGACAATTAAGGATATTGCGAGAGATTTCTTAGATGTGCAATTATCCATTTATGAAAGAAGAAAAATACTCCCAAAAATTGAAACTTTCGAGATTACTAATTTCAATCTGGCAGATCGATTGAAAGTAATCATCAGGCAGGGCTTAGAGCGCCATAAAGTTTTTTTGGAAAAAACATTTGTATCAGATTTTCATCTTGATGTCAACGATTTATCAGAAAAACAGCTATTGTTTATATCCAAACGCGATATGAAGTTGATTTCAGATCTTGCATCTATCTCTAGCGAAGAATGTTTTTCTGGTATTTTAAACCAATTTCAAACCTCTTTCATTAAAAATGTTAAAGCCCATGCGAAGCATGTTTCTGTCAAAGACGACAGACTATTTATTGATCCTATTGTTTATTATGTTTTTAAAAGTTTCGTCGAGCTTATAACAATTGTCAGTGATATAACAAATATGACTATTGAAGACACTTTGAATAGTATTCAAACAAATACTGAAATACGCTGGAAATTATCTAGCTTCTTAAATTTGACTTATGAGAGACAGTGTCGCTTCATCTTTCAATTAATCATGTTTTTCAATAATGATCCAAATAAAAAATTAAATCATAAATTTAAAATTTTAAACTCGCAAGACAAGTGCGTTTCTGGTAACTCAATTCCAGAAAAAATTAAGAATCTATTACATTTCGATATAATATTCAATACATTGGATAAGTTTGCAAATATACCAGAAGAACGACGCATATGGCTATGTATACTTGACGATGCAATGTCTATAGAATGGAACGATAATCGTTTTGAAATATATCAGCCTGTGCTGTCTGACTTTGTCAATTATATCAGCAAATCCGATGACACCTTGGAAGCTTTTCGCATGTTCACTCATAATCTCATTCAATTTATCGCAAGTACGAGTCCTTATTTGACAAACGATGTATCGGAAGATGACCAAAAAATTCTAATGCGGCAGATGGAACATATCAAACGGTTGACGGGTGATTTATCATGCAACAATAACAGATTTGATAATTTGAGAAACATGATCGACGAATACAACCAGTATTGGCACAGAAGAGGAACAATTATACGAAAAATTGATTGCATATTTGATTACGAGCCACACAAATCGAGAATGAAAGTGCTTTCTAATGAACTACAAGGATATCTGATGATTCTTCTCCACAAAAATGTTAGCCCACCTAAACTCATTCAGTTCTTTAGATCATACAATGAGTTTTTAGATGATTTTGAAGACATAAATTTTGACTGGTTCGTTAAGATTGAAATGAGCGATGAATCGCTGATGGATTCTGAGGTTGATGACATGACAGAACCAGTGGTGAATAAATTATCTCAGGGGAAAGCGTCATACAAAGTAACAAATCCGGAAATGTTTCTGCAACACTTTGACAAAACGAACGATCGCCATTACATTATTGAAGTGATAGAAGAACTAATAAAATATGCCAAAGAATTATCAACAAAAAGTCAATGGTTAAATAATTGCATTATAAGCGATGACGAGAGTGTGATGGCTTCCAGTCTGCTAATTTCGGCAATTAGAAGTTCATTTCTTTATTTAAAAGAACAACCCGACTATGTTTCGTTCGAGTCGTTCCTTGAAGAGAGTACGAAACCGTTTGCTAGTCTTATACGCAGCAGCAATTCCTATGAAGACTTTGAAAAGCGATCGGGGGTAGTAAAGCAATCTTTTTGGTATATAAGAAAGCAAGACGAGATTGATGTTGATGAGGCTATAAATCTTTATGAACAATTATCGTCCAACAATATACCAGTTGAGGATTCTGAGATTTTAAAGACTTGTTACAAATATTACTTGGAAGAGTATGAAAAATGTATGGGAGAATGTTCAGGAATGCCGCAAGAAGATAAAATTAAATTCCTCGTCGATGGATTGAACAGCACCAAGACCAATACGAAAATAAAAGAGTGGACATCTGAGTTTAAAAGGTCACAATTGTTGTACCAACTTGCTCGGTTAGCTGCTTTGTGGTCTGTGCTCGTTTCGAAGGATATCGAATGCACCAAAAAGTATTTAAAGCCACACTGTATTCAAATATTGTGCATATTGTTGATGCTTAACGTAGAAAATTGTGAGACAGCTACTGGTAATTGCTTTGCCCAAGTTTTGACAGGTCAAGGAAAATCTTTAATTCTCGGATTGCTCTCATCTTTGTTAGCGCTATCAGGGCATGAAGTACTTGTGGTTTGCTACAGTGAATATTTGGCAAAACGGGACGATGAAAATTTTGCTTCGTTTTTTAAGACGTTGGATATCGAATCTAAGATATCGTATGGGACCTTTGACGATATGTCTGATAAACTGATTGCTCCTGTGGTGAATAACAAAACATACGGCTTACGAGGTTTGATTAAAGGAAGAGTTCTCGGTGATATCAGTAATCGCGCGATTTTGAATATGCAAAGCAATATTACTGATACTGTATTACTGATCGATGAAGTTGACGTTTTTTTTTCGCCAGAATTTTATGGTAATTCATATAATCCATGTGTTCTTATAGAAATGAATGCTATTGCTGACATACAGTGTGAAATATGGAGGATTAAAGAATATAATAGCAAATTGGCTATTGCGGGAAAAGTCGAAGAGTATATACAAAGTGAATTGAATTCAAAAAATGAGGAGTTTTTAAAATTTGAAGAATTCAGATGTAGATCTGAAGAGTATTTACTTTTAATGAATCTTGATAATACAATTGTGGAAAAGAAATACACAAATCGAACTCTCTTTAGCGAACATCTCGATAGAATGATTGATTGTGCAATAAATATTTCAAATGGGAATGAAAATTCAAAACACATTAATAAATTTAAATTGAATGACGATGGAAATATTTGTTATAGAAAAAATGATGGAATATACTATGAAAATTTGTTTTGCGATTATTACAATATTTTTCACTATTTCAAGTTGAAGAAAACGAATTTTGACAGTAAGAATTACATAAACTATGGTTATTTATCGATAGATAGTGGACGTATATCCTATGCAAATTTACCCAAGCAGTATCCTTACATATTGGGAGTTAGCGGCACACTTGTATCACTACGCAATCACGAAAAACAAACAGTAGAAAAGATTTACAATATAAAGAAAACGTTCAGCATGCCATCTTTCTTTGGAGACTGCAATTTAAAATTTGACGAAAGTAGCAATTTTATTGTTTTGAGAACTAAGTCAGCGTGGCTAGACAGAATATATTCCAGTGCCAATTCTCAGATTGCAAGAGATAGGTCAGTTCTAATATTCTTCGACACGGACATTGAAATAGACACATTCAAAAGGGAAAACGGGTATAAATTTGACCGGTTGAACGTGTTAACCGGCAACACCGATGCTGCTGAAGCGGAGCGATTGATCGAAGAAGCTACCATTTCGAAGACAACTACATTGGCAACGAGGAGTATGGGTCGTGGCGTTGATTATAGATCCAGTGTCCGTGTGGAGAAAAATGGGGGATTGCATGTCATACAAACATTCTTTTCACTTGATATCAAAGAAGAGATACAAATCAAAGGTCGTACCGCGCGTAAAGATAATAGAGGGAGTTACGAGTTGATCCTTTGTGTTGATTGTCTGATCAATGATGACTTAGTGGGCGAAAGAATTAATGTAGATTGTATAGATTACCAAAGACTAAATAATGCCAGGATTACTCTAGTGACTGCTCAAGGAATAAAAACCTTAGAATCGATTAAAAAGGCTGAAGATAAACATGAGAAAACGATGAAATATTTACAATCGTTTTTTAAATGAGTTGAGTTCTTAAAAATTTCAGATTTTTCCTTACTTTTATTGCATATACATATGGTGTGCTACAAATTTATTGTAATAATTTTATTACATATGTTTAGATAACAATTAAAGATTGTCATTTTGTTTGATCAGTAGGTATAAGTTTGTGTACTGAAATTATGTACGTATTTTCTCTAGAAATTCATTTTTTTAATTTTATTTTTTTTGTTTAGATCAAGGATGTGGAATACTATCATAAATTAGGCATATATGTATTTTTGATATATAAATCTTCCATGCATATGTATATGTATATACTATTTTTTTCATGTTTGGTATACATATATGTAAATGTTTCATCAATGTAATAATTTTATTGCGTATACATATATTGGAAATGTTCATAAAATAAAATTAAATCATGATTTATTATATTAAAACTTACATGGTTATTTTTAAATAATTTGCTTGTGTTCTCAGAGTAATGCAAAATTATATCATTGAGGATAAATTACAATATATGTACATATGTATAGGATTTCACTTCTTAACTATTTCTTTCGATACTTCTTTGAGGAGAAAATTGTAGCTATTTGATAATTCGAGTATAATATGTTCACTTTCAAATTTGTTAAATTATAAAAAGAACATTTATGTAAGAATTGAACACTATTTTTCTGATTGAATGGAATACGTATGTTTTGTGCTTTAGATATGTTATTTAGAAATTATTATTAATTCTCTTTATAAATATATTATATTTAATATTTTTTCTGAGAAATACATTTATTCATTTTTAAGAATGATTTTATTTATTACCATGAAACAAATATATTTTTCGACCAACTTTGTTCCGTTATTCATCTCTGTGGTAATGAACGACGGTTTCATTGCCGGCACACAAAGTACTTAGGTAAGTCAAAATCATAAGGTTATTGTTTTTTTTATATTAAAATTCAAATGGACCACTATCAGCATGAAAATCATTTGTACAAGGTTTGTATTTGTAACTTTATGGGGTCTGCTTTAGAATATAGTCGATCGTTTAGCAGGATTAAAAGATGAGATCGATTGCTAGCAAGTAATTATTTATGTAGGTACTATTTAGTCAATTCGATCATAAGTCATTATGCCTAATTAGTACTACATAAATAATTACTTACACTCGGGGCTTTTTTTCCCCTTGTAACGAGGTGGAACTGCGTTCCGACACCTTTTTGTCCCGGCATTTTGCAGATCGAGATTGATGTGCCCACAACTGCCATTGCCGGCTCTTTATTGCAACTTGGCAAGTTAAGAAATTAAATCCAGGCGTTAAATAATTGATAAAAAAAATACAAAAAAAGTTGAAAATCAATTGGTTTATTCGCATTTTAATGAAAAGGTCACAATAATCGGATTATAGCAAATTACGAAAATACTGGTTGACCGTACTAAATCATTGGCCACTTTGATTTAAAAGTAAAAAAAAATCGATGTGACCAACCCATAACTTTATCTGTGTATTTGAGGAATATAAGAAGTATATAAAACAAAATTCGATAATGAAACATATGCACATACATGTTCACATATACCGTGTTACGGGGACGAGAAGGAGATGGTGTACAAATATTATAGTCACAGTTTTTTTATAAGATCTTCTTTTAATAGTAGTAAGTATACACGAGATTAATGTACAAGTTTGTATTACACATTACTAGTTAGTAGTTTACTAGTTAGGCAGTTTAATCACAAGTGTCTTGTAAGACTGTTTGATCGCAAGTGATCAGTTAGAGTGTTTGATCGCAAGTTACTAGTTACACTGTTCAATAGCAAGTTACTAGTTAGAGTGTTTGATCGCAAGTGATCTTCCATATGTTTAACATCAGTATATATTCAATAGAGGTAACAATTTGGACCAATCATAGTTCGTGAGAAAATAATATTTTAGAGGGGAACTCGAGTTAATTAAAACAATATCTTAAGACTTTAATACTTTGACCCTTGAGTGTATCGAGAAATGGTTTACACACAATTAGTAACGCAGGTTTAAAAAGGAGTCGAGTCGTGTGAAAAATGCTGGTAAAACTATAAAATTAATTAAAGACAATATTTTTGCATTGAGGTCGGATACACAATTCGTCGTGCAGATTAAGAAGGGTTTTGATATTTGGGGGAAACATAATTTGTCACGCTGGTGGCGTGGGAATAAGAAATAAAGTTATTTAAAAACGATATTTTTAGTGTTAACATATGTGTTTTGAATGTATCGAGAAATGGTTGAGTAGATGTACAGAATTCGTCACGCAGATAGCATTGAGTCGTGAGAAAAATGCAACTAAAACAATAAAGATTTTGGAAGTCTCATAAATAACATTAAAGGAAAATATCAATTAAGCGTACGTTCAAAGAATCAAGATAACAAGCGGGAATAAAGAGTAATATAAGTACATACATAGGTTGTAAGATATTCACAACATAACAACCGGCTATGGGAGCGCAAATGTAGGGAAACTTACACAAGACAAAAGTCCTTCTTCCGATAGTCGGATTTTATTCATTTTTTTTTACTATTTATCAATCACTAAATATTACAAACATAAAATATCAAGAAGATGAGAATAATTTAATAGGTCAAAATAAAAAAATTAAATATTGTTTTAAAAAAATTACTACTTCCAGTCTACGTATCAAAACCTTATCCATTCTAAGTTAGTACATAAGAATACAAATGTAAATTTTCAGTTTGATACGTTCAGTGGTGTGGGAAAAAATCGTTTGGTCACAGCATTTTTGACTAAATTTTAAGAGGAAAAAGTCTCACTTTCCGTTTATTCAATTTAATGATTTTTTTATTTTCACCACGTTGATACAAGGATTTGGGCGAAATCACGCCACCGGGAAGAACGCGGCACAACATTTTTTAGATTCTTTTAATCATGCGAAAAAATTGTGGCATGCCTAGCACATATTCAAGGCACGCCTAGCACACACCGTCCCAAAATCACCCCCTGGAGTTTTTTCGGTATAATTTTATCCTTGTATTGACAGTGATCGATAACAGTGAGTACCATATTTGATGAAATGTAGGAAAACTTCGAAATAATAAAATCGTACGATATAGTAATGACATTAAAGATTTCAAGCTTGTAGGAATCTAGCACGACTTGTGCTATTACGAATCAAAACCAGTGATCTCATCATCGATCCTGTACAAACATGCATAACTAAAGGGCAACGTCCCCTTCGACCATTCCAGAAGAAAGAGTTCATCGCTCGATCGTAAAACGAACGAAACCCAACAGTGATGTCATCAGGCAACCGCAACACATGTCCTGAAAAGTCGTTTACGCTTGGCACACGACCCCATTCTCAAACGAACGACATAGCTATAAACCACACGTGTACCGAAGACACGTGCCTCGAAAACAGGTCAACACGTGTCCCTAACACATGTGTCCTGGAAACGAAGACAAAGCATCTGCACACGGCACGCTTCAAGCCAAAACGTATATAAAGCGACGCACCATCTCCCAACACCAGAGCGAACCTCTGGAGTTCAACCAGCTCACTTCTCCGAAGCTCAACCTCTTCGTACATACAATAACCATTGTAACAATTGAACAGAAATAAACGATCCTCTTATAAACTACACAACATGTGTTTCGTTAGGTCGGGATACGGTCAACATACCTTCCCTGCCTTACAAGTTTTTATTGCTTATTTCAGATTTAAACTTAATTAAGGTCTGTTCATATCTAGTCGGCACGAACCGACTTCAGCAGGTATCCGGCCGTACGAAAAGTATTCTTTGGTACATTTTGTATGGGTATGTTCATTTCAACCGTCACGTTTACGCCACGGCAGGCTTACAGCAGTACCCGACATTTCCTGTTCATACCTTACAGCAACATCCGTCAACGTATCGTATCCGTCATTTTGGCCTTCGTGAAGATATACACGCGAATTACGTGCCATGAGTCTGTCGTTTTGCTGTTTCGGACCAATTATCGATAGTGACAGTTGACAGCTGTTCAATCTTTCGACATGGTTTGGCGCTGACAATGACTTTTTGACAATGCTCCCTTAAATTTTTTGGTGATTTGTGTTTTTATTTTATCCAGTATTGTTTCAAATTGGTATCGGATCATACGGAAATATTTAAAAAAAATTTGTTCATCATCCACAAGCTCCCTATACAGTGTCCAAAACTCTCCTTCGGTTTTTCTATTTTTTAACATGGGATGCACATCAAAACGCCTCCGTGCTTTTTTATTGCCTTCTTGAGCTTCTTCTTCCAACAACAATACATACATAATTTTTCGTTCGATAAACGCCGAAACATTTTTGCTGTATGCATTCATCTTGTAAGTACTTGACAATACGACGTAAGCAATATTGCGCCGTATCGTCATGGCCTGTAATGTATAAGTAAGCCGATTTTGCCTTGCACTCGGCCAAAGTGCTGTAAACGTGACGTGACCGCGACGTGTAGGTAGATATGATTAGAAATGTAATAAAATGACATATTTGAAACGGAGTCGTGCAGTGCTGAAGCCGTGCAGTGCTGTCAAGTATGAACAGACCTTTTAAACAATTAACAAAAATAGATAAGTAAGTGTCCCTTTTCTAAACAACAATTGACTAATATTTCCGGATAGGTTTAAGAATTGAATACTCATTTGAAACGACATATGCCATTTACTCATTCATTTCTTGGAAAAGAGCACGGTCGCGCCCATCCTAATTTAATTATTAAAATCTAAAATAAAAATTTTGTGCCAACGATATTATTATAGACTGGTAGTAAACTGGGAGATTAAAATTTATTAAATATATCGATATATACGGCCTCATTCGCGTTCAGAATCAAATATAAATTGAATTGAAATAAATCTTAGAAGAGCGGCGCATCGACCATAGACAAGTGACCAGTGCGCAATTGGCGCCAATGCGGCTGTCAGAAAAGTTGAACTGACGTTTCGAGACTTCTTCACCAGAAATGTTGGTGACAGCGGGGTGTGACGTAGACCCTGAACAGGACAACGATTTCTCGACAGAAGGAGACCTCAAAAGACTCACATGTCATTACCACAACTTGTCGGAGAGGTTTCTTCGCATCACCAAAGACTTCTCGAAACAGTACGCCCACATTTATGCAGCTCGTCTTACTGCAATGCAGGCCATCCTGCAGAAGAGGGTCAAGTTAAAATGGGGCGATAAGTACCCCATCAAGAAACTGTTCGAGTTGAAGGAAGGCGTCGAAGACACCTGCGTCGTCATCGGCACTCTGTTCAAGCACCAGGATCTGAAACCGAGCATCCTGAAGGAGCTCTCCGAGGAGCTGCAACTGGTGCCGCAGCCGAAGAGGACCAATTTCGTAAACGAGTCGGACAAGTTGATTCTAGAGGACGAGTTGCAGCGGATCAGATTGGTCGGAGACGTGATCGATATACACAGAGTTGTCACCGGTGTGGTTTGTGCCGTTTTGGGTTAGTTAATTTATATAAAAGAATAAAATACAAAAAAAAATAATTCTGACTAAACTTTTATAATTCTCTTTTTGCATACGTCGTTGAAATATTCGACGAACATATACAAAATATATATTTTATTATATAAAACAAGGAAAATCTAGTAAGTTGACATTGTCTATAAAACATGTGTCATTGTGAGCTTTTTGCACTTTTTTTATTATTTTGTACATTGTGTATCATTCACTTGCATTTTATATATTTGTAAAATACATTTGTTTGTCTAGGGTTTTGTCTTATCATATATTATCTTAAGCGTAACATATTATCTGCACATGTATGTATGTATATATTATATATATAGATAGGCTTTAAATATACATATATTAAATTTAAATGTATAATAACTATAAACGAACTTTCTTTGATCTTTGACTTCGCATATGCCATTGCTGAATGTGCCGTTTATGAATAAGATCACTTCTCGGTTTACCGTTTATGACTTTGGCGCTTTCGAGTTTGCATCGCCGAGTTGACATTTAATATTAGCGTTGGATAATATTAGCATAATAACCACGAGGGATAAAATTCTCCCTCTGACTCATTAAATAAAACAGATAAAGTAAAAAAAAAATAATACATGTGCCAAGGACATGTTTAGGTTGATAGTTGAAGAAGAGAACGTTTGTTATATTTCCGTTAGCTTTTAGATATTATTTAATTTATGTAATGTGTTACCAATAAAGCTCATTGGCAGTGTAAGACAAAAGTATATTTTTGACTTTTAAAATTCGCTTGATAATGAATTATAAAGCCATAAAAAATCAAAATCAATAGAAAAACATCTAACTATTGATTCCAATACCCACTTTTGGCACAGCGATACTAGATTTTGTTTTAAAGACTGTAAAATCCAGAAATCTGTAAAAATTGCGCATTTTTTAAACTTATATCCATAGATATAGAATACCATAGATACGCCCTGACGCTCCAAGCCGATCACTCTGTTGGACCATGCACACATTGTTGGCACTGAAGGAAATTCAGAAATCGACAAGTTTAAAACTACAAACTATGAACTAAATATTAAAGTGTCAGCTTTAAAATTGATCCTTGTGGAAGTTACTAATGTTTAAATATTGTAATAGTTAATGATGGTTTTATTATAGTACCATACATTTGTAGTTTAATATAGTGTGTATAGCTAAACATTTTTTTTTCTTAATATGGCTTTATTAGTTTGGTTTACTGTCACGCAGAGTGTCCAATAAAATAAAGTTATAAATAAAATAAAACTTCAGTGCATATACATACATTCGTACATAAATTGGTTGCTGACCGTTGCCGACCGCTGCGTTTCTTCCTTTTTTTTCACCACTTCCACGCTAGTTAAACCCCCCCACCCCTCAGTTAGTGGCGACAAGATCTCCAACGAAATTTGTATGTAATGGCATATCCAGGTTATTCTACATCTATGCTTATATCTCATAAACAAGACAAAGCGAACAAAAATCATTGTCATATTCAAATTTAGTATAGATTGATAAGTTTCCGCTCCGGTAATTTGTTTTGTTGCTCAGTGTTATTATTACTGACAATACATTTCATTGAAATGCACTGCAAAATTCACAGTTCTGGTGTTCCACATTGTATAATAAATGTCTTATTAGTGTTCCATCATACATGCGCTTTAATATTACTTATATATTTTAAACAGCTGATTTAATTATTTGCATTGAATTTGCAGGCTATGAAGAATTTAACGGTACTTTTAAAATGATAGACTGCTGTTGGGCCGACTCCGGACCTCAAAAACCCTTGGCGTCGTTCGAAGATGATCGGTACGTACGTGTAATAAAATTCAAACCACTCAAGTTGTAGCAATAAATCTATTGAAAACTTTCAGATTTGTTGTATTTGCGTCCGGATTGAATTTCTCATCGGCGAAGGACAACAGTTTTGCAATACAGCTGATGGCCGAGTGGTTGTGCGGTCTTGTAGGCGGACGAAAGCAGAGGGGCGACGTCTCCAAAATTGTCCGACTCATCATAGCCGGTATATTTCGTAGATTCAGAAATAATATATTTAAAAATACTATCGTTTATAACTAAGTAATAATTTTAGGAAATTCAGTCAGTGGATTGTTGAGTGATTCTGCCAACTGCGGGACGATAATCAATACAGTCAGTAGCAATTTCTCGGGACCCGAGTTTGATTCGGTGAATGCTCTGAAGAAATTAGACGAGACTCTGTTTCATGTTTGTAATAGTATTTTTGTCGACCTCATGCCAGGAGAGTTCGATCCTACTAATATAATGTTGCCTCAAAATCCAATGCATTATTGTATGTATTATTTTATGTTTATTGGTGTTGTTTTTGAGTGTTCAATATGATTGTTATGTATGAAAATTTTAGGTATGTTTCCGAAAGCTGTACAGATGAATTCTTTCAACGGTGTTACAAATCCATATGAATGTGAATTAGAAGGTTAGTACAAATAATTGTATAAAAGACTTTATATTACAAAGAAACTACATACATACATACATACATATGTCTGTATCAGTGGCGGACGGTGGGTGTTAATACCGGGTGTGCTGTGTATGCCGTAGGGCGTAGGGTATAAAATTAGCAATTAAAAAAAAATACTCGTTTTGCATTACAAAAATGTTTAATTTATTAGTTATTTATACATAAGTTCAATGCGACGTTTCTGAGACATAAACTTTTCAATCACGTCTGCATAGAATGTGTCTTTCTGTTTTAATTCCACCAATAACTTTTTTTCTATTGAAATTAAGCTAAGGCCACATAATCTATCTTGACCTTGCGTACCTCTATAGCAAGTTTTTATTCTTTTCAGCGCCGAAAAAGAACGTTCTGCTGAAGCTGTACTGCTTGGTATCGTTAATATTAATTCTCCCAGCTTAAACACCTCTTTAAAACCAGATTCGAGGTTATTTTTTGTCATGAATTGTATTAATTCATGAACAGGTTTCTCTGAAAATTCAGAGCTGGAATATAGCACGATGAGTTCGTTTTTCAATCGAATATAATCAAACAGTGATCCATAAAAATCTTTTAATTTATTAATTAAAACATTTGGAAAATTTTCTTTATATTCGTCATATTTATCATTACAAAGAAGGTGGAAATATTCTAATTTGGAAAGTGAAGAATATCTACATTCGACTTGTGCGATTATGCTATCAACTATTTTGAAATATAATTGACGAAATGAAGTTTTATCTTCTACTTCTGAATAATTTTTTAATCTTTGTGGCCTACGATCATGATCATCATTTTTTTCATTTAAATAATTATTCCATAACATTTCAAAATTATTATCCCTTTCGTATTTCAGTTGCTGCAAAACATGATTAATTTTTTTACAACAATATAAAACGTCCGAAGATTTAGATTGAAGAATGTTATACAAAACATCAGTTATTCCAAACAGTTTTGAAAAAATTTGAAGAAGTTTAATTGTTTGAAAATCCTCTAAAAAGCCTAAAAACCCTCGTGCTTTTATAACAGTATCTGTGTCCCATAATTCACAATTTTCTATAACATGTCGAAAAAAATCTGTAAATTGACTTCTGTATTGTTGTACTGTGCTACTTAAACGAGATGTAAAATTCCACCTTGTGGGTGCTACAGAGGGAAGTCTTTTTGTCACAAATTCCTGTAAAGCGAATACTCTTTTGGAAGATTTTGAAAAGTATGTAGACAATCCATTTAAAGTTTGAAAAAATGATTTACTTTCTTTAATATCAGAAAGACCTTGCTGCAATACTAAATTCAATACATGAGCATAACAGTGTGTAAAAAGAGCAAAAGGATAAGCATTGAGGACTTTGGATTGCAAACCATTTACGTGTCCACTCATTACACTTGCTCCATCATAAGTCTGTCCAACCAATTTGTCTTGAATTTTAAATTCTTCAACTATGTTCACCACGTGACGGAATAGACCATTAGATGTTTTATCAGCACTAACGTCTGTAAAACTAATAAACCGTTCATGTACATTGCCTTTACATACAAAACGTAAAACTGTTGAGAGCTGTGATTTTGTCATTATATCTGAAGTTTCATCGAGAATAATAGCAACAAAACTTGCTGACTCTACTTCATTTTTTATATGAACTTTAATAACATGAGCGATTGCTTCGATTATGTCATTTTGTATACTTGGAGAAGTACAACGAAAGGTAGTAGCAGTATTTAAATGAGTATCTAAAACAGAATCATATTCTCGAAGAGCATTTAGATATTCAATGTAATTGCCTTTGTTTATGGAATTACATGACTCGTCGTGACCTCGCAGGGACAGTTCTTGTTTTCCTAGATAGATTATTGCGTTAATAATTCGTTTTAAAACATCTCTATTTTTATTTACTTGTTCATTATGTCGACTTATTTCGGCTTTACGTTGACTGTCAATTAATACGTCGATTCGTTGTTTGCCAAACATTTTTATGGAAAGAAATGATGGAACGTGTGCCTGCGATCCTTCGTGTTTCTTCAGTGCTGCTGTCAAATGGTTGAGATCAGCAAATCCTTCTTTGTTCCACACATTAATATCTTTGGAGAACAATAAACATGGCCAGCAGAAAAGTTTGGATCGAATTTCACAGCCTGTAATCCATTCGAATTTTTTATAATTTGAAACGCAAAAATGTCTAGTGTAAACTTTTGTTTTTTCTTTATGCAAACTGGATAAATTTGGAAGAGACGGACACGGTTTCCCATCCTTAATTATTTTTAATTTTATCTCAAAACTTCTATTTGAAAACGGAATAGTTAAAATGTCTTGAACACTGTTAGCCATTATTAGTTATTAGAGGTATGACTGAGATATGACCATAAAAATACGAATGTGCGAAAAAGTACGAGACCACGTGTCGCATCGCATTCGGTCAATTGCCGAGTGGTGCGGTGCGGTGCGGTGCGCGGTGCTCTGAAGTCGTAGCACACCGTACGTCTTAATATCGCGAACAAACCTATACAAGCGAATATCCGCCTGCACACTCCAACCAAACCCACCAATTTGCTGCACGGCATAGGTATTCTCTCGTCGCGGCGCACAAACTACATACACACAACACGCTGCAGACTGCACACCACACCATACACCACACCATACATTTAGCGCACGCGGTAAATACACCATACACATCAATGCCTGTTTATACAACAACACATTATTTTGTATTAAAATACTACTTTATGTGGTCTTTGGTTTTCACGGGTGTGCGCCGCACACCTAGCACACACCCAATATACGCCACTGGTCTGTATGTATGTATTCTGCCGTCCCAGAATGTGATACTTTCCACCTTGGTGAGCGTAGATTATCGGATATTATTTTAACATATTTATCTGGTAACCTGCGCTCATCATTATTTTCTTAATTTGAATGTAATGTATGAGTGGGATCTTGATCTACTCTCTTCCATTTGGGCCTCGCTGTGATTTTATTTTTATTTATATATTGTTTTATTTTATGTTACTTTTTCTTTTTCAGTACATTCAGTACATTTTATGTACTATTTATCTTTTGTTTGATATGAAACTAAGAATGTGATTTTTGGATTTCATTTTTGATTTTTACACTTTTGTACATTTATTCTTTTTCTTACGTATTATTTTTCTTTTGTTTTCTGTTTTTTTATTTTTATTTTTTCATTTTATCATGTTTTTCTGCTTTTGCATTTTTGCTTTTTATTTTATATATTCTATTTTTCTGTTTTTCATAATCAAATGTAGGCCATTGTGGCGAATTAGGTTCTTCCTGTAAAGCCACAATGGTTTAAAACTACTATAAATAAATAAATATAATAATATATTGAGTCAAAAATTCTGATTTTTGTCTTCAAATTTACCATTACTTATTGCTAGTCATACCGGATCGACTCGATATAAGTTCACTCAGGCCCTTCACTCCACTCGGTTGGTCACTCAGACATTACTCGTAACTTCCATTGAGATCTGAGCGTTTTCGAAAGCTGACTCCCGAGCCGAGTGGAGTCCAAAAACGATCAACTTTTGCGATTGTATTTGTATACAAGTGGCGTTCCAAAATGGCGGCAGAGAACGAAGCGTCCAAATTATATATAGTTAGGAAAAAATGGCCAGAACTTGAAACAATACGGTTTGTGGTATATGTATCCTGCTGAACCTCATGAAGAAAATTATTACACGCACCCAATTCATCGCGTCTTCAAATCAAATGTTCACTGAACAGGAAAGTTTTATGAATATCTACATATGTATCTCTTTTATCAACATGTCCGTGACAACTATACTTTGGATTATTGGATCTATCATTTCTATCATTGCATTATTAAATGGTTGTGGCTATTTGCAGGTACTATATCTGCAAATGATTGGCTATTTGCAGGGACTATATCTGCGAATTATTGGCTATTTGCAGGTACTATATCTGCGCAAGCGCAAAGCCTTTTGCGCATGCGCGTAAACTGTCACTGTCAGCGTGTTTACTGTTAAAATTTTGTTTTAAACCTCTTAAAATTTAGTTCGAATTCGTAAAGTGACGTAGAGTAAAAAATATAATCCAAATTAGTTATTATTATTAATTGTTAGAAAATTATTATCATATACAACGTATAATACCTACATACAAGTACAAGCCGCGAACTAGCTTAATGATATAAATCTATTATAATAACGTGCGAAATTTATTTTCCTCATGTATAATGAACGATTGATTAAACAAGTCTAGCATACATTAAATGTAAGAAATTATAATCGGATTATAAGTTCACGCGCAGAAGGCTTTGCGCCTGTCGCAGATATAGTACCTGTAAATAGCCAATAATTCGCAGATATAGTACCTGCAAATAGCCAATAATTTGCAGATATAGTACCAGCAAATAGCCACAACCTTATTAGATTTCCAGAGGTGCAAGATTTTTTAAAAAATAAGGGATTGCCTTAGAAAGCAGTATTTTTATTAGATAATGCTCCTTCTCATCCGAACGAAACTATATTGAAAAAAATGATGGACTTATGGTTACAAAATTTTTGCACCCTAATGTGATATCTTTGATTCAGTAAATGGACCAAGGTGTTATATCATCAATGAAACGTCTTTATCGTGAAAGTCTTCTGAAAACTCTTTAGAGGAAGTTGACAACCTGATCAGTTTTTGAAAAAAAATGACGATATTGGACGACACGGAATAACACAATCTTGGTCAAAAGTAAAGCCAGTAACACTTGTTCGATCATGGAGAAAGATTCTTCCTGACATGGAAACAGATTTAGTGGATTCTGAAGAGAATGAAGCAAATGATATATCTGAAATATGTGGATTATTGGAATGTTTATAATGTTTTGAAAACTTGGATAAGAAAAACATCGAGGAGTGGCTCAATCATGATTTAAGTGATCCAGGTGTTAAACGCATGGATGACTTTTGTTTCTCAAGTGGAAGAAAATGAGAGACATTAGTCATAAAACGGTACAACACTAGTACTAACTACTAACGGCCATTTATCTGCTTAACTATAAGCGTTTTTATTCATAAATAATGAGTATTACAATTATGAAACAAAAATTTGTGTTGTAAATATGATATTATATTCGCAACCAAGGCAAAATTTGATGATTCGGATTATCTGTGCCCATCCTCCCCAGCGTTAGCCTGGATAATCGAGAGTATACTGTGTATATGTATTATGGGAACAGGATAATGTACCATCTCAAGAGTGAAAGGCTAAGAAAATTAATTGCTATTTATACTGTCTTCACTAAATGGAAGACAGTATAAATAGCATTTAATTTTTGTGCTTCATATGTTGTATGTATTTCTTGCTGTGAAACATAAAATTTTTAGGTTATGGTTTTATATCAGGCCAATTTTTATTTAAATAGGTAGAGTTATATGCGGCACGTCCGGTCAACCGATTGCTGACGTTTTACAATACAGCACCATTCCTACAAAACTGGAAGCCTTGAAAGCCACACTGAAGTGGGGCCATATGGCTCCAACGGCTCCTGACACGTTGCCGTGCACTCCGACTGAAAGCTTAGACCCGTTTATCATACAAAATTACCCAGACGTCTATTTCACAGGCAACGCTGAAAAGTTCGATACCGACATATACGAAGGTACGTTGGATTTGAATTATTTTTATTCGGTTCAATCTCAATGGTGTTTTTTGTTACAGATTCGGAAGGGAATAAGACTAGGTTAATTTGCGTGCCGTCGTTCGCCGCCACTAGGACTATAGCCATAGTTAATTTGAAGAATTTGGAGTGCTTTCCAATGACGTTTGTGACTGATGGAAGTGATATTAGTGATTCTTAAATTTCAGCATTTGGGTACAAAATACATATTAAAATAACATGTAAAATTTTCAAATTGATATTTATTTCAACATGAAATATACATTTATCAGTTCAATTTTTCTATTTACATAAAGCTATATTTGATAACACGGAATATTCCTTACAAACTATTTTACATGTATTTTTATATAATTAAATGTTTTTTCTTTCTTCAATAGCTGCCTGTTTTGATACACCATATTATAATAATAAAATCTATACTTCAACATCTCGTTTGCGATGATTTTTCTCCCCACATCATTCTAGTGGACGTCATTTTACTATTTTTTTTTTTTGCCAAATAGGATGGATGTATTTAATTCTAAATGAAGCAAAAGAAAAACCAAAATCAAATCATAATATAAATAATAAAAATGTGTACATTTATATTTACAAATTTGAACTGACTGTACATTAAATGAACAGATCAACAAAAAAGCCTAAAGTTATTTAAAACTTTTTTTTCAATTACTCAATGCTTTTAAGTTTAATTGATATATTTAATTGACTAGACAAGCTTAATAATGTACACAATTATTTTGATGCACACAGATACACTTATAAAGGCCGATATATATGTAATATATAGGTATAATAAAATGTTTCCAAAATAAACGTTTCGAATGTAATAAGCATTGCAATAAAAAAAAATTAAAACATTTACAGCAATGAATACACACATGAGATCTACTCTTAAATATACTTACATATGTAATTTACTACATTAAATCAATCTAGGCAATACATACATACATATATAAATATATATTTTTATATAAAAAGCACATGCTATTTTGATTTATTGAATTAAAAAGTATAACTGCATTTTTTTTTTTAATTATTAATGCTTTATAATTTTTTAAATCCATTTCAAAGCCAGGACACACTCTTTATGCGAGACATTGATTTGTTTCAATAATAATAATATTTAATACATAAGCCATAAAGTTTTCACAAAATAAATATAAGCATATTTATATTCATAGAATACTTTCACTTATCTTTGATTTATTTATAATAATTTTACATTTATTTAATTATAATGGATAGAATACTGGGTTATCTTTGGCATTTATAGATTTAAACATCAACACTAAGCATTCACATACATATACATATACTGTTGTCTTAAAATGCACATTTTATTTATATAATTAATTGATTAAAACTATATGACAATTTTCATTGATTTCTCCAACAATTAGGCCAGTATATCTACGTATGTATTTTTACTTTCTTTCAATTTGTATACAATAATATTAAAATAAAACTTTTCTTTGGCGATCTAATCTAATATTTCGATTCAATGTTTATAATACTTAAGTAAGAATGATTTTGACATTAAAAAAAATTGTTAGGCTGTTTGCCTGATGTGAATAAATCGAATCAGTGTTAAAACATCAGAGCGTGCTTAGTGGAGCGACTACACATCGAAAACCGCACTGTGTCGCGTCACTGCAATATACGGGTTTGGTGCAAACGATCGACAAGCGCCAGACAGACTGAACAACAGATTAACTGGATGGCTGCTTTAAACGCAATTCTCGACTTCACGAATGATAGAATGCACATCAGATGGCGAGTAACCTTTCGATGTGCACAGATGCAATTATTAAAATTGAGTTGGATCTTTCTGGCGAGTTTAATAAGGCAAAATTCGGAATTAAAGTATCAGAAGCACAGAACGTATACAGGGTAGGTATGTCGGGACTTCGGGTAGATTTCGCTTAGTGTAAGTGCGAGCAGTGCGCACGCATAAGGTACACGTGTCGTTAATCTGTGGTTCAGTCTGTCTGGGGCTTGTCGATCGTTTGCACCGCATCGCAATATACATATATATGGCCTCGGACAACAAATTCTGATTGTCTGATTGTTAAAACATCTCAAAATCTGCTTTAATAATGTATTTATTACTTTAAAAAATCTACACATTGCAATCGAATATTTGAAGCTTCTCGAACAACTGAAAAATAATCGAAAACTGTTGAAAAGAGTAAAGGCGAAAACATACTGAGAGGCATGCGGCACGTGTTTTTACTTTATTTTTTAGTCCTCGTGGCTTCCAGGTAGAAAGAGCGTTCCTTCAGTTCATGATTATATTATTTTGACAAGTTTCTCCTACATTTCTTCAATAATGGGAATCACCGTCGAACCTATGTCAATATAAAAAAAAAACAGGGGATGATTTTTGGACTGGGTGCCGTAGGATAGATTACGCGTGCTAGCGTTTTTTTTTACTTGTGCAAAACTATCTAAAGAAAAAACACGTGCCGCGTGAATTTCAGAGTGTTTTCGCCAGAGAAATGTTATAATAATAGAAGGGCCCCTTACGAATGAATAACTGTTGTCAATATTACGCGGTACGTTTCTATAAATACGCTACAATGCACGGAATACAATCGGATCAATTTACTTATAAAAATGTATCCCATGTTGTTTATTGTGTGTTTTTGAATGCATTGTGCAATTTTTACCGATGCTTGCCCATCTTGCGAGTAATATAAATAAGCAGAGAAGTTTTTATCGGACAAACGTCGAGCACCAAGCTTCAAATACGACTGATGCTAAAATTATTTAGGATTGTCTGTGGATAACCGTCACTTGACAACAATATGACGCCTAAAGCCACTTCTATTAATATAACATTTCTCTGGTTTTCGCCCTTACGTTGGCACATGTTGCGATGTCACAATGTACAAGCTTTCCAATTCAGAGAAATATAATAATAAACATTTCTCTGTTCCAATGCGTCAAAGCGAAGCTGTTGTAATCTTCTGACTGATGAGAATAGCAGGCCTGTTCATAAAAATGTAGTAAACAAGACTCAAATAACGGCTGTTGTGATGTGAAAAGTTTTTGCAAATATGTAGGTGCAAGAATATGTTAGCGACAACAGTGCCTCGATTCTCTTGTCACCTGATGGTTTGAGTCCAATTTGATGTTATAGAAGATAAGAATAGCTTCCTATGGTAACCATACTTGATAGTGATTCAAGACAATTATTTGGAAGGTGACAAATGGGATGACATTGAATTTGTTGAAATATGATTCCCCAAACTTACTACATACATATGTAAGCAGGGGTGGCTTGTGACTTTAAAAACAGGCGGGGCTCCATATTTTTTTTCCAAAAAATTGAACTTAATATATTTTTTAGTAACATTTTATGCAAGGAAAATGTCTTATTTGGCAAATTATCGATTTCTTTCATTATGTGTTCTAAAAAAGTAAAAACATAATTAATAAAAAAAATATGTAATGATAAAAACGAAAGAATTGACATACTTTGATTGAAAATTTAAGTATTTTTCGAATCGTATAGAAAATATAGATGATCTGGGTAGGCGTGTTCTGCCCAAAAGAGACCTTTACACAGCCAACTAAAAGCGACCCTCTGTATACGGAAATACGGATCATTTTTCTCTGCCTCGAGTGACTCTATACCCAGTACAATAGTAAGCAAACCGAAGCTGGTGACCACGGGATCACAGCCGATAAACAACTGTCCTGAATTGAATAAAGGAACTGGTTCACCGCGTGGTAAGCGAGATAAAGAAACACTTCTTGACCCTTGAAGAGTCAACAACAATATAAAAAAAGATCTTTTCTTTATTGGTTTGGAGAAATTTGTGAAGGGCAGTGCCTCGGTTGCCCTTAAAGACGAGCCGCCCCTGTATGTAAGTATATCAGGGCTTAATTGTGGACTATTCAACATGTGTATATATTTATGAACTATTCTGTATATATTCCACATACTGGACTATTTTTGGCTTCATATACATACATACATAAACATCCATGTACATCCAGTAAGATCTTGCATTTCTACAGCATTCCGGAACAACACATTAGACACATTTATAGGGTAACATATTACGTATTTGCCATAATATTTCAACATTTAACTGATACTTTGACGCAAAAATTTAGTCATACTACTGACATTGAAGCTACAAAGCATTTTAAATATATTTTGCATAATATAATACTTAAGTACCATTTTAAGTCTACTTTTGATGCACACATTGATAATTATATGTATAGTTAATTGTATTCTAGTTTTTTCATTATCATTAGGTAATAAATATAATATGATTAAACTGAATGGGTAATTGAGAGAGGTTAATTAGTAAGTAGGTTATTTTTTACATTCATAGGTATATACAGTGTTTTTATCTCACGACGACGTTTTTTCTCTTCGATTGGTAATGGCAAAAGGAGCATATTAAGTTTTTACAATTAATAATTACTTTCCTATACGTTTCAAACCTGCCCAACAAGTTTATTTTAAAATACAACTTCGTGAGATAAGAACATTGCGTACAATAACGAGGGCTAGGTTAGGTCACTGTATATAAATCAGCTATTTAACTGTCGCTAATATATCATGACTGTCATATTATTAAATTTGAATTGTTGTTCCCCATAATATATTTAAGTCATCGTTTGGGCTTGATTAACATTATTTTTTACTCATATTAGATTTTCACTTTGTTGTAACAAAATGGCGACGTGTACGTTATTTTGGTATGTGTATATTTGCATGTACACATGCATATCTTGTGTCAAATATATGTACAGGTCTGTTACTGAGAGTTGGCGCGAACAAATGCGCTTGTATTGGTGTTGGTAAATAGGTGACAGGATGCTGTCACACTGCATTAAAATATAAAAAGATGCTCTGTCTCTTTTGTACGTTTCTGCGTGAGCACGAGAACGCGCCAACTCTCGGTAACAGACTACATATGTAGGTATACACTATTTTATTTAGCTCGGTACTTTGGATTTCGATTCCTATTAGTCATCAATTTTTGTTATGAACCTCTACAAACGCAATTCCTATTGGTCAGAACATCCTAGCTGACCAATTACAGCGCTGCCAACTTGTGATGATGACACAAGTGAGCGTAAGTTGGCACTATTTATATGGGGTTTGGTGCAAACGATCGACAAGTGCCAGACAGACTGAACAACAGATTAACTGGATGGCTGCTTTAAACGCAATTCTCGACTTCACGAATGATAGATTGCACATCAGACGACGAGTAACCTTTCGATGTGCACAGATGCAATTATTAAAAATGATTAAAATTGAGTTGGATCTTTCTGGCGAGTTTAATAAGGCAAAATGCGGAACTTAAGTATCAGAAGCACATCATGTATACAGGGTAGGTATGTCGTGGTCTTCGGGTAGATTTCGCTTAGTGTAAGTGCGAGCAGTGCGCACGCATAAGGTACACGTGTCGTTAATCTGTGGTTCAGTCTGTCTAGCGCTTGTCGATTGTTTGCACCGCATCGATTTCTATGCTATCGAGCATTCGACGTGTGAGAGAATTGCCAGTTCACTGTCCAAATGATTTTGTCAATAAAACGATTGAAATGTGAGAACGATACATATTTTAAACGTAAACCGGACATGTTTCGATAAATATATTGTATGTATGTAAATCAAGAAACTAAAACTTACGTGATATACATACATGTTCATATGTGAAATTTTGTATAATTTTGATAGATGCTTACGTTAGTTTTTATTTTAATGTACAAAACAATTTCATTATATTATTTGAAATATCAACAAATGAATATAGAATGTCTGTGCCACGATTAAAAATGTGATAATGCAGAAAAATATATGTATGTAATAATAATTGTATAATTCTTGAGTTATTGATTTTTTTTCAGTAAAATTACAGCAGTCTGAACTCTTCGTAGAAGCTGCCCTCGTCGATTTCCAGACCTGGCGTTTCTAGCGCGATCTGTTCGACCTTGCAGCTGCCACAGTCCTCGTCTTTCTTCGTCGCGTCCTCCTTGATCTGGACATCGTCCACGGCCACGTTGCCCCATATCACTGAAGTTAGGGCTAAGATGTAGTTCTTGGCCAGGGTGAGGGTCTCTATCTTGGATAACCGTCTGGTCTTCTCAATGTGGGGTATGGCTTCGCGCAGAGACTGAAAGATATTTGATAAATTATTTATAAAGTTTGGACACAAACAAGTTATAACTTCTGCCCTATCATTCGAGTACACAGAAATATGGTTCGGTGATCATTGGTCACAAAAGTCAATAAAATCTCTATAACGGAACATCTGGCAGCCGAAAAGTCCATCATACTAACGATAATTATCATTCTATCGAAAACTCGAGTGCCAAATATTCCGCATTCGCGGATTTCATAGCAAAAATTGTCTTTGTGACCACCGCAATGTGACTAATAATCCAATTACCCAGACATATATCCCCCATTATGTACAAGAACGGAAAAGCGGATCTGAGTTGTAAGTAGTCACTGTCGAAATAAAATGTACCGATGCATTATCTGTACATATATGTATGTATAATACATACATATGTATGATAGGGTTGTGAACAGGGTAGTCATTTGGGAGGGGGGCGGCGGCGGCTGGGGAGGGCAGCCGCCGTATTATTATGAATAAAATGATATAATAAAATTATATTGTAAATAAAATGATAGTATAATAATAACATTGTGGTTTTCAACATTTATTTAATGCTAATTTTATATTTTTTAGTTAAAAAAAATGGATTTTCAGTCAGATAAATGAATTTTTCAATGTATTTTCAGGAGATTATTTTGTACTTCATAAATATGCGTTCATACCCAAATATTAAAAATATAAATTTTTTAAAATTATTAATAAATATAAAAATATATTAATAAAAAAATGATTAAAAGAAATAGTTAAAATTCATATGCACTCATTTTTTTAAATATAATATACCCGCCCTAGAAAGTCATTCCTTACTGGTTGAAAATTTTGCCCCCCCCCTGGGAAAAGCTGAAATAACGCCCCTGGCTGTGAGGTTGGGAGTTGGAGTTATAGGAGTCGTGGCGTCTTTTTAAAATGTTTGGGTAAATTTAGGTGAAGCCCGATATTTGACGAATCTGTTATATTTTATTATTTTCATGTATGTATGTATGTATTCATAAATAAAAACTACAAAATATTGAAGGAAAAAAAGTTTATAATTTAATATCATTGTATTATTACACCAGAGATATTCAAAAATAGCCCATTGGGAATAAATTGGAAAAATCTGTCCTGCCACTTTTTTTCATCCTATCATTCTAAAATAATTGCTTGATTAGAAACACTATGATTTAGGTAAAAAAAATCTTTACTTTGCATTTTTTAAAACCTGTATTATTTCCTTTTGAAGTTTAGCCCTCAAAATGAACACGAATACATTCGATATAAATTCATTAGTTTATTTTAATACCTGAAAAGCATCATTGAGGCTATGCATCCTCATCCTCTCCCTCTCGTTGCTCTCTAGTCTTCTCAGGTTCCTCTCTCTGGCTGAAAGTGCTGGTTTGCGCTTCCTTCCAACCAAATTTGCAGTTTGCTGCTGTTGTCCTCGTCTACGATGTCTCCTGCGACTTCCAGAGGGTTCGTCGCTCATCGAAGACCAATCCGACTGCTCGGCTTCAGATGTATCGTCAAGCTTAAAGTGAATGTAAGAATAATTAGGGTAGATATGACGTACCAAAAGCACTTATTGATTGTGTGCTACTTACCAGAGGTACTTTGACAGATGCGGCTTTAGCTCTTGAACGAAGTCGACCCATCATTTCCTCGCTGCCTGCTTTCAACCAGAGCTGGTCTCCAAATCCTGGCAGTTTGATCTCTATTGCTACTCTGTCGCCTTCCTCACATGGTTCTGAACGCATAGCTTTTTTTAATGCTTTGTCACTGTTTCTGAGTTTGTTGTTGATTTTGTTCCGAAAGTCTTCAAAACTCATTGGTTACAGGAGCATAGTTCGTCAACGCCTGTAACAATCAAGATGTAACATTGAAAGCAATCTTTAAAATTAATCGGATGTTATTTAAGGACGGTTAGTGGTCGTCATATTTTCAGCAAGAAGAACTAGGAACTAAACGTTAATAGTCATTGCTTTTGCGCACCTTTTTTGCGAGTGAGTATTCAAATGTAGATATTTTAAATAGAAGTAGTAAACGTTAGAATATGACTATTTTACGTTTTTGCTATATTTTTATATTTTTATATTAAAAATTTTTATTTCCCAATAAAAATTTTTAGTATATGTAAAACTAAATTATAACATAGGTTTTTCAGATATAACATCTAATATATATACTTGTAAAAAAAATCTTTATAGAATTTGAAATTTGAAAAATGGAACATTCAAAGAAAATTTTGTATGGACTGAGCTCAAACTTTTTCCAAAAGCCTTAGTTTCTTAATATTCTTAATTTAAAATTGCAGATTTCCATCTCAAATATTCCCGGAATTATTCGGTAGTTTTATATGTATGTACATAATAGTTTTATATGTATGTATGTTGAGAGGCGCCGGGTTCGATCCCAAGGCCGGGCCTCGAGTGAAAAATGAATTTTTTAGAGTATGCTGTTGGTCAGACCTGGATTTGTGATTCCAGGTTGATCGTTTCCTATCAGAGTTTGCCAATTTTCTCTGATTTCATTGTTGAATTTCCCGTCCATTTCGAGCTCTGGCATTATATGTATACAAATATGTATACATATAATGCTCTTTGACTACATGAGTTCTAGTTAGAGAACCATGAGATGAAGCACTATACCAAATTTCATAGCTCCAAATTGAAGGCTTGATTTTTATGGTGAACGGCCAAAATATATGAAGAATATCAATATTTGAATTGCGCAAATGCATAATATTCAACGTTCACTTATAGTATATAAAAAAAACTAGCTGAGCCCGGCATGCGTTGCAATGCCAGAATAATGCATGCAATTCCCATTCCTTTCCGAAGCCACCCGTTTAAATCAACGGACACAACACTAGTATTTAATTATTTTCCGCCGCAGTCGTGTGTGGTGTTTAGTGTTCGACCTATGTACGTCTGATAAACATTTATTTATATTACTCGCAAGATGGGGAAGTGCATTGTTAAAAGTTCCACATACGACTGTGGCGAAAACAAATCAAGTATGGCGACAGCCATACCGAAAGCTTACAGTACTATGGCGCCTAAATCCACTTATATTAATATTACATTTCTCTGCGTGGTATAGACTAATCTGTCGTCTGGTTGCGACGTTACGCTGCACAGCATACAAACTTAATTACTTATACATGCACTCTTAAGGTCTGACCGCACTATACGACAACCGAACGATCTGACACTTTACAACAGTTTGCGACAATATTAGGTAAACCGCACTTGAACGACAGTGATGCGACACAACGCAGTAAATTATGTCAATTATTCGTTCGGTACTGTAGAGTTCGATGGTATAGGGAGGATTGCGGGAGAGATAATCAAAGGCGATCTTTGTCCATCAATGTACGTTTATTGTACATTAAGTATACACACGTGCGCGTACGCACCTACCGGTGGCCGTCCGACTAGCGGCTCTACTACCAACTGTCAGTTGGCGTCACACTTCTGCCAACTCCAAAACAGTGTACACTCATGTGTACATCACTCCTCAACATTACTCATTACATAATTCACTCACACACATAAAATCCCACAGTACCTCGGAGCAAGATCGACGAAACGGACGCTATTATAGTATCTTTGATATGCGAGGAAGAAGAACAATCGAGAAAAACCAAAAGATTATGGCTACATGCTATTTCAAAGGCACGATATGAAGAAGGAGAATAATTGTCGCAAGGCAACCCCCACTCAACGACACTTGCGTCATGTCGCAAACGACACCTTGCATCAAGGTTGGTCGAAAAGTCAACTTTGACGCAAGGTGTCATTCTACGTCATGCGACTGTCGTTATGTCTCATAAGAGTATTGTAAGTATGTTAGATGAATTAGGATGGATGAGTATTAGAATTAGTCTAAATATTAGTACATTGTCTTTTGTTAATAAGTTAGATCATAAGTTATTACCTAAGTATTTTGATGATTATATAATAAGTAATAGAGATAAACATTTTTATACTAGAAATAAGGACAAACTAGTTGTAAGTAGAGTAAGAAAGAATAAGACGGCTGGGGATGTTTTTCACAGGGGTGTGCTCATGTATAATGCCCTCCCTGAGTGCATCAGGTCTGCTAAAAACATGGATGCATTCCTACGAGGTGCGAAGAGACACCTCTGTGAGGGACAGTACATATAAGTTAATTATAAATTTTAAAGCTAAGTATAATAATTATGATGTATTTTTAAATTAGCTTGATAGCTAAAATATATGTAGGATATTAATATCAAATGATTATAATTATGTATAATGATGTGGCTCATGCCGAACAGTTGGTATTATGCACTGTATGTATTAATGTTAAGATTGGTACCCCCGAACCTTGTCCGGGCGACAGTAGAGGCGTCGCGCCTTGACGCGCCGGTTGCGTACGCGCATCGATTACCTATTGTTCTAAATAAACGTATAAGATTGAATTGAGATCGCTTTTACTTGTCTCTCTCTCCTGCAATCCTCCCTACTACCCAGCGGACTTCCTATATATATATATATATATATATATATATATATATATATATATATATATATATATATAAATAAATAAAATAAAAAAATACAATTTCATACAAACAATATTTGGTCGCGTACTGTTGTGAAGTGTCGGATCGTTCGGTTGTCGTATAGTGCGGTCAGACCTTTAGATATATTTACATAGGTTACCAATCCACGGAAAATAAAATGTAAAGCTTTCACGGTTCATTGTCTCGACAGCCGGTCGACGTAATGACGTGTGACTTTTTCAGCTGAAACGTGGCAAGTGTGCGTCGGCCATTACGCGGACGGACACTCGATGTCAACCATTATAACCTGTCGCGATATTTTTTTCGGATTTTTTCCCCGATAAAGGGACGGACTCTTCGGCAATATATCGATTTGTTTGCGTGGGAGGCTTTTATTAAAAAATGGATGGCTGCGGGTAAGGAGCCATTGTTTGGACATCAATGTATCCGTATATCCCCTACTACGTACTCGCTATATGTATCTCCCATACATCTCAAGCGGACGCAAGAAAGGTAGCATTCAAAAGTATGTATGTATTATTAGCTCCAAATGTACATTTGTATATACATATGTAGCTTTCCGATCCATCAAACACTTTTCAATACGAAACGTACCGATTGGAGTATCTTTATATATATGTATGTACATACATACATCTATATATATATATATATATATATATATATATATATATATATATATATATATATATATATATATATATATATATATATATATATACTATATATAAAAACGGACTGTCGCTAAATATATTTGTATATTTGTATATTTGTATATTTGTATATTTGTATATTTGTATATTTGTATATTTGTATATTTGTATATTTGTATATTTGTATGTGACGGACGATCAACCATCAACCAGTATGGGGAACAAATTTTTTTTTTTTTTTCATATTTTTCATTTTTTTCATTTTTTCAGTTTTTTCATTTTTTTCATTTTTTTCATTTTTTCAGTTTTTTCATTTTTTTCATTTTTTCAGTTTTTTCATTTTTTTCATTTTTTTCATTTTTTCAGTTTTTTCATTTTTTTCATTTTTTCAGTTTTTTCATTTTTTTCATTTTTTTCATTTTTTCAGTTTTTTCATTTTTTTCATTTTTTCAGTTTTTTCATTTTTTCAGTTTTTTCATTTTTTTCATTTTTTTCATTTTTTCAGTTTTTTCATTTTTTTCATTTTTTCAGTTTTTTCATTTTTTTCATTTTTTTCATTTTTTCAGTTTTTTCATTTTTTTCATTTTTTCAGTTTTTCCATTTTTTTCATTTTTTTCATTTTTTCAGTTTTTTCATTTTTTTCATTTTTTCAGTTTTTTCATTTTTTTCATTTTTTCAGTTTTTTCATTTTTTTCATTTTTTTCATTTTTTCAGTTTTTTCATTTTTTTCATTTTTTCAGTTTTTCATTTTTTTCATTTTTTTCATTTTTTCAGTTTTTTCATTGCCGGGGGCGCTGGCGGCGCTGGGGGCGAAGCCCCCGGGGTGCCAAAGGCATCGGGGCGCTGGGGGCGCCGGAGGCGTCGGCGGCGCTGGGGGCGAAGCCCACGGGATGCCGAAGGCATCGGGGACGCTGGGGGCGAAGCCCCCGGGGTGCCGAAGGCATCGGGGGGGCTGGGGGCGACGGGATGCCGAAGGCATCGGGGACGCTGGGGGCGAAGCCCCCGGGGTGCCGAAGGCATCGGGGAGGCTGGGGGCGAAGCCCCCGGGGTGCCGAAGGCATCGGGGGTGCTGGGGGCGCCGGAGGCGTCGGCGGCGCTGGGGCCGAAGGCCCCGGAGCGACGGAGGCATCGGGGGCAAAGGCGTCAGGAGGTCGGCGATGCACAAAACGTAGTTCGTAATTCGTAATCACTTCGTAATTCGTGCATCAATTTCTTTCCGAAACCAGTCGATTCAATATCTTTAACTTTATTTTTATTCGAGTTTCAATTCCTTTTCGAAACCACCCGTTGAAATCAACGGGTCCAACACTAGTATATATATAAAATTGAATGCCTATTTGTCTGTCTGTCTCGTATAGACTCCTATACCACTCATGGAACTCCTATACGATGGAACTTTCAGGATTTGTTGTATGCATGTCCGGGAAGCTTACTATGAAAAAAAAACGGGAAAAAACCTCTTAATAATAATATTCGATTGAATACTCGGTTAGTGAATCGAATTTGGAGTCAGGTGTGGTCAACGAGGTTTGAATTGTTTTAATTATTTAATATTATTGTTTGTTGTATTCGGAAAATAATTTGAACCTTTTGAATCCGTTTGGCAGCACCTGACTCAATGTCCGATTCAATCAGGGACTATTTAATTAAGCATAGTTATTTTTTGTAATCGGAAAGTAATTTAAACAATAAGAATCTGATTGATGACTAAAGAGCGGACCCAGAGCGCGCTGTCCATTATTCACATGTTGTAAATGCATTGTTAAAGGTTTGCCGAACCTTTTTTACAAAGCATTTACAATAATGAAACAATAGACGGCGCGCTTCCGGTCCTACCTCTATTGATGACACCTGACTCGATATCCGATTCAATCACGGAGCATTTAATCTAAAATTATTTTAATATTCGGAAAATAATTAAAACAATTTAAACCCGGTTGACCACACCTGATTCCAAATTTGATTCACTTACCGAATATTCAATCGAGTATCGAGTATTCACCGAGTATTCAATCGAATATCGAGTCAAATTGACTCGATATCCGATTTAAATTTAGGAGCGTTTTACCAACCATTTTTACTTTTTTATATTTTGTTTTCGGACTTTTCGTAGCTGGACCTTTAACCTGTCGGACATTTTATCATCTGGGTTCTTTATCGTCTGGATCACTTATCAGGTGGACATTCTATCGGGTGGATCTTCTTTCGTGGTACCTTTGTCGTTGGATCTTATATCATTGGACCTTATGTCGTGGAAACCCTACTATGTCACCACTATTTGAGTATGATTTATGTACAATAAAATTTATGTACAATTCATAGATGTCTCGTTAATTTGCGAGTTTTCAGTAATTGTTTGTAATTGGCCAGGAAGGCGCATTGGGGCTACCTGTAGGGCCTTCCTGGTATATATGTAAAAAAATAAAATAAAATATACGATCCAAATGGACAACAACTATTACATGGCCAAAAACTGCAGGAAACTTTATCGTTTTGATTATCTACAATGAAAAAATGCTCGCAATGCAAAATAATAATAGTGTTGCGTAGGGGTGGGTGGAGGATCCAAGTAAAAGGCCTTAGTCGTCTTCACAGCATTTATTGATGATTAAGGAGATACACGCACTGGCAGTGCTCAGTCCAGAATGAATTGATATCGCCTAAGTATCGCCTTATAAGGGATAGATCTCTCAGGACATCTTCGACGTCTAATTTGTCGGTCTCCGTGATTTGACAGAATGTTAAATTACAGAAAACGCAAATATCAGAATGCAAAGATCGAAAATCGAAAGATCTTAAGTCAAAAGATCAAAAAAAAATGGTGCATGGTAAACGGTACATACTCACTTAATTTGCGCGAGCAGGATACAACAGGAACAAGAGAAACAGGCTTTTTAATGTGCGCGCGCAGAATACGGGAGAAAAAGCCTGTTCCTCTTGTTCCTGTTGTATCCTGCTCGCGCAAATTAAGTGAGTATGTACCGTTTACCATGCACCCTTTTTTTGATCTTTCGACTTAAGATCTTTCGATTTTCGATCTTTGCCTTCCGATATTTGCGTTTTCTGTAATTTAACATTCTGTCAAGTCACGTAGACCCCTAATTTGTTTACCTATTGTTATGGTCACGTACGGATATGTCTTCCCACGATATTCGGTCCCACGGTACAGGTCAATTTTTTTTATTTTTTTTATTTTTACATATATACCAGGAAGGCCTTACAGGTAAATCCCAATGCGCCTTCCTGGCCAATTACAAATACAAATACAGCAAGTCGTTGAATTGCGAGACACTGAAAAAACTCGCAAATTAACGAGACATCTATGAATTGTACATAAATTTTTATTGTACATCAATCACATTTTTCAAATAGTGGTGGCATAGTAGGTAGGAAGGATTTTTAGCCAATTTTTTTTTCCGGGAACCGTTTCAACAATGAAATCAGAGAAAATTGGCAAACTCTGATAGGAAACGATCAACCTGGAGTCACAAATCCAGGTCTGACCAACAGCATACTCTGAAAAATTAATTTTCATTCAGGGATAGAACCCGGCACCTTCTTGACGGTAAGCAGAAGCTTAACGTCCGAGCTATGCTGCTGGCTAATTCTGGGAAGTGCAATCATTGTTTAGCATACTTGCACTTAGCCTGTCGCTAATCCTTAAAACCACTTATACCGGTCACACGGTCTCTCAGGACGCTGCCCGGCCTAATCCGATCGCAATTACTCGGCGGCTCTTTTTAGTATACGTAACAATAGTAAGAGGAAGTTAAGTCGCTGATACGTGGAAACACGTTTTTAGACTGTGTATGTAATAAGTAGAGGTAAGACCGGAAGCGTGCTTTTTCTAGAAAACATGGCGATTTGGGTCTATTTTCCAGGAAATAGAGCAAACTACAAAGCAAAGCAATCATAAAAATGAACAATGCACCGCGAACAATAAACAAAGTAGTAGGTGAATGTATGTATGTAGTTTTATATTTCTGCACAAAAAAAAAAAAACAAGTGGTGCTTTGAATCACCGCTTTCGATTTGAAGCGGCTTGTTAATGAGTAGCTTCATTGATTAATGAGGTGAAGTGAAGAGGATGAGGATCGTATCGATGGCATGGTCGCGTCCCACAGTTCGAGAGTCACTTGTCGGGGGCAGTCGACAGCGTATCATCTGTCGCTGAGTGGAGTCTCTCCATTCTTCTTAGATGCCGTTTACTTTTGTGTTACCCGGCCATTGTGTGTTTTCCCTTGCAGCCTTTTGTCGAGCACCGCACTTGCATCCGTACTTTGAATGCGAAACGTGGATACGGGGACAGTGCGATCGGAAAGTTGTTTACTGCGTATATGTACAATTTAAAAATACGTTCTTTATTCGAACCCACTGATTATGAATGTATTATTATATATTTTCGAATGGCTTCTATTCCAAGAGCTATTCGACTTCTTAATGAAATCGTTGCTGCCGAGACTGAATGTGATATTTTCCACCTTAGTGAGCGTAAATTGTCGGAAATTACTCTAACCCATTTATCTGGTAGTCTGCGCTCATCATTATTTTCATGATTGATTGTGATTTATGAGTGAAATTTTGATTAACTCTCTTCCATTTGGGCCTTACAGGGATGTTTTGTATTTGTAGTTGTTTCTTACATATTTATTTATTTTATTTATTTTATTAATTAAAAAATCAACAGACATGATGTACAGAGATAGGTATAAAAAAAACAAAAAGTAAATAAATAATATATGTAACATCCGAGTCCAATAATAGATTTTTACAAAAATGAAAAAGATAAATATAAGGAAAACAAATTAAAAAGTAAAGAATAAAGGCATGACAAAATATGTAGTACATTGCATAATTAAACTATAGTATTAAAATATTTGGAAAAGGTTATAAGATAGAATATAAGAAGAAATTGAAATTTACAAATATAAAACAAATGAAAAAGGTAAATACAAAATAAACAAATGAAAAGGAAAAGCTATAATATGATTAAATAGCACATTACATAACTAAACTAAAGTATAAAAATAATGGAAATATTGGAAAAATAGAATAGGAGAAAAAATGAATCAATTTATTGAAACTGGCTGTAGGTGCAAGGCATTCCTTATGCTATATATTTTTTATTTGATATTTTTACTTTATCTGTTATTATTAAATGCTATTTTTTATGTTTATGTATGGATGTATTTATGTTTATGTTTAAATGTATTTTTTTTATGTATAATTGATGAGTATATTATTTTCGTTATGTATTAATTTATGTTTAATTGTTATTTTGTTTTTTTTGTGTTATATTTTTTGAGCATTGTGGCGCTTTAGGAATTCCTGTTATGCCTCAATGGTCTGTTTAGAATAAAATAAATAAATAAATATATGTGGTGGGTCTACGTGACGAGCCAGAATGTTAAAGTACAGAAAACACAAATATCGGAAGGCAAAGATCGAAAATCGAAAGATCTTAAGTCGAAATATCAAAAAAAAAAGGATGCATGGTAAACGGTACATACTCACTTAATTTGCGCGAGCAGGGTACAACAGGAACAAGAGGAACAGGCTTTTCCTCCCGTATTCTGCGCGCGCACATTAATACGGGAGGAAAAGCCTGTTCCTCTTGTTCCTGTTGTATCCTGTTCACGCAAATTAAGTGAGTATGTACCGTTTACCATGCGCCCTTTTTTTTGATCTTTCGACTTAAGATCTTTCGATTTTCGATCTTTGCGTTTTCTGTAATTTAACATTCCGGCTCGTCACGGAGATCGGGATGAGACATGTGGTCGGAAAATATGACTCGTATTTGTTTAACCCTTTGAGTGCTGACGTATTTTCTGTTGAAAGCCCGCCACGCTGAAAATTCCGCCAACATTTCCATCTAGAGTTACATACCTAGAAATCCAATAGAAAGCCAGTATAAAAATTGTAGCTAATTCAAACAAACCCCTGATAACTACCGCCGAGGATTTTGAGCTGTGTAAATTTGTGTTTAGATTCCCTAATATATCTTACAACGATATAAAACAAACAAAAGGAGTCTATTGTTGAATGTATTTTACCAAAACCAGTCCCATCTCCTTCATTGTTGTAAAAATGTAATGTTTACAATCTAAATGCCAAGTCTCAATCTAAAATACTCAGCAGTTAGGGATCTCCATTGGGTAATTTTGCTATGGTTATAAATTCAGAAATTCTGGTGTAAACCAGTCTTTATAAACGGTAACAAATTTATGACATGGATTACACGACCCATGTTCAATGCATTTTTCTTCCATTATTTTTTTGACCCCTTTAACATGTGTGTTCTTCACGAAAAAATTCAAGTATAATTCTTGTATCAATGTGATGAACACAAAAAGAAAAATCACTAAATTTAATAAACCGGAAATGGGATTTTTTCCTCTTAGAAGGGTCAAAAATGTTGTCGCCGCGATTATGTCCCCCCCCTGAACGTATCAAGCTGAAAATTTATATTTGTATTCTTTATGTACTAGCTTAGAGCTTATTAGGTGTTGGTCAGAATTTGTAAACCGGAAGTGGTATTTTTTTTTAAAACAATATTTCATTATTTTATTTTGACCTTTTAAATTATTTTAATCTTCTTGATATTTATTTTGTATAATAAAGATAGTGATTTTAAGTACAAATAAAATAAAATCATTAAATTTAATGAACCGGAAGTGGGATTTTTTCCTCTTAGAAAGATCGAAAATGTTGTGCCCACTATTCTGTCCACAACTCTGAACGTATCAAGCTGAAAATTTATATTTGTATTCTTTATGTACTAACTTAGAGCTGATAAGTTTTAACGGGTAATATTTTTGTTTACTTTGTACATGTTCAAAATATAACGCCTATGCGTTTTTCAGGACAATGGACTTGTTGGCAAAACGCCGATCAGCGTTGGTCAGCATTCAAAGGGTAAACATAAATCGTTTGCTTTTTAACTTTCGGTGGATTGAAAGCTAAGCTTTGTTTGAAGTTAATTTCCAAAGTCGCTCAAGAAAAACTTACACATTAGAATTCCGCAAAAAAGGGTTAGTACCCTCGGATAACATACAAATACCCTTTGACGCTTTTTTGTGGAATTCTATTGTGTTAGTTCTTCTTGAGCATCTTTGAAAGTTTGGATGTCTCGAGAGTGTGGCTCTTTTGAGTGCATTTATCCGTATCAGTATTTGTTAATATAGACATGTTTCGTATTTGTTAATATAGTAATGGGTCATCCTATTGATAATTGATAATTCCGCATTCGTCACTTTAATCATACTTGAATATACATATATGTATTTAAATCTAACGACGATAAGTACGTCCGATCTATATTTAAAATAAAAATTTTAAAAATCGAATATTTTTTTTGTCTTTTACCCAAGATCGTTCTGTGTCTATATTGACGCCCCACCATTGTGTGGTTTAATATTTAATTTAATATATTTTCAACCACATTTTAAACAGTATAATTCTCAAAGAAAATGTCGCATATACGCAATTTTCACCGTCATCTTGACAAACGAGTTTCGCCATTTTGTCTCAGGCGTCGTGATTAAATCAAATAAGCCGCAAAAATAATGGTTTAAAGCGGTGTGAAATTTTTTTTTTGCTTATCTTCTGAAATAGAAAATGCACATTTAAAAATAGACTTTAAATACAACATGGCACTTAGCGTTGGGAGATTCTGGAGTACACTGCGAGTATACTGCGAGTATATACTTTTTTATGGTTCCCGGAAAGATGCACTAAATTGCACTGAATAGTAGCGCAGCTTCGAGAAGTCTTAATTTTCAAAAGCGCTCAAAAATAACTTACGCAATAGAAAATCACAAAAAATGGTTAGCACCCTCGGATAACATACAACTACCCCTTGACGCTTTTTTTTTATGGAATTACATATATTGCGTTAGTTCTTCTTGAGCATCTTTGAAAGTTTGGATATCTAGAGAGTGCAACTATCTCGAGTGCATTTTTCCGGTCACCTTTTTTTTTATACATATGTACATTTGTGCACATACATACATATGTAGGTACTAACGTGCATGTGTATAATTGTATGTATGTATAATATGCACATTGGCTGCATTAGAAAAACCAGTGGAAAAGTTTGCGCGAGAACAAATCGGGCTTCCATGTTGACAAACCTAATCTATTATAGAGATTCATATGTAACATCTTAAAGTCCCAATACGACAAGACAAACTTCATACAATTTATCTATGACAAAAAATTGTATCACGTTTCAAGCGAAACAAACACTGTGTATATATATATATATATATACATATATGTATGTATTTTTCCATTGACGCCAACGAGCACTTGTCAGGTATTTGTGCGTCTGTAAATGAACTCCTATAGATGTCCCTCTACTTACATATATATACACTTCTTTTATTTCTTCTATTTTTTTCCTCTTTCGCCTCGGGATAAGCAAATAGTCGACGACAACCCTCTGCAGAGCGATCGAAGCCATATAGCGAAACTTATCGAGAAAATTGATTGAGCATTCTACTACCTCTAACTACTCGCTACATGTATATATATATATATATGTGTGTGTGTGTGTGTGTGTGTGTATTTTTTGCAAATGTGTGCGCTGCGGAAAATTCTCGGGAAAATCCCCAGCGTTTTCTCATTAGCACCGCTAGATCGTTATGAAAAGCTACCCGTTAACACCGCTCTATTATATTATATACAGTAAGCGACTAATGAAAATTATCCAATTATACATTTCTAGAGTTGGATTGTAGTATAATATAATATCGACTTGTGAGAAATCAATGTTGCGAAATTTCGGGATAAATCTTTTGGCTGGAGTAGGATATAGCCAGGGCTGCCGAGAGTCATCCCGGGCTCTGGGAAAAAATAGTTATGGGTCCTATGACGAACTAAAAAAAAATATATATATTATAGATATATTTTAAACATGTGAAAAATATATCAGAACTGTTAGATATAGGAGCCGTTATAATCCATTTCTAGAAATATCTCGTTTTATTTTATATAAATTTATTTGAATACACATTTGTTTTTTTTATTAAATTGACTGTCACGAACAAACAAACATATTATATAGTGAGTCTCTTGTAAAAAAAATATATGTATACGAAGTTATATGTATAAAAGAATCCGGCGCCTGTGCCTCTGCGGATGCGCCCCCAGAGGCTCCGCCCCCTAGGGCTTTGCTCTCGGCGTCTGCGCCCCCTAGGGCTCCGACCCCGTTGTCTGCGCCCCCAGAGGCTTCGCCCCCTAGCACTTTGCCTTCGGCGTCTACGCCCCCTAGGACTTCGCCCTCGGCACCTACGCCCCCGGGAACTTCACATCCTTTGAATTATTTGTTCGATGACGTCACGAATTTCTACGACCCAACGAACGAAGGATACATACATACAAAGTCTCTTTCCAAATTATATATTAAATTAAAAAATACTGGTGGTCTGTAATGCGTTTATTCTGCTTTCCCGAAATTCGAGACAAATCGAATTAAAATAAGTGATAGCAATTTGTGAATTAAGTCAAACAGAAATAGTGTTTTTGGAACCAAAAATTGGACTTCCACCACTTTAAAAAATAACGGCTAATATGTTGGTTGCTATTTTTTAAAATAAATGAATACGAAAGTATTATATAACAGGCACGATTTCACTTGGACACAAATAATTCGCGGATTGAAAAATAATACACATTTATGTAGTATTAAATAAATACATTTTTTTTATGTAGAATAACATAAAATGAGCCCTTCGACTAGTCCGGGCCCTGGAACTTTACTCCGGTTCCCCCCTCCTCTTATCGGCCCTGGCTATAGCACAATACAAACCTTGTCAGGAAGTATAACACTTTATCCTAGATATTTAGATTTAGACTTGAGCTAGGTTTGTAGCCGAATAGCAACTGTTTCCATGCTAATCTTTCTAGGATAGGAAGAATATAAGAAATTCTAAAATTATGTATATGTAACTGTTTCAAGATGTTCAAAATTCTTTCAAAATCGAAAGAAATGGTTGGTCTAGATTTTTTTTGGCATCTGAATGATAGAAAGTACATATTTGTTAATGTAGGTTTGTCAGATGTCATGCAAGTCAAACCGGGACATCCCCCTCCCCCCAAAAAATATCAGATTTTTGACTTTTCTATAGATATATTTTCAATTGAAGTGATAATATTTAGAATATCTATAATTGATTTTTTTTCCTTTTATTTTTAATATATGTAAATGAAAAGTGCTACAATTACAATGAAGAAACCAAAGATAGACTTCACTGAGAGGATTATTGAAAAAATCTAATAAGGTTTTTGGTGCTTTCTCTTCAGCTTTTTATATTCAATATTAGCAAAATAGCAGAAATCTTTGAATCTTTCTGTTCTGACAGTGTCTATTCCGCGTCTGCGTGTGATGAATAGATGTATGACCGGAAGCGTGCCGTTTTTTGTTAACTGTTCAATTTTATGAATAACCTTTTTTTTGCACTTAAGCTTTGTAAATAGACCCAAAACGCCCTGATTCCTGGAAAAAGCACGCTTCCGGACCTACCTCTAGTGATGAATCATTCTGATTTAAAAAACTTCTGTAGGAATTTAAAAAGTAGTAAACCGGGACATTTGGGCGTCCCGAGAGGTTTGTTCGGGATACCGGGACACTGGAATTAAAACTGGTGACAATCCTGATTAATTGGGACGCCTGACAACCCTAGCTGATGTCAAATTAGTCTACATAGAAAGACAAATATAAGATTCTTAAAAATATTCTGAAAAGAAACTATACATATGTAGTTGCATTTTGTTTTAATTTTGACTAGTATTTGTAGTTTTTTTACATTTGATTTAATCATCGACGTGAAAACTTGCTTACTTTTTACGACAGCCTAGCCCATATCTTAGCTGGTGTTTGTATTGATTTTGCATAAGGAAGTTTCACTTCTGAAGTGTGTAGTGACAATTTTTAAAAAATATGTTTCTGTAAGAAAATTTTGTAATCCTATGCATGGAATGATGCCTTGTTCAATTCCGTTTCAAGTTCAAACAAGTTAATCTAAACATGTTCCTGAAAAAGTTAAATTTAAATTTTTCGCTTCAGATAAAAATCTTTATATACATATGTACATATGTATATATATATATAGGTATATCTTCAGAACCGTCCTATAAACGTTTCTTTTCGATCGAAAGTCAAATGTTTATTTTTAATCAACATTTTAGAACTGAATACGTTGACTTGAACGCGTCGATTGCGAAACGCGCAAATATTTGAAACGGATCTCGACCGTCATGCCGTTTTAACCCTTTGATGTCTAACTGTGATAAAAAATATGCTTTTTTAATGCAACCAAAAAACGCACATATATGTATGTATGCACATAAACGATTAGTGTTATATATTATATATATTTTGGGGGACTACCCGACCAACTTGGAGCTGTGATTGACTTCGTATTTTATTTTCGTCTCCATTGGTTGGTCAATATTTGACCACGTGATGTGGTGTACGTTACGCTCTGAATATCATATTTCCCGTGTGAACGATAATTGACCTGCACGATTCCAATCACAGCGACCTGCGAAACCAATAAAGTTGGTAATTTAACCACACCGTTGAAATTGTCCCATGCGAGTACAATAAATAAAACAAGCATGACATATGCACATACATATGTCTGTACATTGGATAGCTTATCTAATATAAAATAGTATTAACAGTGGGAAAAAATCCCAAGTGAAAATACGTACTTTTGACTTTTGATTTGAACTGGATGACTACTCAGAGAGATTTGAAAGCTGAAAAGTACTACAAATGGAAGATAAAATACCCGACTATAGATTCCAATATTCATTTTGAACAGGAAATTGACAGATTTTGAGACATCAACCGAACAACACCAAGATATAGAAAAATCGCGCGATTTATAAAACACATACATATATCTCCGAATCTCGAGTCAATCAACATTTTTTACTACCAGATTCGTGTTCACTGGGCGTAATTCTATAAGAAAAGTCATATCTCGTCTCTGAATCATTTTTCGTGTCGAACAGTGCTATCAGTCAATTCGATCAAATCTGTATCAAATGCGTGTATATTCCATTCGCAATATGTGGAATATTTTCGTACGCTGCCCAACCGTCCGAAATTATGTATGTACATTTGTACATATATGCGAACCAGTTTTTGAGATTGGCCAGGAAGGCGCATGGGGCTACCTGTAAGGCCTTCCTGGTATATATGTATATAAAAATAAATAAATATAAAATCGAATATCTGTTTGTCTGTCTCGTATAGGCTCCTAAACTACTCAACCGATTACGATAGAACTTTTTGGATTTGTTGTATGCATGTCCGGGAAGCTTACCGTGACAAAAAAACGGGAAAAAACCTCTTAATAATAAAATTTGTAATTACGATTTTACCGACGTGAAAGTTTGAAGCGCCATTGTGTAGTCAAGGAAATGTGTTCGTTGGTAACCACGTTACCAGTTGGTTTATGACGACACGGCTTTGAAGAGACGTTAGTAGAGCTCCAACCATCACTTGAAACGGGAACGGGAATTGCATGCTTTATTAATACTTACCTCCTTTACGTTTCACATAGCGATCGTTTTCATACTTTGCCATATTGCTCATTTTGGTCATCAATACACGTTAATGTATCGTCTGCCATTACGTTGGAGATAAAATATCGTATACAACACGTTTTAAAAACAGGGAAAGTAAATCTTCCTGACGTTTAACAAACGTTGTTTAACAAGGCATAAACTGTTCGCCATGACACGGCCTTATCAATTTTAATTGTTTAAACGCCTATAATTCACTCGATATTTTATGAAATTTGCTCTATTGGTTCTCGTTATCTATAATATATAAATATTTATAGTTTTAACTCTTATATGCAGTGGCGGACTGGGACTGAAATTAGTGCATGCCAGGAGTCAAAGGGGGCCCACCCAGGGTTAAAAAAAATTGTCCCCCCCCCATATAACAAAATTTTCTTCTTTTCATCACGCTAAAAATCAAGGGTAAAAAAAAAATAAAATTTTCAAAAATGGGAATAAAAAAATTTAAGTACAAGAAAAATGGCAAAAGCAAAATAGATCCATAAATTACATTGTATATTTCTTTTTAAGCCTTGTCCTAGGTAAATAGAATGCATCATAAAAGAATGCGGCATAAAAGCGGCTTTTACTTTCGGTAGAAAACAATCAGGGACGTCATTTCAGCTTTTTCTTGGGGGGCGCAGGCAAAGATTGGTCAAATTTAATTTTTTTTCAAAAAATCTTTTTTATATCGGAGTAAAAATGGAAAATATTCTTTGCATACACCTTATTGAGTTATAAAATATGAAAAAAATAAGCTTATTTTTGATAGAATAATTATAAAAAAATATTATGTAAAAAGTGAAAAAAGCGCCGCAGACGAAAATTTTTTTCTAAAAATCTTCACATGGTCAACAAAAATCGACCATCAAACTGAGTCACTAAAACACTATCAACCCTTAACCCTTAACCCTTTGGGTTAACTTAATTTCTACTGACTGTCTTTTCACTTTATCTATGTACATACATACATACATATGTACGTAATAACAATAGATAAAGTTTTGTGATCATGCGAAAATCGGGATTTTGGGGAGGGGGCCCCTATCCTATATTTCTATATACATGGATGTGTCTAGATTACGAATAGATTTTATATTCGGAAACTGTTTAAAATTGTGTATTTAAATCTTACTATAATATATCGTCGAAGTATAATCAAATGTTATTTTGAAAGTATGAAGTAAATTTAAATCGCTGGTTGATGATGAATCGTCCTATCAAAATTGTTTTAAGCAATTCAGTTTATATTATTCACGGAAATTTGTTTATTCCCATTTTTATTTCAGTAGGTAGTTGTTACATAGGTATTGGTATATACATAATATTGAGGTTAGAAATGGGCCCAGCAAAAGAGCCCACGCAAATGTTGAAACTTACATTTCGAGCCTAATAAAAAAAGTTAACCGATCCTTGGGCTGTTAAAGCAGGTATTAGTTGTTTGTGTATATCGTAAGAAATTTGTTTTGTTGAAATACCCAAACTTTAGGTCCCAAAGTGCAATATCCTATAAATTTTTACACGCGTGAAATAGTTAAAAAGTTATTTAATTTTACTGAGGGCCCATATTTTCTAACAGATAGTGGGGCCCACATGCCATCGGGCATGTTCGCTTGTATGGCCAGTCCGCCACTGCTTATATGTATATATAAATTTCAAATTTGGCGTGTAGCATCTTGTAGGGTAATACACGATATATATTGATTTATGGCCAAAGATGTCAAATCTGACATTTCACGGCTAAAAGTATATCTCTTCACGGAGTTTTATCTGCGAGATAAGTATTCAATAAGAAGTTATGTTGTATCTAATTGTTAATATGATTTACAATAAGCTTACATACATTTAGTTTTTTACAATAAGCTTACATACATACAATTAGTTCAACAGCTACGCATAACCTCAAATTGCATTGTTTATTTCTCCAAAACAAACTTTCTAACCAATACAAGCTACACATGTACACAGATCAAACAGTGATAGTTTTATTTTTAGTTATCAGCTGATTTATTCTGGCATTGCATCGCATGACGGGTTCAGCTAGTAATTAATAAAACTCATACCCAGGGCATGTTGTTGTATGGCGCGGCCATTATGTTATTCGGGAGAGGGGAGGGGAAGCCTTTAGCAAGCTTTTAACCTTATCCAAAAAGTGTAACAGTTTAACAGTAATCAGGCTAAGTGGGGTCGGCGTTGCCCCCAGCCTCCGCCTCACATTGTTTTGAGTGATACAAGCCCGGGGTCGTTAGCACCCCCGCGATATGGCATCCATCGGATTCGACCGGAGGGGAGTCCGACCGGAAACGGGCTCGGGTAATGGCCGACGCTAAAAATTTACGGAACTCGCTCAACAGGGGTGCCACCCGAGCGGCAATAACAACAGATAGCCACCACGGCCGCCATCATCAACACCACTATATCCGGATAAACGGGGTGTTTTACAACCGAAACGGGATGGATGGATGGATGGTGGGGAAAGGGCGGCCTGTTGTAAAAGTATTTTTATCTCGGGGGCTGTACGCGCCGACTGAATTCTCGATGAATATTAAATACAATGTATGTATGTGTACGAGTGATTTCCAGAGTGCTTTCGGTGGTGTGTATGTTATTCTGATTGGATTAATTTATTAATCGTTTCAAATTGGCGAAACGCTTCTGCTCAGCTCAGGGTAAAATCTATGTATTTATAAATCTGTATATATGTTAGATATGTACATATGTAACGTTCGCTTATCGATTGAGGATGTATATATATATATATATATATATATATATATATATATATATATATATATATATATATATATATATATATATATATATATATATGTATATAATATATATATATATATATATATATATATATATATATATATATATATATATATATATATATATATATATATCTATATATATATATATATATATATATATATATATATATATATATATATATATATATATATATATATATATATATATATATATATATATATGTATATAATTTTTTTTTTAAAATTTGACCCCTACTTATGTACATACATACATACAGTAAATTAGGGGCGTCATTTGGGGGGCAGCCGCCCCTCTAAATTTGAACGGGACTATCCACGTTGTTTAATGTATTATTATGAATTTGAATTAAAATACTAAACCAACAAAAATAGAATATTTAAAATCTTTAGGATACTGTATTTTCCCAGAAAAAAAATGTTAATATATATATTTTTTTGTCGTTCGTCTTGCTTTGAAAAATATTTGTAAAACTCGTTTATCCTATGAAGCAAACTTTTGAATAGGATTGCCTTTTTATTATTGAAAAAATGATTAAAAGAAATAGTTAAAATAGTTAAAAAAATAGGTACACTCATTTTTTAAAATTTAATACACCCCCCCCCCCGCCCCCTAGAAAATCTTTCCTTACTGGTCAAAATTTTTGCCCCCCCCTGGGAAAAGCTGAAATGACGCCCCAGCAGTAAATCTATGTACATACATACATATGGAAAAATCATTGTTTAAGTCTTCGTTTATGTTTTTTCAGAGAAGAAATGTAAGAAACGCAGTGGCAGGTAACAATATAGTTTGATAATTAGCTTGAGGCGAGTGATTTTTTGTTTTATAAAAATTGAATATTTGAAATCGTATTCAAATATGACATTGTTGGTCCTGGTTATTACTAGACACCGGACCCAGAAGGTGCCGCGTATAGTTCAAAGGTTGTAAATGCATTGTTAAAGGTTTGCCGAACCTTTTTTACAAAGGATTTACAACAATGGAACAATGGATAGCACTGTGACTATCCGGTGTCTAGTTATTACATAGTTGGTCCGCTATTACTAAGCGGACCAATATTGTCCAGTTCATTGTTCATTGTTCGCCTTGCTTTGTTCATTTTTATGATGGACCTTTTTTATGCCCTCTAGCTTTGAAGTTTGCCCTATTTCCTGGAAAATAGACTCAAAACGCCCTGTTTTCTGGAAAAAGCACGCTTCCGGTCCTACCTCTAGTTATTACCAGTTTGGTGGGAACCGTTTCAACAATGTAATCATGTAAATTGGCATCCTCTGATAGGAAACGATCGACTTGGAGTCACAAACATCCAAGTCTGACCAGTAGCACTACATAAATACTCGGAATAAATTCTTTTCAATCGAGGTCAACCCATGGGATCAAACCCAGCAACCCCTAGATGGTTAGCATTAACGCATCCACCAAGCTATGATGCTGGCTCAAATATTTCAAATATCAAGTGCACAAATGTGTGTGTACTTATGAAATATGCACCTGTATAATATCGTCACATTTTTATACTTGGGTTGTTCAGTATCATTAGAATGGTCCTCCATTATTGAAATGAGTCAACGGAAGGATCTTCACGGTCGACAGTAACTGTATTATAAAATTATTATTCCTATGTATACTAACAAGGATTTATATATGTACGTATTTGTTACAGACATTACTAACAAACTAACCAGTAGATTCTATGATAGAATCACTAACAACCATACTAACACACTTGTGAAGAGTCTCGGTGATTACAACAAAATGTCTATACCCTTCAGGTATAATACACAGATTACCTAAACACAATCTGATTTAGGTCATCGACTGTAGAGAGACTTTAATTAATATTATGTATTAGATGTACTATGAGTATTTATAAGAATTGTAAATAGGTTTTTGAGCTATTTTTCCTATTATGCTGTACATCAACATGAGAATAATATAATACTATGATGACTAACAAAATTTAATTAAAATTGTAAAATAGAAAATGATCAGTGGATCAGTAGCTATTAAAATAGATATAAGATATATTGTGAACATTATTTTAGTAATAATAAAAAGCATTTAAAAATCAATTGTGTACGTATAGTTTTCTACATATGCAAGTTTTTGAATATGCATATGTATGTATGTGTGTATGTCCATATATTGTATACCGGACACGTGTTTGACACGTAAGCGATCGTATCAAAGCATACGAATATGTTTGTATTATATATGGTAACAAAATTGGATTATCTGTCGTAACATGGCAACCGTTGAATGAGAAATGTTCGCGCTGTGGAATTGACAGCGATTCAATGGAGAAAAATCGTTCGGCTATGAAAATATATTCACAGCGGGTGTATTTATAGACTTTCGCAATAATCGCAATCATGCTCGTTTTCAGACGACACTAACGACACCGAATCCCATCCCCATCCTCCCCTTTATCACGATCACCAGAGCCCTTCTCCTGGACGAGACCTTTTTCGCAGCCTTCGCATGTTTTTTTCTCTCTATATACCACTATGTACTATATCCCACGATGTATGATGAAAAAATAAGGTAAATGCAGATATTACGTACGAATTCAGTATACAATGTAAGATAAATTAGAGAGATAGCAGACTAATATTAGCATTCAAGTAGACAGTCAAATGGGCTTATTAAAGTTAGTGGTATGCACTCAATTTTCAATGTTCGTCATGCTAAATTGATACGTGTGTAGTTTGCTCGGTTGAGTCACGCCCCCCACCACTCAAACAACGCTTTTCAAAACGATGAATTTAACCAGAAGCGTGGTCTAGTGGTAAGTGTTGTATTCTCTCGTGCTAGAGGTCACGAGTTCGCTTCCTACTGGAGTCTCGTTGCTGGCCAGACCTTGGTTTGTCGAGGTCGGTCGTTTAATATCAGAATTTGTCAATTTTTCTGATTTGAAACAATTCCTGTAAAATTTTCTTTCTTATTCAATTTTCTATTGCGAAAAACCTTGAGTTATTATTATCTCTTAGGTTTCGCAAAGGTTTTCTCCATATATGTCTCTATGGATTATTATTTAAATATAAATATTTCGTATTGTTACATAATAAATAATGTTATTATTCGTATTGTTTACGATGTTTATATTAATTTCTGACAATATATGTCAGATGTTATTTCTATTTGTTTGTATGTTTAATTATGTATTTAATAATATATTTATTATATGATGTATCGATTCTAAATCTGTTTAGCACATTCGCCGCTTTGGAACAATCTATGAGGCGAATGTGCATTATTAATTGAAAATGAAAAATAAAAAAATTTGGCAAATCGTGTGAAATTTATCTTAATGTTTATTATACATATGTAAATATGTATGTACATATGTATATGTTACAGTGAAACTCAGGGGCATCCTATTCAACAATTTTTTTCGTAGGGTAGACGAGTTTTACAAATATCTTTCAAAGCAAGACAAACAACAAAAGAAAATATATTTGGGAGTAAACATTTTTTCTGGGAAAAATCGACGTGTTTGTACCAGTATTTTAATTCAAATTCATAATAATACATTAAACAACGTGTATAGAGCCGTTCAATTTTAGGGGGGGAGGGGGGGGCGGCTGCCTACCCCAGCCCCTCCCCCCAAATGTCACCCCTGGTGAAACTATTATTATGTGTCAGTGAAATTATAATTTCACTGACTCAAGCAACGAGTATGGATATAACAAAAAAAAATACAAATTCACTTATCACGTCAGTGATTTTGCATTTCAAATTGTCAAGCCTAACAACCTAATCTTAAATAAATAAAACCAACCGTAACTTAACCTAACCTAACCTAACCTTAAATAAATAAGCGTTGGCTACTAAGATATTATGATGTGTTTGCCTCCGTATTCAGTCCCACCCATGCGGCATCAAAAAAAGCCAAATCGAAACAGATAGCGAACCATGAGGAGAGTGGGAATGGACAGGAGCGGGGTTGCTGAGTTGTGGGGAGGGCGTGTGAGCGCGAGGTCAGCATTGGAGTGGGGTTGTGACGTGGGGTGGCACGATTCCTATCGGCGACGCACTATCATCCAACTGTCAACAATTATAATTTCACTGATAGGGGCCAGTGAAAATGTAATTGGATTAGATTTCACTGAACTATATCCAGCGAAAGTGTAACTGGTTATGATTTCACTGAAATAATGACATATGTATGTATGTATAGTGACATATGTATGTATGTATATATGTATATATCTCTAAACGAACCGTATTTTCCTTACATTTTATTCTACACTAGTGGTTTTACCCAGCTTCGCTCGGTATTTGTAATGTAAACCGCTTAAACATGACTAATCTAATAGTAATCATTTTATTATTAAATTGACTGTCACGAACAAATAAACATACATATATACTAAGTCTCTTTCGAAATTATATGTATATACCAGAATCCGGCGGCCTTTCACCCTCGGCATCTTCACCCCCGGTGCCCCCGGGGACTTTGCCCTTGGGGCCTGAATCGAAAAAAAATCGAATCGGCGCCTATGAATTGAAAAAAAAATCGAATGTGTTGTTTACGAATTCCCAACCAATGTTATATTTATGCATATATACATACATATGTATGTATATATGTACATACATATGTATATGCAAAGTCTCTTTCGAAATTATATATTATATACATAAGTTTTAATAGCTCGAGATTCAGCTGACCTACTTAACAGACTAACACAGCTGGACAGGGAAAGTAGAAAAGTAGGTTTAAAAATTAACGTAGATAAGACCAAACTAATGTTCAATAGTTATTGCATGCCTGATAGCATCCCATTAAATGATACACCAGTAGAATTAATAAATAATTATTTATATTTAGGTCAAATAATTGACATGTCTGGTAGTAAACATGAAGAGATAAAAGACGTATGAAATTAGGATGGAGTGCATTTGGACGGATGAATGCTGTTTTTAAATCAAAAATGCCACTCTGCCTGAAGAAAAAGATATTCGATCAATGCATTTTGCCAGTATTGACGTATGGATGTGAAACTTGGACACTGAACGCCAAGATGCTACACAAAATACAATGCACTCAAAGAAGTATGGAACGATGTATGCTTCGCATAACGAGGAAAGACAGGAAGCGGAACACGTGGGTGAGAAGCATGACAAGGGTAGTAGACATAGTGGATAGAGTAAAGAGATTGAAATGGCAATGGGCGGGCCACGTGGCTAGGAGAATGGACGAAAGGTGGACAAAAGAAGTGATTGAATGGTACCCGAGAGAATGCAAAAGGGTAAAAGGAAGACCGCAGGGAAGATGGATAGACGAAATTAGGAAAATGTGCGGGGTGAGAAGGATGAGAGTTGACTCAAAACAGAGACGACTGGAAGAGTGTTGGAGAGGCCTTCATCCAGCAGTGGATGGTGAATGGCTGTAAATGATGATGATGATGTAAACATACAGACATATTTAAACATGAAAGTTCGTTAATTTATCCCATATGCAGAATCTATTGTTTTAAATTTAAGATCATAAATTTTGGAATATTTTCTCATGGTACTGTGACAGTGATCTTTCAAAAATTTTTCCAACTTTTATTCGATCAAGCAACGCCGGGTAGTTCAGCTAGTATGGTACCGCCAGCCACTGATATGGGCTTAAGGACATGTATGCACGTTGCGAACGGAGACGGATGTACCGAAAGCTCCATTATAACCATAATATACACAAACACACATTATACATATGTACGCAAACACTAATTTACATGAATTTATAAACGGAGTGAGAAGTGCGAGACTTGGGTCGGTTTCACGGCAACTTAGATGTAATATAAAGATCGCGTCGGTTTTGTTAGTGTAAAATACGCAACGGGCTTATATTAGATTAGCGCGCCCAGTTAATCTGCAAAGTTAACCGAGAGTAGGAGTATGGTGGGTGGGGGGGAGGATGGCTAGGAGCAAAAGTTGGCAGGGCCCGATTCCATTACCCATGCACGGACGCCCCTGTAATCCTGAGGCTTTGAATGTGTTTCACATAATTTGCGATCTAATTTGACGAGCAGTCTATAATGTATTATACGTATATCACTAGCCATTTTGTTATATGTATATATGTATGTATGTTTGTATTAGACTAGGTGAGTAGCTAATAGTAATAGACACTGAAAACTTGCAAATTAACGAGACATCTATGAATAGTATATAAATTTTATTGTAAATTAATCATACTCAAATAGTGGTGATATAGTTGGTAGGAAGGTTTTAGCCAATTTTTAATCGGGAACCATTTCAACAATGAAATCAGAGAAAATTGGCAAATTCTGATCGACCTGGAGTCACAAATATCCAGGTCTGACCAGCAGCACTACAGATATACTCAGAAAAATTCTTTTCAATCGGGGTCAGCTCATGGGATCGAACCCGGTGCCTCTCGACGCTAAGCAGAAGCTTAACGACCGATATATGCTGCTGGCTAATATACTAATTATAACCCGGAGCCTGGATATGTATGGTTGATGATGATTTGATTTGAAGATGGAAGTTAGTGATGAAAATCATGAAACATCTCAGTCATATTGAAGACAGTTGTGCATATTGATTTAAATTAGATATACATATGTACATATATACTTGTGTACATATCTTCTTGTACTTCAGTCTATTGCCATGGATATTTCTTCAATAGTCCGCGATGTAAATCTACAGTTTTGAATTAAGAGTCTTCATTTTTGATATATATTAGCCAGCAGCATAGATTTCATTGTTGAAACGGTTCCCGGAAAAAAAATTGGCTAAAAATCCTTCCTACCTACTATGTCACCACTATTTGAAGTTTGATTGATGTACAATAAAATTTATGTACAATTCATAGATGTCTCGTTAATTTGCGAGTTTTTCAGTGTCTCGCAATTCAACGACTTGTAATAAAAATGCTGCATTTGTATTTGTAATTGTAATTGGCCAGGAAGGCGCATTGGGATTTACCTGTAAGGCCTTCCTGGTATATGTAAATAAATAAATAAAATAAATAAATAAATAATATGTACATACATGTATGTAGATGTACAAACATACATACATATTTACTATCTCATGAATACTCCATTTTATTTTTTTTTTAATTTTCATCCGCCCGAGCAATGCCGGTTGATTCGTTCATAATAAAAAAATAATCATTCTAATTATTGTACAAAATAATCATAATTTTTGGTTTTAATAATCGTTATCTTAAATTCCCAGTAAATAGAATATGAAGAATTGAGAGTTTAATTTTTTTACAGGAAAATGAAAATATAATATATAGGTATATACATGTGTAGTTGATACTTAAACTTAAAATAAAATTGCTCATTATTTACTCATTGTTAAATCTAATTAGTGATATTAAAAACTAATTTTTTAATATTATTTAAAGTAGAAAATGGTCATATTAAATACAATATGCAAAAAAAGTATTCAAATAACCGCATGCGATTCACTAACCTAATATGTCTTCTAACGCATTATGTGTCTTCAATTCATACTACCAAATACTGTTACTATCGTACTACTAAATACTACTGCTGGATTACGTTTTGCTGTAGTATTTTCCCGTGGAGTTTTCCACGGATTCGCTTACATTCATACAAATTTTCCACCCCAAGGCCGGCTCTCGTTTCTGCTACTTCAATTTGGTAATAATTGATTTACCGTCACGTCTAGACTCTGTCTTAGCATGATTCGGTATAGCGAGTTCCATTCGCGATGACTCTCTACCTGTCTCCAGTCTCGGACATCACGCCAAATCCAATTTTTCATTTCACCTTTTTTTTTTAAACATTAATTGAAATATTCCTTCTCGCCATATAAAAATACGTAATTTTAATAATTTCATTTAGCGAGGTTTTGAACCATTTTTTTATGTATTTATTTTCAATTAAATTATAATTATAATTTAAATTATTTATATTTTGACGATATTCGAGAAAAAAATTGATTTCCATTCACCGCGGGCGCCGGGAATCGAACCTCGGACCCTCCGATCCAAACGCAATGGCCCTCACGAGCTCGCGTCGCATGCCATATCCTCGCCCAGAATACGTGTTGTAAATACACATCATATGTATATGCACGTAATTTGTTATGTGTAATAATAATATTCAACGTTACGAGGTTAATGACGGTTTGTGTATAATCGGAAAATATTACATTTTGCTAACGTTAACTTTAAGAATTGAAAATTATTACAAATAAAGAATTGAAAACTATCTATGAGAGTCTACAAAAATAACGGTTCCGGTTCCGGATTTTTTTTTTAGTTTTATACGGGTATATAATATTATACCCATGCGATGATATTTCATCGGGCTATTCACTAGTAATATATATAAAAACGGACGCGACGTGTGTATGTATGTCGGTATGTGCCGAACCGTAGACACACAGCCAATCAGAGTCAAGTGGTCGAAGAGACGTGGTAAGGGGGGGGGGGGGGTGGAGCGTCATGTGATGTCAGGCCAAGCGACGGATACACACCCACGAAGACACACACACATTCATTCATCATTTCGAACGGGTGAACGATGCATTAACACGCTGGCGCATTTATAAATTACCATACACTATATTTACATATATATATATATATATATATATATATATATATATATATATATATATATATATATATATATACATACATATATATATATATATATATATATATATATATATATATATATATATATATATATATATATATATAAATATATAACCCCTCAACCACCGAGCCATACTGCTGGCTGTATATTTATGTATATGTATTTAAACTATCTGTTTTATTTAGTAATTAATGGGCAAATTTTTACTTTATAGTGGAACTAATTAAATATGTAAAGTGATTTCGAGGAAAAATCTGTTTTATAATTTTCTGGAGAGGTAATGATTTTCTTTGACGAGCTTCTCGAATTCTCTTTGAGATTTATTAAATTGATTTAAAATTTGCATCCTTTTTAGATTTTTATTTTTTAAATAACATTATACATGTGTATATAATATGTATGTATGTACATATGAACCGTTATATTTGAAAGTGGCAAATGACCAATTTTCTTCAATTCGAGAAATATCTCGCAAAACATTACATATAATGTTTTGCATTTAACAATAATTAAAAATACTGGTTGCCTGTAATACGATTATTCTACTTTTCTGAGATTTTGGACATGTCGAATTAAAATAAGTGATAATAATTTGAGAATTAAATCAAACAGAAATAGTGTTTTTGGAACTGAAAATTGGACGGCTCATATATTGAAGTAGCTGTCAGTTTGTTTAATGTTTTAATTTATTTATGCTTATTCAACACTCATAAGAGAAAAAAATATAAAATACTATTTTCATCAATAGGCTTTATCGAGAAACCTTTTGTAAGAAATAAATATATTTTGCAAATTAACGATTTTTGAATTTATATACACACATGTACATTTATGAGATGATAAAACATAATATCATTTTTGTCGATTGATGCTAATTTTTAAATTAAATAAAAATAGTTAAAACTATTGGACAGACTTGCATTCATGACTGTTACGACGTATTTCCCCCTCCATTCAGTGTAATGCTCTATAAGGTGCAATGCTCACGCACAGTCAGACAGACACGTGAAAGTAGTCGCTCAAGACGCTCGCACTTTATGGAGCAACAAAGGAAAGTGTACTTTTAAATTACAAATAAATATAAGACAAAGATAGGCACAAGTATTTCATTTCATCATTCTGGATCCCGAACACAATCCTGATACAAGCCCGAACATGATCCTTCGTATCGGACCCGAGCAACTATTTCAAAAAATTGTCAGCGATTCTGCCCTATTTAATGTTTGGTGCTTGAATTGTTTGCGTATGAAAATATAAAAGATACAATTAAAATTATGTCATATTCGAATTGAGAAGTGGAGAGAGGTGTTTAAAACATGCAAGAAATTTCTCAATAAATAAAAAATATACGAAAAAAATACGCTCAAATCGCATAAAATTGAGTTGAGTAACGGACAAACTGTCAAATGCAAATTTTACTCGCGTAATAATGTTTGCGTATCGAAAGAGAAAAAATAACACATTTATTTATATAAGATTTTACGCACACACACACTCGTCCATACTCTTATAATACATTATATTATACACGTATTATGTATATTATGTACATAAATAAACACAAACAAGTATTTATGTATAAAGCAGTGGAAAATTTTCATCAAAATCGATCGACCTGAAATGACGCTGTTTACATTAGTTGATTTTTGGTTCGAAATTCAGGCTGTAGATATATCATCGTGATATTTGAGATTATTATATTTTGATAACTTGGGGTTTTATTTGTATCTTTGGATATAAACATCGTTGTTGACCTTTCGAATTATTGAAAGTTGACTATATAAGGATATTTTCGCTGTAAAAAAGACGTCAATTACGCATCTATATGTGTCCATTGTGTGCGCAAAGGATTAACATTATCCGGGAAATTATAATGCGGTAAAGTATAACAGTGAATGGGGTGCCTAACAAAAGGACAGATTATTAACTACCGCTAAATACCAACTCCGCTATAGCGAGCTATGTATATGTATGTATGTATGTATGTATATACGCACTGTTTAGTAGGAAAATCGAGAGTTTTCCGTTACGGGGGTAAATTTCCACTTTGATTTGGTTATGATAATATCTAGTGGAAAATTTACATTTTTAAAAATTTGTATTTTCAAATGTTACTTTTTTTTTTAGATTTTGACTGTATTTTTATATATCATTAATAAATATTTTCAAGTTTTATTTTATATGCCAGCAGCATAGGTCGGTGGTTGGTCTTTTGCCTAGCACCGAGAGGTTGCCGGGCTCGTGTTCGAGTGTTGATCCCACTGCTGCCACTATTCATCATGCTGTCTGTCTTAAGGAGAATATATGTATGTATACATTTATATATTTATAAATATTGGTGTTTAAATTATTTATATTGAATCTAATATGTAATTTAGAAAGAGACTTTGCATATATGTATGTACATATGTACGTATATGTGCATATGTATAACCTTGGTTGGTTGGTTCGTAAACAACACATTCGATTATTATTTTTCGTTTCATAGGCGCCGATTCGATTTTTTTTCGATTCAAAGGATTCGAAAGCCCCGGGGGTGAAGGCCCCGGGACGAAGTCCCAAGAAGAGAAGTCCCGAGGGGCGAAGGCGTCTTCGCACCGGGGGGGCTGCCGGATTCTGGTATACATATAATTTCGAAAGATATTTAGTATATATGTTTGTTTGTTCGTGACAGTCAATTTAATAAAAAAAAACAAATGAGTATTCAAATATATTTATATAAAATAAAACTATTCAAATAAATTTAATAAAATATTTACTATTAGATTAGTCATGTATAAGCGGTTTATATTACAAATACCGAGCGAAGCCGGGTAAAACCACTAGTACACTATATTTGTTCATAAGTTGGACATACACGTTTCTAGTAATATGTATGTCTGTCTTAGCGGATTTTCTAAAACCGATAACATGTGTGCCAGTATATATAGCCAGCAGCATGGCTCAGTGGTTGCGTTGATACTGTTGCGTAGGGGTGGGTGGAGGATCCAAGTAAAAGGCCAACAGTCGTATCACAGCATTTATTGATGATCAAGGAGATGCACGCACTGTCACTGCTCAGTCCAGAATGACCTGATATCGCCTAAGTATCGCCTTATAAGGGATAGATCTCTCAGGACATCTTCGACGTCTAATTTGTTTACCTATTGTTATGGTCACGTACGGATATGTCTTCCCACGACATTCCCACGACACGGTACAGGTCAATTCTGTGAAAGGACCAATACCAGCCAACTCGATCGCCATTGTTTAGCCTAAATGCACTTAGCTTATCGCTAATCCTTAAAACCACTTACACCATTCACACGGTCTCTCAGGACGCTACCCGGCCTAATCCGATCGCAATTACTCGGCGGCTCTTTTTAGTATACGTAACAATACTAAGCACCGAAAGGTTGCCGGGTTCGATACCGTGAGTTGACCTCGATTGAAAATAATTTATTCTGAGTATAATCCGTAATGCTGCTGGTCAGACTTGGATATTTATGACTTCAAGTCGATCGCTTCCCACCAGAGTTTGCCACCATTTATCTGATTTCATTGTTGAAGCGGTACCTCCATCAAATTGGCAAAAACCATCCTGCCTACTATGTCACCACTATTTGTTACCTTTTGTTATTTATTATTTTTGTTAACTTTTATTATTATTTGTTAAAAAATGTATTTACCTATAATTAATCTCGCAAATTTTCTTATATCTAATATGTAATTTCGAAAGAGACTTTGTAACTATGTAAGGTTTGGGTGGGAGCATCGAAAACAAATCAAAGTTTCTATTACGACGATATCGATATCGTTGAATATTAGTTTTTTTCGATTCAAATAAATTTAATAAAAAAACAAATTAATGTTCAGCCATTTTTAAGCGGTTTTTATTACAAATTATATAACAAATACCGAGCGAAGCGAAGGGTAAAACCACTAGTATATTATATGTAGTATTTGTATTATGCTTATACAATGTATGTCTATTCACAGTGACGCGTTAGAGTACTCTGTAATGTCACTGTGGCTAATATGTAAATATAAATGAAAAAATATCGTGTCAAGTACTACAAGTACAAACACAAATGAGTTTGCTGTGGGCATATCGTGAACAACTCTTCCTTTCTAATATAAAATATAAATTTATATTAGAAAGTAGTGTTTAAAATTTAAACAATATAATGTTGTCAGTTGAGGATTTTGACACCAAATTATCAGCTATTTGTAATTTCATATTGGTCCTGTTATGAGGACATTTCACGTCAGTTTTCGGCTTAAATAATGTTGTAATCGAAGACGCGATAGAATTATCGTGACGGGCAATTATCGGCAATTATTCACTGGCTTGCCGTCATTTTTGACGGCAGGGGGGGGGGGGGGGGTTTGCCTACACGTGACACTGTACACAGTGTGCTATTTTAATCGTCTGCCTTCTGTTGTGTCGATTAGTCGAGGTGTCCTTTATACTAAAGGAGGAGTTAATTGGACAACAGCCGATGGTTAATTGTCACCATAAGCCGAATAAGCTGATAAATCAGCTATATATTGTCTACAGTGCCACAGTGGACCAAGCCACTATTGGGAAAATAAATCAACAGCTATATATGTTTATATTAATAATTACAATGTTTGTATGTATGTATCAAACTTAGTTCATATTCTTTCTACGGGTTTTGGAAGGAGTTTTTTCAACTTTCATCCACCCGAGCGACGCCGGTTGGTATTATTTTAAATTTTCAATATGTTCTTGCACTCGATAATCAGTTAATTGCAATATTATAACGTTGACACTTGTAGGTTATCAAGGTTGTTATTGAACGCTGATAATAAATACAATGATTATTCAATTAATATGTATATGTACATATATTCATATACATGTGCATATGATAAGTCAATATACATAAGATATTTTTATAATAATTATATTTTATTTAGCCATATTTGTAATCATAATAGTATTTAAATTGACGGTGGTGAAGAAAATTAATTGTATTTATCACATCATTAATTATTAGTGCAATTTATCAAAATTAATATTAATTTTGTTTAGAATTTTGAATGTAAGACATGAAAAAAAATATATGCAAATACTTGCACAAGACAAAATTTCTACTTCCGGTTGGCGGATTTTGTTCAAATTTTTTTAATTATTTAAAATCAGTATAATTATTATACACATTTAATATCAAGAGGATAAACATAATTTAAAAGGTCAAAATAAAATAATGAAATATTGTTTTAAAAAAAAATACTACTTTCGGTTTACGAATTCTGACCAAAACGTTACCAAATCTAAGTTAGTACATAAAGAATATAAATATAAATTTTCAGCTTAATACGTTCAGGGGTGTGGTCAGGATCCAGGCGACAACATTTTTGACCTTCATTCCGGATGCTTCCGGAAGGGAAAAAATCCCACTTCCGGTTTATTAAATTAGGTGATTTTTTTTTATTTTAATCACATTGATACAAGAATTATACTTGCATTTTTTCGTGAAGACCACACATGTTTAAAGGGTCGAAAAAAATAGTGGAAGACAAATCGAACAAGAGTAAACTGCCACTTCCGGTCGACGGACGCTTACCAAACTTTATACATAACTTGGTATTGATATGAAATTTCAGTTCGATAAATCAAAAGGCTTTTGAGAAAAACATAAAAAACCTCGATTCTCTAGAGTAAAAGTACTACTTCCGGTTCAGATAAAAATATTTAAAAAATATAAAATTATAAAAATTATTATTTCTATTACATGTAAAAAAAATTCAGTCCGATTCAGTTAGTAGTTTGGGAGAAAATCGAATTCAAAAACTTAAAAAAAAGAGGACACCTATAAGGGGAGGTACCATTTCCGGTCAACTTAAAAATTTGAAAAAAATTTACGTAGTGTCTATAAAAATTTCATTAACCGATACTAAGTTTCGGTTCGATAGGACTAACGGTGTTGAAAAAATCCCCAAAGTACACAGACACACACACAGACACACACATTTTTCTAGATCATTAAAACGTGATCAGTAATCGATTCTGAGTTCGAATCAGTCAAAATCTCGAGTTCGAATTTTCGCATGATCACAAAACTTCATCTATTGTTACTACGTACATAGATAAAGTAAATATACTGATTTATTTTGATCCACCTGTGATGTGATTTGTTTTAAATATATCTTTTAAAATGATCGAAGTCATTGAAAATATTTAAAATATGAAATTTGGGTCATTTTAAGAAACACCTAAAATGTTAAAGATACATTTTGGACTACATTTGGAGGGTTTTGTGGTTATTCCCCACAAGAGGATTGTGCATACGAGTGTTGGTCACACAAGTATTGTTCACACGGGGATCCCACATTGAAATGTAAAAATAAATAAAAATAAAACCAATAGCAAAATGGCCGATGGAAAATAAAATAAAAAAACCACGGGCAATACTCGTGTGGGAAATCCTTTTGTGGGAAATAATCCGGTCATCCCTTTTGAGTTGCATGTTTTGAATGTTATATTCAAAGAATCAAAGGTGGACAAAAGGTGATAAATTTTGTTTCACGTTTTATGTTATTTACATAACTTGTTTTCATATCGGTTGAAATTCAATGAAACTGTTGGGTTTGAATTTTAATTTGATATATTATATGTACATAAATAATCATAATGAAATATAAACGAATTCGAGTGAGTTAAGCGATTAATTTGGAACGCAAAATTAACGACGCGTTATCGCCGACTGAATAAATTAATTAAAGCGATACATTTTTAACATTTAAAATCAAACAAAACAAAACTTAACAAATTAATCCACAACAAACAATCAAAATTTTGTCAATTAGCACAACAGCTGAAAAGTTGCAAACGAACTAAACGAGGTGATTAATTTCGGCCCACGCTAGTAAAACGCACATAGAAGAAACATATGTACATATGTATTTACATATTTACATAAATGCATTTATTTTTATTTTTTACTTATACCAGGAAGGCCTGACATGTAACCCCAATGCGCCTTTCCGCTCAGAAACATTGTACATTTGATACAAGTATTATTAGTATTATACAAAGTAAATACATATCTATTGATTAACATCCACAGAGACATCTATGGTCAAATTTGTAAATTTGAAGCATTTTATACAATTTGGCGAAATTAGAGATTGCTGAAAACTTGAGATTTGTTAGAAAATGGGTAAGGTTGCCAATTTGTTGGAACTGTTTCAATGACAATTAGATAAATTGGCAAACTTTGATAGGAAGCGATCGACCTGAAGTCACAAATCCAAGGCCTGGCCAGCAGAAACCAGTGGGATTTGAACCCGTGACCACTTTGCTCAATGCATTATTTGCTAACCAATTTGCTAGTCTATTCTAATATCACACACAAAAACCAATTTTATATGTACATACATTATAAATAAGTAGTGCGCGTATGTATGAAACGCACCGTGCATGTTGAGCAGTGCACTTGCTTGTATGAATTGGATGATTATAAATTAAACAGTACTCCATAATATTTTTGTATAAACAGTATTTATTGACACGTAAAAATATGCCATTTTGAAATATCTACATGCGGAAAATTAAACCGCTTAAACGATTTTTACGAACACATGTTTGTAGCCACTATTCGCTGTGTTTCTTCGATTGGATTTTGTATTGCTGTATTCAGTTATTTTAGTGTGGAAAGGTCAGGTCAGTCAGGCCAAGGCAGGCCAGAGGATATCACCAAAGCGTGAAATTAACCGATTAGGGAAAATCGCTTTAACTGCAGCCAGTGAAGCTGTATGGGCAGTCTGTAACCATACATTTTCTCTGTTGACAAATTGTAATTACTGGCATGACTAAATCTAATATATACTTTGGAAAGAGACTTTGTATGTAACCTACGTTCGTTGGGTCGTAAATCCGTGACGTCATCGAAAAAATAATTCGATTTTTTTCGATTCAAAGGATTCAAAGTCGTCGGGGGCAAATGCGCCGAAGGCGAAGCCCTAGAGGGCGCAGGCGCCGGATTCTGGTATACATATAATTTCTTACACATATAATTTTTTATAAGAGACTTTGTATACTTATATATGTTTGATTGTTCGTGATAGTAAATGTAATAATTTTGAATTATGATTATAATTGATTAATGTGCGCGCGCAGAATACGGAAGGAAAAGCATGTTCCTCTTGTTCCTGTTGTATGCTGATCGCGCAAATTAAGTAAGTATGTACCGTTTACCATGCACCCTTTTTTTTTGATCTTTCGACTTAAGATCTTTCGATTTTCGATCTTTGCCTTCCGATATTTGCATTTTCTGTAATTTAACATTCTGGCTCGTCACGGAGACCGATACTAGACATATTCCTGGCCAATAGCACGTGCAAATTTTGATGTGTAATGAATTCAAGCCTTTCAGTTTTGCTTCCGACTTTCATTGTTACTTTTTGAAACCGACGCTTCTCAAATGATACGGTGCCTATAAATAAAAGTTATTATCATCAGATGGAAAGGGGGGGGGGGGTGGGTTGGAGTTAAATGGGGTAGGGTGAATGGGAATGAGGTTTATTTGGGTCGGAGGAATCTCATCGGTGTGGCGACCAACTGTTGCGATGTCGATAGGTTAACGGTGGGAAATTGACCGACTTCAACCCTATCTCGCTGAGATGGGAGGGGGTGGTGGGGCGAAGGGGATGCTGATGGGGGGATGGGGGCTCGTCTGGGGGCGGAGGCGCCGCATAGGCGGCCGCCCACACGGCCTCAACTCGAACCCTCCCTTTCCGCTCGAATCCCCCTGCTGACACCATTGCCTCCACCATCATCGCTGCCACCTCTTATAAATAATATTCATCTCGTCGGGTGACCGTTATCACTTGGCAAACATGAACGAAAAAAATGTATACATTTTTTCAGCTTTCTCGTCTGCGAAACGTACATACAAATTGCGATAATGAAGAGCTTTTCGGGGTACTTACAAAAAATACAACACGAACTTGTGTACAATGGCCGCTGTGCTTGCGGCTTACAACCGTTTCATTGCCTTCAAAGGAAGAAAACCAGAAAATATATATGGACATACAAACATATATGTATTTTATGTATTATTGGCGTTGCAAGGGTGGATAAAAATTCCAAAAAAAAACTTCAAAGGGGCTACAAGCTCTTCCAAAAGCAGTCTGCGGTCTAAATTTGATTTTTAAATACTTTTTATTATTACTAAATTATTACATATATACCAGGAGGGTTTGATGCATCCGCTCTAAAATCGCCAGATTAACAGAACGGCAGCTTTAAACGTTCTCGTTTTCTCGAATGATAGATTGCACATCAGATGACGAGTAACCTTTCGATGTGTACAGATGCAATTATTAAAATTGTGTTGGATCTTTCTGGCGAGTTTAATAAGGCATGATTCGGAACTTATCGAATCTTGCCTTATTAAAGCCTTAAACTCGCCTGAAAGATCCAACTCAATTTTAATAATTACCATTTTAATAATTGCATCTGTGCACATCGAAAGGTTACTCGTCATCTGATGTGCAATCTATCATTCGAGAAGATGAAAATTGCATTTAAAGCAGCCGTCCGTTAATCTGTCGTTCAATTTGTCTGGCGATTTTATAGCGGATGCACCGCATCCATACCAGGAAGGCCTTACAGGTAACCCCAATGCGCCTTCCTGGCCAATTACAAACATTGCAGCATCTTTTTTTATTATACAAGTCGCTGAATTACGAGACACTGAAAAACTCGCAAATTAACGAGACATCTATGAATTGTACATAAATTTGATTGTACATTAATCAATCTCAAATAGTGGTGACATAGTAAGTAAGAAGGATATTTAGCCAATTTTACCGGGAACCGTTTCAACAATGAAATCAGAGAAAATTGACAAACTCTGATAGGAAACGATAGACCTGGAGTCACAAATATCCTAGACTGACCAGAGGCACTTCAGATATACTCAGAAAAATTCTTTTCAATCGAGGTCAGCTCATGGGATCGAACCCGGCGCATCTCGACGCTAAGCAGAAGCTCAACGACCGAGCTATACTGCTGGCTTTATTTTATTTATTTTTATTTAATTTACACCAAGAAGGCCTAACAGGTAAACCCAATGCGCCTTCCTGGCCAAAGACAATTATATAAACATATATGTACACCATCCATATATACACAAATACTTCCACGTATACACAAATACACATACATACATACATAAATATAAAAATACACATATATACATATACATACATACACACCTACACATATATATATATATATATATTCACATATACATACATATACATATATATATATATATATATATATATATATATATATATATATATATATATATATATATATACATATACACATACACATACAATTATGTTCACAATACATCTTATATCTTTTTTAATAGCTACTGATCTACAGATCATTTTCTATTTTACAATTTTAATTTAATTCGGTTAGTAATCATAGTATTATATTATTATAATGTTAATGTACAGCATAATAGAAAAGAGCTCAAAAATCTATTTACAATTTACAATCTGCGGTCTAAATGAAATATTATTAACATACCGAGTTATGCGGTCCTATGTAAATTGAAAACTTTTGAATTGTAAAATGGATAATTTTTATATAATTGTATAGCGGGCATTATAATTTTTAAACAGAATTAATTTTATACTGGCAAATGCATTCAAATTAATGTTAAATACTAAAAACAAAATTGCTGCAGATGGAATCTTTTACGCTTTTGAACTATAATAAACAAACCAGCGGCGTAGACTAGTAGTTGGAATAGTATGCTTTCGAGCAGAGTGGTCACGGGTTCGAGTCCCATATAGTGGAGCGTCTGCTTTCATCAACTCGTCTTTCGAGCATCTGGACCTGTTTGATTATCGTGTTGATGTATTGGTTAGCTTCATAAAATTCATCACAAATTTGTTTAAATGAGATGAATGAATGATAATTTACGTTTTATTACCAATCAACCAGCGGCGTGGTCTAGTGGTTAGCATATTATGCTGTCGAGTAAAGTGGTCACGGTTTCGACTCCTACTAGAGTCCCGCTGCTGGTCAGACCATGGTTTGTGACTCCAGATCGATCGCTACTTATCACCATTTTTTTGATTTTCATTGAAACGGTTCCTGTTAAAATTTGCATCTCCTCTCCTATCTCTCTTGCTAATCTCAAGTAATTCAGCGTCTTAAGGTTCGCCAATTTGAAAATAAAATGCTGCAAAAAAACTCGCCATAGATGTCACTTTGGACGTTTGTATGAATTTGCATTGTATAAATTGATTGATTGAATTGTACCTGTTTAAGTGCACTCGTCGCTTTGGAGTGATTTGTAAAGGCGAGTATGTTCTATGAAATGAAATTTTAAAATAACATAAAAAACCCAGATCGACCGTCTCCTGTTAGAATTTTCCAATTTTTCTAGTTTAATTATTGTGACGGATCCAATAAATCGGTATCCTTCTCTTCAGTTCCTTGCAAATTCGAGCTATTAGCATCTATAAGTTGTTGAATATTATGGAAATGTGCTACCTACATAATGTATTTCTCTCATATTCGCTGTGTATCAAAATTTTTGTTGATTATCCATAGATGTCTCTATTTGTATACTGATATGTTTGAAAAAATGTACAAAAATTAATCGCCTTGGGGTAATTCTATGATGTATATACATATGTATGTATGTATGATACGTAAAAATAAAAAAAATAAAATGAATATACATATATGTATAGGTATATAGATAGTTTGAACCATTTGAACTCTTGAATTTTATACTGTCATATGGCACCAAATTAAAATTAAAATTAAATTAAAGAAAGAGGAAAATTATTGGTATTTCATAAATACACATATGTATGTATATTATTTTGGATTTGGCCACAATTAAACCAATACAACGACTATACCAACATGAATATCGCATAATGAATCAAAGCGGCCTAGTTTGCAACAATTATTCAACAATTACGAACGAGCCCTTCAACATTTTCCAAAACCCCTTCAAAATTAAATTAAATACAATTTGCAGCACAAATCTCACTCTTGCGAAATTTCAACCAAATATTAATACCATTATAATATTTCGAGTCGAAACAATTAAAATATATAATATAATATTGCACTCGGTATTGTTGCTCGCACAATACTGATAATAATAATAATTGTTGCCGTTAAATCGAACGCGAATCGAGATCTCAAGAGGGGGAGAAGTACACCCCAATCGTCGTGTCGATTGTGTAATTAGGCCTTTACAAGGTCTGCGTGGCGGGGGAGGGGTGATTTGGGGTGGTGCGTCGAAGCCTTAGAAATTCGCGGGCCATTCATAATTGGCGCCGAATACAATAGGGTTATTTTTACAACGATTTAAGCGCCGCGAAATTATGGGGCTCAGGTGTCTTAAAATGAGGGGGGGGGTAGCTCATTCCTCCCCCCCCCCACCTTGCCGAAAAACACTTTATTAATCAACACCTGGTCTTGTAAAATTTCCATGAATATTTTAATTAACTGCACAAAGACCCAGCACACCGTTTTAATTAAAAAGTCTTTACTGAATTATTATTTCCTAGGCTGTGCGGCGGGAAAATCGACCGGCGCGATCCGATAAGCTATCGGAAAATGAACCCCCCTTACCTGGTACTGCTTGTTTGGGCGGGAAAAGTGGTCTAATTCCACAATTGGAATAGCCGTTGCCTTTTATGGCATTACATGTGTATAGATTTTGTTGTCATAATTGTTAATATACATTTTGTTTGTAATATACATTTTGTTGTCATAATTGTTGTCAAATTGACCAATGTGTCACTATTTCCAGTATTTGCCGATTGTTTACCAGTAGAGGTCGTGGGTTCAAATCTCGGAAGGTATTGAAAAATTTATTCGATTTTGTGGTCATATCTACGTCGATTGTTCCTGGCAAGATTTGGTCCAGATCTTGTTTGAGTCCTTCTCTTGCGAATTCAGCTAGTCTAAATTTGTTTATTGTTGAAGCAAACATATATTATACTCATCGAAATTTCGAGAGCATGTGTAGAAATATTTGAAATCAATAATAAAATCGAATAATCTTTTCAAAGTCAATTCGAGTTTAAATTCTTTAGATGAAGGCTTACGAAGCTTTTTCCAAGACTTAGTATATCAGAGAAGTAGAATAATTTGCTGGTCGTACTAGATTATGCACTAAGATAGATAAAAATAAATAAAATGTTGATGTATTAGTGTAGTTGATGGCTGTGTGTGTACAGACGGAGTGTTAAGGATTGAGGATGCTATGTGAATGTTTAAAAATATGAATTTTATAAGTGACTACATTTTCACTGTACTGGAATATAATAAAGAGAACCTAAACAATATGTAAGGTTTCAGGAACCATTCGAAATTCATTCCTATAAATGCATTGACAAATCATAGGAAAATCCTTCCTATTCGCTCAAAGTCTCATCATCTTCGAAAAGAAAAGGCAAATGCAAATGTATGTATGTTTTTGGCAATCGTTTCCAAGGTCGTAAATTTGAATATAAAAGAGAACTGATTATACAAAGTCGAGCATACAATCTCACTCGAATACACAATCAAAGGGAAAGCGAATGAAAATATTAACGTAATTTTAATTATACCCATTTAATATTCAAATATAAATATAAATTGCTTAACTACAGCTTTAGAATGTAAATTTGGCTCAGTTAGAACTTTGTCAATAATGTCTAAAATCAAATATGTATTTACATATAATATTATGATCAGTGTTTGCAATGAGATGTTATCTCGTTTCTATAAAAGCTTTTTTTTTTTTTAGTATTGTGCTTTTGTAAATTGTCATATGGTATCTGATCATCTAAACTATTTTTCAATATATTGCCGAATTCCTTCCGAAATCTATTACAAAATTGAATCGCTTCTAAAACTCATTCACTCTTCTATGCATATTATAATATAAAAATATAACTATACATTATTCATCATGAGTAGTATGCTCTGTTATAATATTATATATTTTCATAATGCACAATTTACACGCTGCGATTCACTTTTACGATGTGCGAAAATTTCAACACATGCTTTTCCCCATAAAAATCTCCTATTTAACGAGACAGAGGTCGACAGTCTTCCGAATGGCCCACATACTGAACATATGTATGTATGTACATACATATATACTGTTTATATACACTGTTTATACGCATGTATAAACAGTGTGTGTATGTGCATTTTTCGAACAAAGTTTCCAAGATCAGCTTAACTATATCTAGATTAACGCATGAATAGTTTGCCTGGATTTAATCAACGTCGAAAGTTTCGCAACTTTAAAGCAGTCTTTGATAATATGGATGGACTTTATGTGTTTACTCGATATTTTATAAATGTATAAAATATATATTTAATTTAAAATTAGCTTTTTTTTAGTGTCCACAACTTGTTACTGTATATGACATAGTGAGGGTATACAAGAAGCGGAATACGTGGGTGAAAAGTATGATAAGGGTAGTTGATATAGTGTAGAGAGTGAAGAGGTTGAAGAGTGGACGAAATGTGGATAAAAGAAGTTATGAAATAGTACCCGAAAGTATGTAAAAAGGTGAAAGGAAGGTCGCAAGAAATATGGGGGATGAAAATAGTAAAATGTGTGGGATGAGATGAATACACAGAGAATAATGGAAGCGTGTTGGAGAGGTCTTCATCCAATAGTGGATAGCGAATGGTTGTAAATGATGATGATGATATAGAATACATATATAAAATATCGATAGATAAAGTATTATGTGTATGAGGTAGTTTGATTTGTATCTACATATGTAGTTTATAATTTACTAAAGGTACTCTTTATAATTTCTCAAATATACATATAGTCATGGGTTGGATACATCCATTTTTTTTTCATGTTGAAATTGTGTAATGTATGTGGAAAACTAAACACTGAAGAAGTGGGAAAAAAACAAGTTTCATGAGTCACAGAAGAATGATTTTTCCAAAGCACCATTATGGTGGAGACATATATTATATGTAGAAGCGTACTTGTATTTTTTAGATATTGTTGAATAAAGGTGGGTTCACGATCCAAATGAAAGGCCAAAGTCGCTTTACAGCATTTATTCAATGATTCGGGAGGTCCACACGGAACCACTGCTCACTCCAGAATATCTGATCGATCATGTGTACCTCCATATAAAGAACAAGTTGCACAGCACAACATCTGTGTTGGATTCATTGGCACGTCTATTATCTAGGCCAGCGGTGGCGCGGACTATTGCCAGGGGAGGCGCCAAAACTTTTTAATAAAAAAATAATTTCCATACCATAATATCTACAAATAAATAAAACTTCATATAGTAGCTTAACAGTAAAAATTCTATGCATGAATGTTTATTTTTATTTTTATATATACATTTAATTCCTATAAAAAATTATCCGGAGAAGAAGATTTTATAAATTGCGCCTTTGCAAACGCTCTGTTTTATCTAAAGATGCCCATTTAATTGCATATGTTCGATATGTCGCGGATAATAATATATTAGAAGATATATTATTTTGCAAACACATTCTTAGGAAGACCACATCCATTGAAATTTTTAATATAATAGACAGTTTTGTTGAAGAAAACGACATAAAGTGAGATAATTGCGTTGTGAACGACATAAAATAATAATTGGACTGTGTACCGACGGAGCTCACTCAATGTCCGCACACAAAGCAGGTCTTAAAGCATTGATCAAAAAGAAAGCACCACATGCTATCTGGACACACTGTATGATTCTCAGAGCAGCTCTATTGTCAAAAAATATGAGCGAGGAACTGAACAGCATTTTTACAAAAGTTATAAAAATTATAAACTACATTAAGAATAGTCCTTTGAGAGCAAAGCTGTTTGCAAAGCTGTGTGCTGATATGGAAGCCAATTATACCTCACTTTTGTATTATTGTGAAGTTCGCTGGCTATCTCGTGCAAAAATGATTCTAAAGGGTGTTTGAATTCAAAGAAGAAATAGCAACCTTTCTCGAAGAAAACCATCATGAAGAGGCACATTTGTGGACGAACGATAATTTTATTGTTAAACTTGCCTATTTGGTTAAAATTTTTGGAAAATTGAGCGGTTTAAATAATTCAATGCAGGGATCACAAATACACCCACTTGTTCAAAAAGACAAAGAAAAGATTTCATTAAAAAATTAAGGTTATGGAAATCAAATTTACAAAAGAATGGGTTGGATAGGTTTTCACTTTCCAAAGATTTCCGGGCCACAGCCAATATTGAAGCAAGTAAAAATATTTTTACCGACCACTTGGATGTTTTAGTGCTGCATTTTTCCAATTATTTCAAAGACCTTGATTTCTCAAAGTTTTTGTGGATACAGAATCCATTTAACGACAATGAAGAAGATGAATTCGAGTTGACAACCATCGAAAAATAAAAATTGATAGAATTACCATGCGATAGCTCACTAAAACAAAAGTTTCAAAATGAAACCATAATTAAATTTTGGATGAATCTTAGTGGAGAGTATGAATCTTTGTATTGCAAAGAAATGCAAGTGCTGCTACCGTTCGTAACGTCTTATTTATACGAAACGGGCTTTTTGGCACTAGCTGCAATGAAAACCAAATATAGAGCCAGGCTAATAGTCGAAAAGGAGTTACGAGTGGCACTCTCCATATTGCCCCCAAGATTTGATAAACTTTGTGCTAATAAACAACAACATCCTTCGCATTCAATTTTGATGTGTTAGATGTACATAGTTGAATTAGTAATTTAATATAAAAATAAATATATGTACGTGTTCGTATAAATTTATGTTATAGCAAAACCTTTTTATTGTTCTGTCTATTGTAGAGTTCAGTATTTTATTTTTAAATAAAGGTTTATTATTTAAAACGTGTCTATATTATTATATCTATTAAAAAATAAAAGGTAGGGAGGCGCGGAAAAAAAATTTTTTTTTAGGGAGGCGTAGTAGCATAAAGTTTGGAAACCGCTGATCTAGGCACTTCTACCTGGTGAATCTATTGTTTAACCACGAACTCGCCCAGGTCTGTGAGACCTCCAGCGTATCCTTTGTTCGGGCACTAACTGAGACCCATTAGCCTAATTCGGCGTTTCTATTGTTTACCCATGAATCCACTAAGACAATGGATACTCTGCCATGCTTAGTCTGTGCCATCGCAATCTTCCCAAAACTCACCCTCTGGATTTTATCCTTGTATTGACAGTGATTACCATATTTGAAGAAATGTAGGAGAAACTTGTCGAATTAATTATATTGTACGAATTGACAATGAATTGAAACCACGAGCACGCCCATGCTGTATTGTGTTTGCGCCATTAAGTTTTGTTTGTCTAAATTTTGGGTTGGAACTATTACAATTTAACTTATTTACTCGACCTAACATGATTAAACTCGACCTAACATGATTAAAAATTGTTTTCTACATTTATTTGATAATTTTATACAATAAACTGATAATTTGAAATTTTTACTGCTACGCACTATTTTTTGGTGAGATTTTGGACCAAAGTTTAAAAATTTGAGAAACACGGATTTATTAAATTTGTACTCTGTAATGAATTCAGTAAATGGATTTTTACTCACATTGAGCTCGTCCAAAAGACAATATTTGCCACGAAAATCGCGAATTTGGAATATTTGGCACTCAAGTTCTCGTTAATATGAAAGCTCTCGTTATTATGATGGAGCATGGAGTTTTCGGTTGCCAGATGTTCCGTTATAGTGATTTTAGTGACTTTTGGGCGAGCGTTTTGTGCGCAATAATCATCGAACCAATGAATTCATCGATTTTAAATTAACGACTAGAAAAGTCTACCGGTCCATATATCATACAAATATGACTTTGTTGCAAAACAAATATGACTTTGATATAAAATATTTGATTTTGATTTTTAAATGCTTTTTATTATTACTAAATTAGGTTCCCAATACATCTTACATATGTATATATGTATATAATTTAATAACTGAACATTTTTTATTTTACAATTTTAATTTAGTTTTGTTAGTAATCATAGTATTATATTATTCTAATGTTAATGTACAGCAAAATAGGAAAAATAGCTCAAAAACCTATTTACAATTCTTATAAATGCTCATAATACATCTAATACACATTATTAATTAAAGATTCTGTAAATTCGATTCCGATGTGTTTAGGTAATCTGTGTTTATATCTGAAGAGTATAGACATTTTGTTGTAATCACCGAGACTCTTCACAAGTGTGTTAGTATGGTTATTAGTGATTCTGTCACAGAATCTACTGGTTAGTTTGTTAGTAATGTCTGTAACTAACGGAATATTATTTATGGCATGCAGTTTTTTCAAGTTAGTATATATGGGTGTACTTGGTTTGTGAATATTTCTACAGTGGCCAAATAAAACAGGTTTTGCTTGATACATTACGGTGACATATACTGCTGTACAATTTTTATAGATTTTGTCGGCTGCTGCTGCTACGTCAACGTCAAGTACACATTACAGAGCATATTACATACCTAATACTTTTTCTAATTATGGAAGAAGCTCATTCATCTGGCGTGCAAGCTCCACCGTCAACACACTAATTTTAACAATTTCTATGTTTGACTTATTTAATATTAATGCTATACAAGCTAGAGTGATTATTGCAAATTTGTTTTTCGATGATTAATTTTATTGAAAATTTACGATTGTGATTATGAATTTTTATTTTGATGTATTTATTTTATTTTATTTTTATTTTTATTTTACATATATACCAGGAAGGCCTTACAGGTAAATCCCAATGCGCCTTCCTGGCCAATTACAAATACAAATGCAGCATTTTTTTATTATAAGTGGTTGAATTGCGAGACACTGAAAAAACTCGCAAATTAACGAGACATCTATGAATTGTACATAAATTTTTATTGTACATCTATCAAATTTCAAATAGTGGTGACATAGTAGGTAGGAAGGATTTTTAGCCAATTTTTTTTTCCGGGAACCGTTTCAACAATGAAATCAGAGAAAATTGGCAAACTCTGATAGGAAACGATCAACCTGGAGTCACAAATCCAGGTCTGACCAACAGCATACTCTGAAAAATTAATTTTCATTCAGGGATAGAGCCCGGCACCTTCTTGACGGTAAGCAGAAGCTTAGCGTCCGAGCTATGCTGCTGGCTGTCTTTATTTTGTCTTTTTTTTTTTGATATATATTATATTATTTTTATTATTTCATAATTTTTATCATATTATTATTCTTATTATTTTGATATTTTTATTATACTGTTATTTCTATTTTTTTCTTTTTGTTTTCTCTAACTATCTTACTCTATTATCATTTTTGTTTCTTATTTTAAATGTTTGAGCTTTTCTTTTTTTTACCTATATGTGAAAATTATTAATGGTTTACTTAACATAATTATGTTTTTTTAACTATCAATCTATGTAACTTAATAAACTGTAAATTTTCCAAATAAATAAATAAATAAATAAATATTAATGTGTCCATATACAATGTAGAAGGAATACTTTTCGTAGTTGCCGATCTGTGCTGTGCCAGTATTATGGTCTAAAAAACGTATCGTTTCATAGTTTTTAAACAAATTTACACTTGTAAGACAACCCGTCTCGTGCATACATAGTACAGCATAAACACAAGTGCTTCATAGAACTGATGATCGAGCAACGTTAATACGTTGGATTTTCATGAAAAATGAACGCAACGATTTAAAATGTGAAAAACAGAATCACGTACACCGCGAAAACGTGCCGAAGAACGATTTGCTCGAAACGAATCGCAAACACTCATGTAATGCAATATGCGTGCAATCGTCATCGAATGCGGCATTAAAACCGAGGACGGACAATAACCGGATTAACCGGCTGCGGATTGATCGGGGGGGTGCGCTTTTAGCGAACGATACGATTATTTGGCTCAGGTGGTGTCGTATTAGCGCGGCGAGCTACAGCCTGTTTATGCAGAAAATTCAAATGGAACCAACACCTGCCACCCCAGGTAACGCAATTCTGCCCACCCTGTCCCTAACCCACCCACCCCTTGCACGACTGCAAATTGAAAACCGAACGGTGAAAAGAGACGAGAGGAGAGTAAAAAAACCGTTAAAATAAAAAAAAATCACAACATAGTGTATCAAAATGTAAAATGGGAGCCGACACCTACATACTAAACAGCCTGGTGGCAGCGTTGTCTTATTAAAAAAGTTGGTGGACCTTTGAGAAGCGCCGCAATTAATAAACAGACCGGGTGGGTGTGCTGTGAGATGCGTCTTAAAGTCACCCCTCCTCTCATCCCACATCCCCCTCGCCCCCACTTCTTGACCTCACATTTACATCGTATCCAAGAGTACACGTGAATAGTGGTTAGTAGTGGGTGTGCTATGCATGTACTGTAATAGAGTAGCAGCGCAATTGCATTCCAGTAGAGAAGTCGTGGAATTGAATCCCGGCTGGGATCGAAAAATGTATTCAATTCTCTCGTCTTTCGGTAGATTTAGGTTGTTATTAAATCTAGATATAACGCCTCCTGTTGGAGTTTATAAACTTATCTCACTTAATTGCTGTAACAGTTCCAATAAAATCTGCACCCCCTACTTTGTAATTAATGTACATATATACCCATGTGTTTGGATGTTGTTCAGACTAATTGTCTGATGGTTGACGTTCATGGTCTTACGACCCACAAAAGTTGGCCCTTTGTTGTTGTTTTTGTCTTTTTGCCGTCATGTGAGCAACTCTCACTCTCGCCTTCTTTCTCACTACCGAGTCATCGTTCAGTTCGAGTCTGATCGGCTGCAGACGATACTTGGAGACCAGCTCCAGTATTCGTCCGGATACTAAGTGAGGAAGCCTGGTCTGTCTTCGTCCCGAAGTCAGACAACTTAGCCACGTGTTGGGTTGTTGACATAACCTCAAATTCTAACGTGTTTCTTTGAGTGATACCCCTTCCTTTTTCTTCCGTGCTTACTCTCTGTACATTTCAACGTAAAAATCTATATATATATATATATATATATATATATATATATATATATTTTTTTTTTTTTACATATATACAAGGAAGGCCTTACAGGTAAATCCCAATGCGCCTTCCTGGCCAATTACAAATTACAGTTACAAATACAAATACAGCATTTTTATTACAAGTCGTTGAATTACGAGACACTGAAAAACTCGCAAATTAACGAGACATCTATGAATTGTACATAAATTTTATTGTACATCAAACAAATTTCAAATAGTGGTGACATAGTAGGTAGGAAGGATTTTAGCCATTTTTTTTTTCCAGGAACCGTTTCAACAATGAAATCAGAGAAAATTGGCAAACTATGTTAGGAAACGATCAACCTGGAGTCACAAATCCACATTGGTCTGACCAAAAGCATACTCTGAAAAATTCATTTTTATTCGAGGCCCGGGCATAGGGATCGAACCAGGCGCCTTCATGACGCTAAACATAAGCTTAACGACCGAGCTATGCTGCTGGCAATTATTATATATATGTACATATATATAAAATTATAGGAAGAAAAAACGATAGGAAGAGTGTTGGTAAATATGGCAATTTTGATAATAGACGTAACCGAGCAAATGGCAAAGTTTGAAAATGATCGGAAGAATCTAAATTTCGTCAGACGAAAAAGTCTAAAGCGAGCTAAGAAGAGGCTAGTAATAGTAATAATAAAAAAGATACTGAATCGTTTGCGTAAACCTAAGAAGAGGTATTTTATAAAAGTGACTGTTATTACTGTAGGATTGTTACTATTGTAAGGTTGGTATGAGTGGAAGGTGATTGAGGGTTGGCATGTGTGAGTAATACTTGTCTAGAGAGTTCTGCGTGGGAGACGCTAGCGATAAGACATATAATGTGTCAGATAAAGAATAAATTAAGTAATTGTTCTTGTATAAGCTGCGTTTCACTTGTTTCCTATCAAATATCCTTACAATGAATCCCACATTACTGTTTAGCCTGTGAGATTTGAAGGGGCGGTAGAAAGACGTGTTTGGATAGCTAGCTGTCATCGCTTCAATCAGAGACAAGAATCCGATGTAATTTTTAATGAGTTCGTTAATGATTAAACACCTCTAGCTTCATGTTGGAGATATTAACTTAGTAATGCTGCTGGATATTTGTGACACCAGGTCGATTGTTTGCCGATTTTTCTGATTTCACTATTGAAACGGTTCCAGATTAAATTGGCTAAAAACCTTCCTACCTACTATATCACTACTATATGATTATATACATTATGATTAATGTACAATAAAAATGTATGTTCAAATTCATAGATGTCTCGTTAATTTCAAGTTTTCACATAGGTTTTTGAGCGCTTTTTCCTATCATGCTGTACATTAACATAAGAATAATATAATACTATGATTACTAACCGAATTAAATTAAAATTGTAAAATAGAAAATGATCAGTAGATCAGTAGCTATTACAATAGATATAAGATGTATTGTGAACATAATTTCGTAATTATAAAAAGCATTTAAAAATCAAAATCGAGTTTTCAGTGTCTCGTATTCAGCGACTTATGTAATAAAAATACTGCATTATTTGCAATTGACCAGGAAAGCGCATTGGGGTTTACCTGTTAGGCCTTCCTGGTATATTTGTATATATGTATGTAAAATAACTTGATTTTAGTTCGTGTATCAATTCCTTTCCGAAACTAACCGTTGAAATCAACGGGCACAATACTAGTATACTTATAATAATATCGGTTGTGGAAAATGACCATTTGATGCTACACAGGGAGTAATCATTGTCAATAATTGAGCAAATTAGTATCATATTAATGTTACAAACGTCGAGTTCATCAAAGTCCTATATAGGCGTAGTATTATAAAAGGAATTCATATATCTACAATTTGTTGGTATAATTTCTTCGACTGTTCATACAATGTACATATGTAAAAGTAGAGTTAGCAAACATTGTATAATGGTAGGTCACAGTTTTCAATACAGACATGAGTTGAACAAACTGTTCTGAGCTGAAACGCATTTAAATCGTCCTTACACGGTGTGTGGAGAGTACGACAAATTTAAATGCATTTGTGTCTACCGTTGTCCAGGATTTAAAGGGATTACGAACCGGTTGGATGTGGATTTTTCAGCAGACTCGTCTCAGAACTGGGACGTTGTCATTTGTCTTGCTTAGTGACTGAAAGAGACTTTTCGCCGAGCCAACGGTTTAAGAATCACGCTTTGCGTTATTTAACGAACCTTTATTTATTTTTTCAATCAACACTCGTTACCGACTAATTCATTCGACTACACATTAACCAGCATATCTCGTCCTTCAATGACGACATGGAATTTTTTTTTCGAGGCCTTCGTACCCTTTCAAATTTCGCACCCTTCGAACTGTCGCGTAATTTCAAATTCGGACCCAACTTATGTATATGAACACTTAAGAGGGCTGTACACCCGAAACCTCAATTTTGTTACCGTTCCTTTCTTCGATATATATATTGAGTGTATGTATATATTGAGTGAATGCGACAATATATATCAATATATATATTGAGTGAATGCGGCAGTTGCGCTTTGACCAGATAAAACGTATTTTAAATTGACAAAATCGAGGTTTCGTATTCTACTATTTTCTCCTCCAAAAATTTGACCAATTTTTAAAAAAATTTCATCATCGTAATGAGAAAGATACTTTCAGTGCATCAATCGGCGTATTTTTTTAAAAATCGACCGTTAAATAAGCACGCTGGACTCGTTTCGTGGGTGTAAAAAAGAGGCGATTTTATAGATTTTTGGCGGCTCCTAGCTCCTTTAAAAAATAATTAATCAAAAAAATAAAACAATAGATGCACCCCAATGGTGGATATACATAGCATATTAAAAAATAATTTCTCTAGTGCCATAATTGAGGAAGGGAGAAGTATAGTACGTTTGTATGGACAAGGTTCTGCTGTCCAGCCCTCTTAATGGTCTGAAAAATTAAAAAAAATGGTTTGGTAAATGCTTGTAAATATATTGAGATAAAAAACAGACCGTCCATTAACTATTGGCAACTGTACGTAACCAGCAGTATGAAAAGTATTTTTTGGTACATTTTGCATGGTCACATTCATGCCTAACGTGGCGTAAACGTAACAACAAGTAACAGCATTGGCCGATGAAATCTATTCATACTATACAGCAATACATATCACCGTAACGTATTGTTGCGTAGGGGTTGGTTCAGGATCCAAATGAAAGGCCAAAGTCGCTTCACAGCATTTATTCCACAATTCAGGAGGTCCACACCACTGCTCACTCCATAATAATGTGATCTACCGTGTGTTCCTCCTTATAAAGGACAAGTTGCCCACCACAGCTTCCCCGATTCATTTGTGTATCTATTGTTTAGGCACCTAAAGGTCTACCGTGTTGATTCTTTTGTTTACGCATGCACTACTCGCCCAGGTCTATGAGAACTCCAGCATATATTTTATTTGGACACTTACTGAGTCCCTTTATCCTCATTCGGGATCTATTGTATATTGTTCACCTACGAATGCACTTGGACTGTGGATACACAATCTCTCTCTCTCTCTCTCATGTTTCCATGTTACAGTATCAAGACAAACTGATTTTCCTCGGCCACTATGGAAATATTCACGCACGACGTGACGTCATAATATTGAGTGCACGTGTACTAATACGCATATGGATATTTTCGGAAACAATATTGACTCGATGATACGACGCAAGCAATATTGCACCGTATCATCGCGCTCTGTAATGTATATGTAAGCCGATTTTGTCATGCACTCGGCCAAAACTTGTCCGTACATGCTGAAACCGTGAGGTGCTGGATAGTATGAATAGAAACTGTCGTTTGTGTGAGCTGCTGTGCTGTGGCTGTGAACTGCTGGATAGTATGAATAGACCCTATGCGTTAGTAAACATGTGAAATAATTTTGGCATAAATTCGATACTTTCTTTGAAGTACATATGTATATGAACATATTCGAAAGTTTTCAAATTTAAATATTGAAAGACAGTACAACAATATTTATTTTAAATGAAAATTTATACTATAATATATACCTACATATTATATGTAAATAAACGGTTTCGTTTCACGAGTTTCTCAGAAGCAACAGGTGTTTACTCAGTCGAAGGTTTTCTACATATGTACGTATATACGTATGTATGTATGTATGTATATGTATGTATATGTAATATACGTATGTATGTATGTATGTATGGTCTCAAATTGAATAATTTATAGGATGTTTCTTTCAACATTTTGCTTCTGTGTGTGAATATTTCGCTGTATAACAAATATTAGCAACATTATCAAAATTTGATGACAAAAGTTTCTTATAAGTTGATTTATGTATAAGTCTATATTAGTAAATTAACCATATATATTTTTAAATAACAAGTCTAAATACATATGTATGTTTAAACGGATATCCTTTCGTGACGTTTCCATTCATCATTTGACAAGCAAATATCAAGTTCGATTCGTCACACTTTGTGAACTAACATCACTGCTTTAATGATATCGAGTCTCATCTAGACCGATTTGAATCATCGTAGAAGATCTTTAAAATCATAAATATGTAACAATTAATGTACTTATCGTTAAAACAGTGAAAAAACACAAACAATGAGATATTGTGACTATTTTTATCAATATTACTGTGTATGTATGTGTCAAAATGGTGTAAAGCAACATTGCATGTTTCAATTCATATTTTGACATATAATATTAAAATGAAGAATGAAAATATTCGCAGTTTTTAATTTTTACATTTATTGTAGACACCGAATTGCTACTGAACAGTCGGTGTATAATTTTATTGTGATTGGTTTATTCTTATTGAGCGCACTAAAAAGTAAAATGGCCGACAGTGTAAATATAAATTTGCGAATCGATTGCAGTCGAAATTTATTCCATTCCAATGTAAATTTGCTTTTGTACTTGAAAATCGATACCGATGATTCCGGGAAGTGCCGTGTGCGTATAATAGATATCATCTACATTGAATACACACAAACCAATTAAGACACGTTTAAAACGCAAAAGACGAACAGTCTCATTGCATAAGTATACCTATGTACGTATGTATGTATATATCTGTTATATGTATACTATGTATATAAATAGGTTATTTTTATTATTGATTATGTAAATGTGTATGAAGTGAGTGAACGCCGTAGAGACAGGGCATTATTTTAATCCTCATTAAACACGAAATTTTCATTCCCTGAAAATAATACTCGTTCGTTATATATCACGTTCGCTATAAGCTTCGAGACCGCATACGACACAAACGTGCTATTTAATATCCAAACAAGTTCTGGGTAATGCGCAATATTACAAAGTACATACATATATATAAGTATGCTCATTGATCAGCAGCATGGCTTTCGTCCGGCCAGATCAGCTATTACCAACTTGTTATGTTTCTCTAATGACATAACCAGCACTTTGGATTGTAATAATCAAATGGATGTAATATATACTGATTTTGAGAAGGCGTTTGATAAAGTTGATCATAAAATTTTGGTTAGTAAATTAAGTTTTATTGGATTTACTTATAATCTTGTTGGTCTTTTTATTTCTTATTTACAGGATCGACGTCAATTCGTTAAGTTTGGGAGTTGCTTTTCTTATGAGTATGTTGCCACTTCTGGGATTCCCCAAGGATCAAATCTTGGCCCTTTATTATTCCTAATATTTATCAACGATATTCAATCTTCTATTCACCATTCTAAATTTTTATTATATGCGGATGACTTAAAAATCTATAAGAGAATAATTGATTTACCTGACGCTCTTTATTTGCAAGAGGATTTGAATTCTATTTATGAATGGGCTAATGTTAATAAACTTCCCTTCAATATCCTAAAGTGTCGGGTCATTTCTTACTCTCGTTCTCGTTCTCCTATTAAATATCTGTATAAATTTCATGATTCTCTTCTTCAGAGAGAATTATTTATATCTGAGTTTTAAGAAAACATGATATATTTTTACCAATTAGGGCTAAATCAAACGTGCTCATGAACTCCCCCCTCTCGAGAGCTGTTCGACTCCTTAACTTACTGGCACAATACTTGGACCTATTCGATGCCAGTTATGTTGAGTTGGTGGAACACATCCTAAATAGCACGATATAAATTTTTCAATCTTATTTCTTTGTTTTTATTTTGTGTACATATTTTTTACTTGATTTTTATTATTTTTTTATGATGTTTTTTTTTATTTATGATTTTTATTATTTTCTTATGTTTTTTTTTTTTTATTTATGATTTTTATTATTTTTTTTTATGATGTTTTTTTTGTAATTTTTATGATTTTTATTATTTGTATTAAAATCACATTGACGCTTTGGGGCAACCTGTCAAGTCTCTGTGGTATTGATTTTTTAAAATAAAATAAAATAAAATAAATAAAATATGTAGATCATGAAGAAAGTGCCATGTTTTGCCAAGAAGCTGCAAATTTTTGACACATGTGAAATGGCATGGCCAAAAAAACCATAGCCAGCAGCGTGGCTCGGAGGTTAGGTTGATACTAAGCACCATGGTTGCCGGGTTCAATCACGTGAGCTGACCACGATTGAAAAGAATTTATTCCGAGTATATCCGGTTTTTTCGGGTGATAAGTTGGACAGATAAGTTTCTAGCAATATGTCTGTCTTAGCGGATTTTCTAATAACATGTCTGCCAGTATATAAAGCCAGCAGCATTCCTCGGTGGTTGCGTTGATACTAAGCACCGAAAGGTTGTCGGGTTCAATCCCGTGAGTGGACCTCGATGGAAAAGAATTTATTACGAGTATAATCTTGAATGCTGGTCAGACTTGTATATTTTTGACTCCAAGTCAATCGTTTCCTATCAGAGTTTGCCAATTTATCTTATTTCATTGTTTAAGCGGTTCCTCCATCAAATTGGCAAAAAGTCATCCCACCTACCATGTCACCACTATTTTAATGTGATTTCAGAAGTTTGTTATTTATAACATAGATGTCTCGCTAATTCTTACATACATATGTACATATATTATTTGTTTTATGCTTATATGTCTGTATTCTTATAGTATACTAGTTGTTTTACCCGACTTCGCTCAGTATTTGTAATATAAACAGCGTAAACACGGCGAATCTAATAGTAAATATTCATTTGTATTTTTATTAAATTTATTTGAATCGAAAAAAATATACATAGTATTTAACCAATTGAATTGTCGTCATAAAAACTTTGTTTTGTTTACGAAGTTCCCAACCAAAGATACATTCATATGTAGATACATACTTACACACAAAGTCTCTTTCGAAATTATATATATATATATATATATATATATATATATATATATATATATATATATATATATATATATAAATATATATATTAGATATATGTATATATGTACATATATCCCAGGAAGGCCTAACAGGTAAACCCCAATGCGCCTTCCTGGCCAATTACAAACAATGCAACATTTTAATTACACAAGTCACTCTAAATTAACGAGATATCTATAAATTTTAAACTTGAACATACATTTTATTGTACATAAATCATACTTCAACTAGTAGTGACATAGTAAGTATGAAGGTTTTTAGCCAATTTAATGGAGGAACCGTTTCAACAATAAAATCAGAAAAAATAGCAAACTCTAATAGGAAACGATCTACTTTGAGTCACAAATATCCATTTCTAACCAGCAGAATTACATATAATATACTGAATAAATTCTTTTCAATCGAGGTCAACTCACGGGATTGAACCCGGCGACCTCGCGATGCTAGGCAAAAGCCCAACCACCGAGCCATGCTTCTTATATATATTATTTGTATTATGCATATATGTGTGCTGTAATATCACTGTGGCAAATATGGAAATAAATAAATATGCTGTATATTTAATCATTGTGTACTAAATTCAAAAAATCATATAGATATAATACAATTTTAAAACGTAGAGCTTTCATTTATTTTGGTCTCTGGGGTGTTTATTTTGACGATGTGTCAAAATTTACTGTAATATTACATTATGTGTAGTAAAATGAAGTGTATATATGTATGTAGTTTTGATTATAGTTCAAACTATATTATTTGGAAATGTAAAGCTGTTTAAAATGCGATGATTTGATGTGGCCTACCCGTGTGTGCATTGTAACATCAAATTTTCAAGCGCATCGAACGCATTAACTGGAAAATTAGCATTTTACGCGTAAATATAATCATGAAAGCTATTCAGAATATTTATTTTGTATTATAATTAAAGTTATTGTACTGTGACTGACATTTAAAATGTTGAAATGCGAATATGGCACATGGTCGTCGTTTGACTTGATGTATTTTTGTATAGTAAATATTTTAGTTGAAAACGAAATTCTTTGGGATTGAAAGTGTTTAGGCTGGTGAAGTTAACCCTCTCCTTTCCGCCGTCCAGGTAAACAACACACACACATTTTCCGGGCGAAACTTTTCCGCGCCGGAAATAAGGAAAAATGAAAAGCCGCGCGCCGCGCGCTCTGACGGCCGACGCGAACTTTGCGTTCTCAAATATTTATTTTTGAATTACCTCTTTTGAAAATGCTCCCCAAAGTAATATATACATAATAATATTCTTTTCGGGGTAATCCGCTTTTTTCTTTTGCTCTTCGTCAAAGGTAGATAAATGTCGTTATATCTGCACGTCAGAGGGTAGCTCTTCGTCAAAGGTAGATAAATGTCGTTATATCTGCACGTCAGAGGGTACTCTGACGGGATGACCCAAAAATAGACGCTCTACTAATTTTGACTTAACTTTCACAATATTATACATACATATGTGTGTACAACGTAAAATTCAATTAAAATATTTTACTATTATAAATATTCAAAGTTTAAGTAAAAAAAGGGAAAATTAAAAATTAGTAAATATATTTATTATACTATAAAGTATGGATGTGGTGCATCCGCTCTAAAATCGCCAGGCAAATTAACGGACGGCTGCTTTAAATGCAATTCTCGTCTTCTCGAATTCGATAAGTTCTTAATCTTGCCTTATTAAACTCGCCAGAAAGATCCAACTCAATTTTAATAATTGCATCTGTGCACATCGAAAGGTTACTCGTCATCTGATGTGCAATCTATCATTCGAGAAAACGAGAATTACGTTTAAAGCTCCCGTTCTGTTAATCTGTCGTTCGTTTGTCTGGCGATTTTAGAGCGGATGCACCAAACCCATAAAGTATACATATACTCCGGTCTCCGTGATTTGACAGAATGTTAAATTACAGAAAACGCAAATATCAGAATGCAAAGATCGAAAATCGAAAGATCTTATGTCGAAAGATCAAAAAAAATGGTGCATGGTAAACGGTACATACTCACGTGCATACTCACTTAATTTGCGCGAGCAGGATACAACAGGAACAAGAGGAACATGCTTTTCCTCCCGTGTTAATGTGTGCGCGCAGAATACGGGAGGAAAAGCATGTTCCTCTTGTTCCTGTAGTATCCTGCTCGCGCAAATTAAGTGAGTATGTACCGCTTACCATGCACCATTTTTTTTTTGATCTTTCGACTTACATAAGATCTTTCGATTTTCGATCTTTGCATTCTGATATTTGCGTTTTCTGTAATTTAACATTCTGTCAGGTCACGTAGACCCATATACTCGTATGTGCATAAAATTTGAAATTCTTAATTGTATATTCTTTAATATTGTAGCATAAGATAAAAGGAGTTATAATTGGTTTTCGAGGATTATCTCCAGGCTTAAGTGCTGTCAGCTAACAATGGAGACCCCGAATGGACTTGGTGGTCGGTAACGGCACCTAGCCACTTCCCGCTAGAGTTCTCAGAACTGACAGCGCGAATGCGTGGGACTGCATGCCAAGACCGGGGGACTGTGTATCTAGTACGTGACAATAATAATAGATAAGCAAACGCGTCGAGGAAGATGCAGTGAGTGACCTGCCCTTTATAAGCAGGTACTGGACGGAGCACTGGTAGTGCGTGGATCTTCTTAATCACTCAATAAATGCTGTGAAGCGAAAGAAGATGGGTGGCTTAAATTTGAAAAACGTGTTGGGTGAGATGGATGAGAATTGCGTAAAACAGATATGAATAGAAACGTGTTGGAGAATTAAATGATGATGCTTATGTATAAGGTACATATTTTTTAATTCTTATTTATATACCAGGGAGGCTTAATATTTAAACCCCAATGCGCTATATTATCCAATTATATACATATGTCGATCGATAAACAATTTATAGAGCAGTTTAACAAACTATCACAGATATATCAATTGACAAACACTTTTGCAGCATTTTATAAATCAGCAAATTCGACACGCTGAAAACTCAAATTTTGTGAGAAATAGGACAAGGTTGCCGATTTCTTAGAACTGTTTCAATGAAATGAGATAAATTGGCAAACTGTGGTAGGAAACGATCGACCTAGAGCCGCATATCTGGGAAGATTACTGTGAAAAAAAAACCTCATAATAATAGTATTCGTAATTACGATTTTAACGGCGCGAAAGTATGAAGCGCCAGTGTGTAGTTAAGGAAATGTGTACTTTGGTAACCAACTTACGCGCACGCATTTATTGGGTGCGCCTTACATTATGTACCTCTCATAACAATCCTACATATATATATATATATATATATATATATATATATATATATATATATATATATATATATATATATATATATATATGTATATATATATATATATATATATATATATATATATATATATATATATATATATATATATATATATATATATATATATATATATATATCTATATATATATATATATATATATATATATATATATATATATATATATATATATATATATATATATATATATATATATATATATATATATATATATATATATATATATATATATATATATATATATATATATATATATATATATATATATATATATATATATATATAATATATATATATATATATATATATATATATATATATATATATATATATATATATATATATATATATATATATATATATATATATATATATATATATATATATATATATATATATATATATATATATATATATATATATATATATATATATATATATATATATATATATATATATATATATATATATATATATATATATATATATATATATATATATATATATATATATATATATATATATATATATATATATATATTATACATTATATACACGAAATGGATATCGAACGTGTTCTGTTTAAATTGTTCCTTTCCATTCTATTTTGATCGTTTAAAGATTTTCGCATTTACACGTCACGTTTCACATCCACACGTAAGAAGAAGTTGCTACCCCTATTTCGCAACTGTATAAATTTAAACTCGAGTATTATTTACGTCGTTATCAAATACACGACGATGACGTACCCACCCATCATAAGTGCTTTTGCGGAAATTTTGGCGAAAATTCGACCTAAATAATAATACGCCGATAGGAAACAAAACCAGACGAGCGGAAAAGTATCGTATAGACATATATTATACATAAATACATCGTTATTATGTATACTTCGATCTAGGCGAGATGTAGATATGTACAGCTAAATATAGCAAGACCACAACTGGTTGAAGAATCGAATTCAATTTAAGAATTCTTTATATTTCCACTATTTTGCATGTTGGGTCTTCTTATCGTGTAAAAGTCTTTTAACTGTTAAAGAAAGTTTAGACCCTTTTAGACTTTGCCGAATTATGCAAGGTCAAAATAAATTTATACATATTATCCAAATATGTATGTATGTATGTATTTTACGAAGATATGAACAGCATTTCCAAGAATAAAGGACATATTAATACAAACTTGCATGCTGAAAGAAGAGTTCGTCGATTCAAATTATGCAGTAATTTCGGAGTAATGATTTTCTTACTTTTTTTAACACCCAAAATACAGTCATACAAAATACATGTGTGTGACCATTTTATTTATAGTTTATAGTTTTTGGACCATTGTGGTATTACAGGAAGAACCTAATGCGCCACTATGGCCTACATAAGAAAACGAACAAAAGAAATATAAATATAAGTACATAAAAAATATATAAGTACATATAAATATAAGTACATAAAAGATAACAACAAAAAGATTGAGCGATTCGGACAACGAGATGTCAGTCACAAACGTCACACTGATAGTTGAGCCTGAGGTATTTGGCCATAACAAGTATATTGAATCACCATTATAATATAAACATTTTAACATTATATATGAAACCTATGAGTGAAGTAAAAATATATATGACAGATAATGATAGTCTATAATGCTAATTATATAAGATCTAGTGTGAAAAAGATAAAGTTATAGGTGTTTAAACAATTAAAGTCTGACAAAATGAGAGGGTGGCGGAAAGAATTAGCATTTTTAAACATATCTATTACGATTATATTTCACCGTCGAACTATCAGAAAAAATTACTTGAGTATCGAATAGTAAAATCTTAAAATACTCGAGTATACTCGAGAATTTACCAAATGTATCAAAATAGCTATTAGGGCGAAAACACACTGAGTGGTACGTAGTACGTGTTTTTTTTAGATACTTTTAAACCTGCAAAAAAACGTGTTTTCGGTGATATTTTATTCTTGTAGGTATATTGATCGATAACGATGAATCCCATATTTGAAGAAATGTAGGACAAACTTGCCGGTTGCATATGGATATGCATACACGTGTGACCTCCCAAACATATGCATTCTGCACGTGCAACTACATATACCCGAATTTGGTTTGGGGAACATCCGCTGTTTACAAACCAGGGACGGGACGTTCCATACCATTCAGTGTGCTTTCGCCCCTAATTATGGCATTTTAAATGATTTATCAGCTCAGTAGTTGAGGATCCTTTGCATCATCAACTACTTTTTACCACACTTATTACATACGGCGACGGGTGAATTGTGTTCCTTTCTTAAAAAATAAGCCCTAACTTCTGAACATTTTGAAATTGCCAAAATATTGTGAAATAATAAGTTTTCTATTATGTTTACCGGCTATTGCTTGCACAGGGGAATCAAATATTACATATTACTCCAGCAAATAAGTAATATTTTATTTTAAATATGTATACACACACACACACACATATGTATATATATATATATATATATATATATATATATATATATATATATATATATATATATATATATAAACCGGAAAAGCCTAATAGGTAGATCCCAATGTGCCTTCTTAGACAATTAATTACAAATATTGCTGCATTTTTATTACATAAATCATTTTTATTTCAGAGGCTGAACGATATGAAATTAACAATTAATTAATTAATTAATGTATCCATAGAGACATCTTTGGATTTAGATTTGTACATATATTTTTTATATATTGTACATAAATCAAATTTAGATATTTGTGATATATAATTGGATGATTTTTTCCAATTTGATGGAGGAACCGTTTCAACAATGAATCAGATAAATTGGAAAACTCTGATAAGAAACGATCGATTTGGAGTCACAAATATCCAAGTCTGACCAGCAGTATTAAAGATTAGCACGGGAACGAACAGGTAACCTCTCGGTGCTAAAAATAAACGCAACCACCGAGCCATACTACTGGCTATATACATATATATATATATATATATATATATATATATATATATATATATATATATATATATATATATATATATATATATATATATATATATATATATATATATATATATATATATATATATATATATATATATATATATATATATATATATATATATATATATATATATATATATATATATACAAAATACGTTAGTTATTATTTAGTTATATTTTCAAATAAGTTTTTAATTGTCCCCTCTAATATTAATTATCAATTCCAGGCCACCAAACGCAAAATACAAAAATTTTCACATACCCCTTTCACTCTCGATTATTATCAAATCGCTGATTTTACTTTGAATGCATAAATTTGAATGCTTTAATGCAGATGTTTTGGTTTATAATTTTTTCTGACGGATTCGTACAAACAATTTCTTGGTTATTCAACAGTTTACGTCACTTCCATTAGTCGGAAAATCCAAAATATATTTTTTAATATTTCATGTTGTTTTTTTGCCGTTGATAAGATAAGTCGGGAGGACACAAAGACACAAAAGAAATTTTTCCGTTGAACCCCATTAGCATAGCCGAAGACCTGAAACTATGCAAAACAAAATTACCTAATGATAACCGCTCTAAGCCCTATCTAGAGCAAAAACGCAAAAAGCAACATGTTAATAAATATTTTTTTAAATTATTTCAAAATTTTCGATATGCGAGTATTAATCAAGTAGTTATCGAATTAGTCGATTTATGATTGCTTAAAAAATATACTACATGATTACTCGAATTGGAGACCTTAGTAGATGCAGGTTTTACACACCAAATTGAACATTTTAAAAATCAAATTAAACATTTTACAAATCAAATTAAACAGTTAAATATTTACGCACATAATAATTTAATACTTAAATATATATATAGATACATATAATTAATGATTATTATTAAGATACGTATTAGACTTTTCCCTTCCTCAATTATGGCACTAGAGAAATTATTTTTTAATATGCTATTTATATCAACCATAGGCATGGTTCTATTTTTTTTATTTTTTTGATTAATCAAAAAATCCTATTAATCGAAAATCAATTAATCATAAAAAAATAGAACCATGCCTATGTTGGATATCCATAGCATATTAAAAAATAATTTCTCTAGTGCCATAATTGAGGAAGGGAGAAGTATAGTACGTTTGTATGGACAAGGTTCTGCTGTCCAGCCCTCTTAATGAAAAATAATTAGTTAAATATATAATATAAATTTGTCACACTGATATAAATAAAAATAGTATTCTTTTCATACATACTGCAAATAAATATTGATGAATTACAATATATAAAAATTCGGTTCAAAAAAGAAAATTTTTCAATGCAAGGTGTCGTTTCATTTTTACAAACCTCTTTTATGTTTTTATCTATTACCATATTCACGACAATGGGCTTAGAAGATTATGCAGGGTAGTGATTTTCAACTGTGAGTTGCGAAAATTTTCCTGCCAGTCCATGAAAGCTTTCTTTATAAGCTTTGATAAATATAAAGATCAAAACGAAAGCTTTTATTCTCCGAGAAATGTGTGGCTAAGCTTATAACACCCACATAAGTACATATGTATGTATGTATGTTTGAATGGTGGACATATTTAGTCTTTATTAAAGAATTTCAGAATCTGAATACTTCCTCAAAGGGATTAGGCACAAATATTTTCACACTGAGAATCACGACAGATGCCTTAAAAAAAGCTGGCCCTTTGTAGAAGACGATAACTTAAAAATACTTTCACCATTGAAAACATTTTGTTTGATGTTGTTGTTAACTGAAAACACTCAAAGAATTGTGTCCTGCATACGTTTAAAAGTTTTCCGTGAAAGTTCATTTTTGATAGTTTCCCAATCACCAGGATAATGGCTTGGCGTCAATATTGGTGTAAGCACCAGGATTAGCACTGGGCTTATGGTCTATTCAAAAGCTCAATCTCAAGATTTACCTCTATCGCAACAAATTGTATCGATAGATGGTGAAGGATGCGATTTTAAGTTATGAATATTATGAATGAGGCGCACTGTCGTGTTGCGTTGAGAAAAAGTTGAGAAACACCGAATTAAAAAAATATATCAACGTCACCATCTTGACATCTAAGTTTTAATTAAGCTTTCGTAATTTATAAAAAAAAATATCACATTATCATTTCGTAATTATTAATGACTAAGCATTATTTTTTAAATTCAAAAAGTTTGATAGTTGCACACTCAAAATTGTTACGTTCAAAAGACAGCGAGAGAATAATTCTTGGAAAATTAAAATAATCAGAAGAGTGTTGAAAGTTCTTCAGACCAATTGATGAATTGTTAAGTTTCTGCTTAGCGTCGAGAAGGCGCCGGGTTCAATCCCAGGGTCGGGCCTCGAATGAAAATTAAGTATGCTGTTGGTTAGACCTGGATTTGTGACTTCAGGTTGATCGTTTCCTATCAGAGTTTGCCAATTTTCTCTGATTTCATTGTTGAAACGGTTCCCGGAAAAAATTGGCTAAAATATAATTTGATATTAATTAATGTGCAATAAATATGTTTGTGTACAAATTTATAGATGTCTCATTGATTTGCGAGTTTTTCAGTGTCTCGTAATTCAGTGATTTATATAAAAATGCTGCATTGTAACTGTAATTTGTAATTGGCCAGGAAGGCGCATTGGGGTTTACCTGTAAGGCTTTCCTGGTATATATGTAAAAAAAATAAAAAATAAACAATATGCCCCATAAAAAATCGGAATGATCATTATTTTTCACATTTTTCAACAGACTGATCTGGCACCATGTGACTTTATTATGTTTCCGTGAATAAAAAATTGGTTCCAGGACTATTTCGAGAACTAAAAAAATCCTTAGGACGAAGGGAGTTCTTAAGGATAGTCAAATAAGGGAGCATCGCAATGTTAACCAATCGAATGTTCATATAAAATGTATAGAATATATACATATATAGTTGCAAGTTGTTTAAAAGTAGAACAGGATTGAAATAGTCTAAGTATGATACATTACATAATTCTATTTCTGAAACATCGTGGACTAAGGCCTTTGTCAACGAATTTTAAATATTTGAACTGGTCTCCGAGAGCGTAGTTCTGTCGGTATTTTGTAATTTCGGTGTCTGGAAAGCGAACTATGCGGTTAGAGTGAACGGCAAACAAGAACACCTGAGCGCAAAAGCGTCCGGAATAATAGTGTTAACGAGCGACGTTCAGATTGTGACGTTATACATATGTACATACAATCCCCACCTACCTCAGTAGTTTTCAACCTTCCTTATCTTACGGATCCGTGGAAATATGTAGGTGCAAAAAACTTTTCAACATTCCGGGACCAGTGGTGTAGTGCACTCAATATTGCACTTTTTTGCATTATGCAAGAAATGCATCGAGTGTATCCTCAAATAAATCTTCGAGCGATGAACATAGATATAGAATAAGATGTATTCTATATCTGTGGCGATGAATGTATCCTTCAGTTCATGACACAAAGCCGCTTGTTTTTTCGTCGCAGCCCCCGAGAACGATACCTACCCTCATGTATCGATAGCACAATTAAATACCTAGACAATGGTTTGACCCGTCATAAGCGAAAAAAAGGTCGAGAGCCCATTTATTTCGTTAATGGGTTCATGAATGGGGACCAATATTTAAATCATTAAATTAAATTTAAATTAAATTAACCAGCAGTGTGGTCTAGTGGTTACGAGTTCGCTTCCCGCTGGAGTCTCATTGCTGGCCAGACCTTGGTTTGACGAGGTCGGTCGTTTCATATCAGAATTTGTCAATTTTTCTGATTTGAAACGATTCCTTTGAAATTGGCATTATTATCCAATTTTATGTTGCGAAAAAACATAGAGTTAATATTATTATCTCTTAGGTTTCGCCAGATTTTCTGCATAGATGTCTCTATGGATGATTATTGAGTATTGTTACATGAATAAGTTATTCTTTGTTATTTAGGCGCATTTGGGGTTTACCTGTTAAGCCTTCCTGGTGTATGTTTGTATATATGTATGTATACAAAATATGTATGTATGTAAAAAAAAAAATGTGCTTAAATCATTTAATTATTTGTGTGTATTCAGGATCTTCCATTTTACGACTGTGATATATAATACAAATTTTATTATTTGTAATATTTATAATAACAATATATAATAATGATTTTATGAAAGTTCATAATGTTTATAACTCAATTTAATTTATAAGAAATTATTTTTTTGCATAATAAAATATATTAACAATTTTTTTTTGATATAAAAATTTATAACTTTTTATTTTCTGAAACCGGTGAAAGACAGTCAACCTGTTTTTTGTTTGTAAAAAAGCCGAAAACCAGCTTTTTCTTTCGGGCGGTTTTTTGGAACCCCTAGATCGAACCAGTCGATCTTTGTTTTCAACTCTCTGATTTTGACTTTTAGGCTTGATTTTTGGACTGCGATATTTTACGAACTTTATTTACTATATTTTATAAGCCATTTGCAGGTTATGTCAAAGAACGTTGCAAACTGTGTGTGGGTGCTTTGTCTTGGAGCAATAACTAATCACACGTTTGCTAATATCAGAAAATTTTCCTCACACAAGATTGAGCAACTGCTTTAAAACTCCTAGACACAGCTTCTAAATGAATGTTTGCTCAGAAGTAAGGTATTGCGAATGTATATGTTATACCATTTTAAGCATTCTACCTACTTTAATGAACCTCTTTCAATCATTTCTTGTTGTTTTGTTGTTTGCAATCATTAGATGAAATTAAGTGAAAAATCATAAACAAATTGATATGTAACAGTTAAAGTCCGGTCGTATGTAAACTACGCGCCAAAATTGAATTGTGTATTTGGGAAAGGGTTTTAAATAGATTGAGGCTTAGCGATGCCGCACAAACAAATTGAACCTAATGAAGACCTTCTAGTTTGTTTTCAATTCAAATGACCTATAAATGTAGAGCGACCCACTTTTTTTCGAATTTACATGACTTGAAATACATATGAATGTTACATCGAATTTTATATTACACTAGCTGAACCCGGCATGCGTTGCAATACCAGAATAAGGCATGCAGTTCCCGTTCCCGTTCCTATTCTCGTTCCCGTTCCCGTTTCCGTTTCGAGTGATGGTTGGAGCTCCACTAACGCCGTGTCGTCTTAAAACAACTGGTAACTTGGTTACCAACGAACACATTTCCTTGACTACACAATGGCGCTTCAAACTTTCGCGTCGGTAAAATCGTAATTACGAATATTATTATTAAGAAGTTTTTTCCCGTTTTTTTTTACAGTAATCTTCCCCAACATGCATGTGCCTATTCGAGACAGACAGACAAATATTGATTTATATATATTTAATTTTTTTTATTTTTATTTTTATTTTTTAAATACATATTTTCACATACATATATACAAATATACCAGGAAGGCTTAGCAGGTAAACCCCAAATGCGCCTTCCTGGTCCACATAATTATTACATAGATACATGTAAATCTAAATATCTGACATCTATGGTCAGTATACATATATTACAAACATCGTATTAATACGATAAATAAAGATGAATAACTTTCATGTAAAAATACGAATTTTATATTCGATAAACAACTACAGAGACATCTATGGTGAGCAATATGGCGAAACCTAAGATATAACAATAACTAAAGGTTCGCTACAGAAAATTGGGAAGGAAACGCCAATTTTACAGGAATCGTTTCAATGAAAATCAGAAAAATTAGCAAATTTTAATAAGAAACGATTGACCTAGACAAATCAAGGTCTGGCCAACAACGAGACTTAGCGGGGAATCGAACTCGTAACATCAAGTACGAAATAATTCAACATTCACCACTAGACCACGCTGCTGGTTGATTATGTATGTATGTATATAGATATATGTATATGTAGATAATGAGAAAATGTTAAAGCTATAGACGCATGAAATCGCTATCGATAGCCAAGCCTAGCAAAATAGCAAAGTTTCAAAGCAATCGGAAGAATGTAGGAAGTTTGTCAGACTAATTTGCGAAGTGAAATTAATAAAAACCTTGTAATAAGAAAATGTAAGGATTCCTAAATAAGTACGGCAGCGCCACAGTTTCTCAAACACGCATTTACATAAATATATGTATGTATATTAAACACAATAAGCTTCCCGGACATGCATACAACAAATTCTGAAAGTTCCATCGTAATCGGTTGAGTGGTTTAGGAGCCTATACGAGAAAAACAGACAGACAGTCAAAAAACAGACAAACAGACATGCAATTTTATATACATATATACATAGATACACTTATATAATCATAAAACTGGTATGCCTGGCGACGATATTAAAATGGTCCTCGGTTTTCTGACGAATTTTTATTTTTCAATAAGTAAATATGTCTCTTTCAGATTCTATTAGTTTTTAGGAATGTATAATTCATTAAATAAAAAATATATATAATACAAAATCGCTATGATGCTCGGTAATATCAAAAAATCTATTTAATAACATGTTACATGAAATCATTTTTTTTTAATAATACATTAAAAATATATATGAATAAAATAAAACATCACAACCAATCCATTAGTAGCAAGTTTGACGTTTCGTTTTTGTCACCGAACAAAAAACAAAATATATTGAGAAATATGAAATCGATACGAAAATCCCATACATTTTATTTTGGATTTTTTTTCGGTTTATTTTTGCATTTTGAACTTGTAAATTTTTCATCGCAATCAACGTTTCGCGTAAACGTGACGCGTTTACAGATTACGTTTTCCTCGAATCGGTACCACAATAAAATTAATAATGCTCGCCTTAAACATTATTAATGGCTTCACGAGACCCGAACCGTGGGTTTTTTTTTCGAAACTCGTAAAAATATCATATTTTTGATATATTGTGTGTATGGGCTTTATTATGTATAGGTATATTGTGTGTATGGGCTTTATATATGTACGATAATGATGTGACCTTTATCGTATTTATGTACATACATACAAATGTATATTCCACGATTGAGAACCAGAGATGCTTTTAAAACTGGTCGTTGAAGTTTGTAAACTATAGTATGTAATTTTATTGCGTGTATACTGGGGCGACGCGACACGACTCACCTGGCTTTATTTCATTTATTGAGTGAAATTAGGCTAATAACGCGACCCGATGCGACAAAACAGGTCGTGATGAATTATTGTCGATTATTGATGATAGTTCGTGTCGTGTCGCGTCAGTATGCACGCAATTTTAGTTCGAGATTTTCACTGCAATGTTTAATAACAACTTCGTTATGTAAAATTCCAGCAGTTTAAATACAGGAATTTTGATTAAAATTTAAATAACTTTCATCATACATGGTAAGTATGCGACGATAAAATATATTTAATATGAGAACATATTAATTTGATAATATATGTATATTTTAAAATAAGAAGAGGGGAAGGGGAGGGCGGGGGGGAAACAGTGAAATTTCGTAGGAACCGAATATTTTTGCCAATTTCGTTCAAATCCGAATTGCTTCTTATAAAATTTGTTTACAATTTAACGATCGGTATCACGTGTATTATAAATTCGCAGTGTTTTAAACAATTCAGTGAATTTCAGTAAATGTATCGATTAACATCTAGTATGTACATATACATTTATGGTAAAATTTGTAAATTTGCAGCATTTTATACAATTCAGCGAAATTCGAGATTGCTGGAAACTAGAGATTATGCGAGAAAATGGCTTAGGTTGTCAATTTGTTGGAACCGTTTCAATGAAAATCAGATAGATTGGCAAACTCTGGTAGGAAACGATCGACCTAGAGCCGCATATCCGGGAAGATTGCAGTGAAAAAAAAACCGCATAATAATAATATTCGTAATTACGATTTTATCGACGCGAAAGTATGAAGCGCCAGTGTGTAGTTAAGGAAATGTGTACGTTGGTAACCAACTTGCGCGCACGATGCCAACCCTTAGGTATATTACGTACCACTTATACCAACCTTACACAAATCTAAGGGCTGGCCAGCAAAAACCAGTGGGATTTGAACCCGTGACCACTCTGTTCAAAGCAAACACTAGTCTATTCTGCTAGTTCTGATATATATGCATGTTACAGTAAAACTGTTATTGTTAGTGAAATTATAATTTCACTGACTCAAGCAGTGATTACGGATATAAAAATATAATTACAAATTGACTTCTCAATGTCAGTGAATTTGCTATTCGAATTACTACATACTACCAACCCTTACTTAACCTAACCTTAAATAAATAAAACCAACCTTAACATAACCTAACCTAAATAAATAAAACCAACCCTAAATTAACCTAACCTTAAATAAGTAAGTGTTGGCTGCATCCATCCGCATACATTCCCACACATGCGGCATCAAAACAGATAGTGGACTATGAGGAGAGTGGGAATGAACAGGAGCGGGGCTTTGACGTGGGGTGGCGCGATTCGTATCGGCGACGCACTGTCACCCAACTGTCAACAATTATAATTTCACAAATAGGGGTCAGTGAAAATGTAATTGGATATGATTTCACTGAACTATACCCAGAAAAATTGTAACTGGTTATGATTTCACTGAAACGTCAGTAAAATTATAATGTAACTGTGATATACATACATACATTTAGATTTTTTATTGTTTTTAATATAAATAACTTCACAAGGTAGATACACTCACCGTTGATTAATAATGTTTTTTTTTTGTGAAAAATTCTCTCAAGAGATGCATATTCGACTATGGCAAAATATTTTCGTACGAAAATTCGGATCGAGATATCCTTTCTCGGGGGATTTTAAATGGATTAATGAAGTATTTGCGAAAGGTTATTAAATTTAGATACGCCTTACTGTTTAATGTGTTTTTACAAGCTTTATATTTAATCATAGAAATGAGTACTTTGTGATTTGCATAGATTCGGAGAGGTAAATATACTTATAATTATTTACGTACTATATGAATATAGTACTCATGTACCATATATTTCAAAAGCGTTCTTATAAAAAAATAAATTATTAGTCATAATAAGGCTATCATACTTCCTTTTTTTTCATTGACATGTTCTCTTATTGAAGTTTGAAATTTCCGTTCGACCGGGTTTTTTTTAAATATGTAATAGGCTTGTAAAAATAACCAGGCTTTTACTTGTTTTGAACTTTTGATCCACCAGTTTTATGAACGTACATTATATGTATGTATGATTCTATGAAATTTCATAGCACGACCATTTCATCGCAGGGACAACTGGCCGACAGATTTCATGCAACTATTTTTTAATTATACTATAAGGGAATAAAAACTTTCGAATAAAATACATAATTTATTGTTTTGTTAACCATTTTAGAACTGGAAAAATTTTAATTCATTGTATTAAAAAAGACTTACTACATACATATATATGATTCAAAAAATTATTGCTTCAAATATTTGAATAACGATTTCGGTAAAAGTCGGGTTTATAGACGAGGCGGATCCGCTCCTTGTTGTAACTGGCTGTTTTGTGGGAGTCTCGAGTATTGCCGTACCGTGAATAAAATCGACTTTTGAAATACTCCGACATATACTGCCTGGTTGGCATATAATTTCGGACGGTTGGGCAGCGTACGGAAATATTCCACATATTGTGAATGGAATATATTATACATACACGCATTCGTATGTGGTTCACCAGGATAATTTCGTGGATCCAAATGATAGTGAAATATGTACATACGCAAAATGTGGAAAATATGTGGATGCGTGTGAAAAGGAAGATGAAGCGTCAATTTGGCACAACGCGTGCCCGTTTTGATTCATATTTAGATGAATTTGTATTGAATCTGAATTGAATTAATAGTGATAATATATTAAATTGTCTTTATATGAGAATTAAATAAAATTCCACTTCCAGAAACATCATATTTCGACTATTCTTGTGGATTAATAACAAAAATTCGAAGTAAGCCAGTTATCAATAGAACTCCAAGACAATTCCATTCGTCTCTGTTTGGAAAACTCTCATCCATCTCATCCCACACATTTTTCTGATTTCATTAATCTATATCTAAGACCGGTGTGACGCTTTGGGGCAACCTGTCAGGTCACACTGGTCATTTTATTGTTGTTATTATTTTAAAATAATAAATTAAATTAAATAAATAAATAAATAAATATCCTCTGTGCGCTTCCTTGTACCCGTGTACATACATACATTCTCTCGGGTATCATTCAAACACTTATTTTGTCTATCTATCGTTCGTTCGTCTAGCTAAGTGACCCACCCATTGCCATTTCAATTTCTTCATCCTCTCCATTATATCAACTACTCTTGTCATACTTATTCTCATTTATGCATTCCGTGGTAGTGATTACGCAATATTAGAATATGAAGTTTGTTCTGATCAGATTTATTTTACATATATACCAGGAAGGCCTTACAGGTAACCCTAATGCGCCTTCTTGGCCAATTACAAAAATTGCAGTATTTTTTTTATTATACAAGTCGCTGAATTACGAGACACTGAAAAAATCGCAAACTAACGAGACATCTATGAATTGTACATTTATCATACTCAAATAGTGGTGACATAGTAGGTAGGAAGGTTTTTAGCCAATTTTAATCGGGAACCGTTTCAACAATGAAATCAAAGAAATTGGCAAACTCTGATAGGAAACGATCGACCTGGAGTCACAAATATCCAGGTCTGACCAGCAGCACTACAGATATACTCAGAAAAATTCTTTTCTGAGGATCGAACCCGGCGCCTCTCGACGCTAAGCAGAAGCTTAACCCCCAAACTATGCTGCAAATTACCGCACCCCTCCGTGTCTTCGACTCTTCGTTACACTATTTTCGTAACCGATCGATTCACTGTCTTTTCCAATTTGTCAGGATATGGTAGCCTTAGTTAAAAACGTTTACGTATACAGATTATTATGGTATTTGTTTTTGTCATCAGTTTATTTAGATTAGGGTGACCATCCTCGCTCGCACTAGCCGTGACGGATCGTCCCGTTCGTGCGTGGGGTCAAAATGGACCCCCGAGCGTGCCCTGGAGCCTATTTGCATACATTAGGGCAAATCGTGTTTACAGTGGGCCCGGTAATGGACGGGCCACGCGCTAATATCCGAAACCCACCGTTTGAGAAGCGCTCGAATTTTTCGAGTGTGTCGCAAAAATCTGCCAGGATATTTCCTCGGGACGCGGCGATGCGAAACTTCAATCACTGTAGAAGTAATATATTATAATATTATATATATATATATATATATATATATATATATATATATATATATATATATATATATATATATATATATACACATGTATATATATATATATATATATATATATATATATATATATATATATATATATATATATATATATATATTAATATATATATATAAGTCGTAAATCCAAAAGAGTTCTCATATATAAGATATAGCAGGAGTTGCCAACTTTGATTAATGTACGTGCATATATTGTAAATGCATACGTAAGGGTTTGAAAATTCATTTAATATATTTAATATAATTATTTATAGCAATACTTTAATTTTCTCACATGAAGCCATCCACCTAAGCGACTCGACAACTATGTAAGTTGCGATTTAAACTTTTACTTTGAATTAAGAAACCAATCTCGCCCTACGAGGATTACCTACAAGTTTGCGAACAAATACACAAACTTATGTACATACATACATACATATATGTATATATGTATACTTAAAATAGAAGACCGCTTATACATAGGTGGTGTGTTTTGCTCATACGTCGCTTTGAAAAGCTCGCGTGTAAAATAAACAATGTTTAATTCCAAACTAATTAACCAGGCTCTACATATGTATATAAATATATATATATATACTGAATGGAATAAAAATAAGACTGATTGAATTTCAACGATTATAATAATAATGCCATTATTATTTTAACGGGAAATATATCATGTATCATGAGAGCTTGATTCGGTATAAAGTTAGTGAAAAATGTGAAGCAATTCTACAGTGGGAAAATGCTGAAGGTCATGTTATGTCTAGTACAAGTGTGGAAAATTCAAAAGTATAATTTATTTCAATGTTTCTTCGATTATATCGAACTTGATTCACTTTTTTATCGTACGCCATATTTATATGTAAGCTTAATCTGGTATGAAATTGGTGAAGGTGTGAATCAAACCTGTTGATAAAACTTCTTCAAAATGATTTTTAAATGCTTTTTATTATTACTTAATTATGTTCACAATACATATAATATATATTTTAATAGATACTGATCTAATGATGATTTTCTATTTTACAATTTTAATTTAATTTTGTTAGTAATCGTAGTATTATATTAATCTAATGTAAATGTACAGCAAAATATGAAAAACAGCTCGAAAACCTATTTACAATTCTTATAAATGCTCATAATACATCTAATACATGATATTAATTAAAGACTCTCTAAAGTCGATGATCTAAAGCAGATTGTGTTTAGGTAATGTGTGTTTATACCTGAAGGGTATAGACATTTTGTTGTAATCGCCGAGACTCTTCACAAGTGTTAGTATGGTTATTAGTGATTATGTCATAGTATCTAATGGTTAGTTTGTTAGTAATATCTGTAATAAATGGAATATTATTTATGGCATGCAGTTTTTTCAAGTTAATGTATAAGGGTGTGTTATAAATTATTTTTAGGTTGTTTTTATTTTTTAGACCTACACCACATTTGATTCCATTGTATGTAATAGATTAGGATTCTGTTAAAATTTTAATAAAGTTTTGATCTTCCTAAATATTTTATCTGTATCTAAATACATTCGAAAGTAGGGATGCGTTCCAATGTGCTTGTCGTTTAAGTTTGGAAAAAAGCGGAGAGGGGTTATCACCCAGGAACGACCAATCTCACCTGGTTTGGGCCAAACAAGGCCGGTTGGGCTTACTATCCAATTTCTTCAACAACGACACGGACACATGACAACATCGCCTTACGACAAAACGCTGGAAACAACAGATTTCTCACGTAGCGTATGTAAACGTTATGGTAATAATGTCCGAAGCTTCTTTTTTTTTGAGAATTTGAATTAAATATAAGCTGCATATAAATACACTTGAGTGTTTCAAAGGCCACTATTTGATATTCAAATAATTAAAATATTTGGTAGCCCTAATGTAAGCCATATGTATGTATGTGCAGTTAAAATCATATTTTAAGTGTTTGTACATATACATACATATATTCATATACAGGTCAGTTTTTTTGAAAAAGTGAACCAATTTACCGAAAAATAAATCTCAAAGATGAAAATAATGTTGTATACGTGGTCTTTTAATTTAAAGTTTTATTGAATAAATCGAGATGGGACTTGGTTCACTTTGTCGCCACATGCCAGATAATAGGACAGAGGTCTGTTTCGTCTTTTAGCATTCAGTCAAAGGCTCCTGTGTAGGTCTCTGGGTGCTAAATCGTATAAGAAAGCCATTCTACCAGAGGCCAATGTGACGCATGTTGGCCATAATTGAATAACGCCTCCTGATACTGCGGTGAATTTTATTAAACCATCGTTTCTCAAACTTTGCCATGATCGTTTCAATGAACGAATTGCACATTTGGATGCGAGAGACACTTCCCATGATGTGTGAGGACATTCGGGATATTCTCCCTAATCTTTTCCATTTTTTTTTCTATTCGGACAACAATGTAAGACAATATTTTCGCATGTGTATTTTTTGCCGTCGTCCCCTATTTTCTTTTGATTTTTATTCCTTCATTGTTTGATAATCCGGGAATAATAAAATTGTGATGTGTTGTGCGTGTGACTTGTCAACATAATCTTTTCTTCTTTTTTTTGGTAAAAGACAACCTTTTGACGGTGAACATTGTCCCAAGATTGACGGTAATACGCTTATTTTCTTGCGCATTTTATTTTAATTCATACTCGATTTTGTATGTATGTAGTCAACATTCATTATAATTGCAATTTATTTAAAAAAAATTGTCGATGTGAAATTTAAGCCACGCATAGCTGAATGCTTTCATGTATCTACATATATTATATAATATAATATAAATAATAATGGCTAGAAATTCACTCGCATCTCGTTTGCTCTAAATATAGTAAGCGGTGATTCTTTCTTTTGTTCCTAATATTATTTATTTAGCGTATGTATGTAAAATCCACTCTTATGAAAATACATCTTGTTGAGATTTTCTTTTGAGTACTATTACATCAAAAGAATCACATAATGGTTCTTATGTTACTCAGCGCTTATTTGTTTGTAAAATAACGTTTTTATTCGCATGGATTTCATAATATAATATACATATTACAATAAGATTTCGAATGGCGTGTGGTATTTAGTTTGTTGATGTTCAAACATTATTTCAATTGAAACAACCAATTTTATTAGAACCGTCACAACAATTAAGTTAGACAAATTGGCAAACTCTAATTGAATTTAATAACCTTCCAGATCTTGCCAACAACGATAGACGCAATCGTAATCATCGAGAGAATCGAATATTTTTTTTTAATTCCGGTAGGGATTTAAAACTATGACTGTATGATTTAAAATTCAGTCGACTAGATTGGAACAACCCCCCCCCCAGTCACGTGGGTGGTTTTGTTATTGATAAGTATTACAATAAGTGACAGCTGTGACCTGACAGGTTATTACAATTTTTCAGAGTCTTGCATAAACAGCAAACAAGGTATTATGTAATTCTATTTCATATAACATGAACAATCGCCTTTGCAGATCGCTCCAAAGCGACAAGTGCACTTACAGATACAATACATTCAATCAATTTATACAATGCGAATTCATGTAAAATCAACATATATGGAGAATTTTTTGCAGCATTTTATAATCAAATGGGCGAATCTCAAGACGTTGAATATCTTGAGATTAACAAGAGAGATAGGCAAGGAGATGCCAATTTTAACAGGAACCATTTCAATGAAAATCAGAAAAATTGGCAAACTCTGATAAGAAACGATGGACCTGGAGTCACAAACCAAGGTCAGGCCAGCAGCAGGACTCTAGTGGGACTCGAACCCGTGACCACTCTGCTCGAAAGCATAATATGCTAACCACTAGTCCACACCGCTGGTTGGTTGGTAATATAGCATAAATTATCATTCATTCATCTCATTTAAACAAATTTGTGTTGAATCTTATGAAGCTGACCAATTCAACAACACGACACGATTGTCAAATAGGTCCAGATGCTCTCCTATCACTTTGAGGTACCGAACAACTTCTACAAAAGACGAGTTGCTGAAAGCAGACGCTCCACTATAAATAGACGCTCCACCACACATTCAGGAGCTCAAAATTGTAATAAGTTTCGATGAAAATTAAATTTTCCTTTAATACTCTGAAGAGGTAACAATCCTTTTGAAGATCGTGATTCAAAGCCCAAAATTCCTTGGAGAAAAGCTGCGGGAAACAAATATTCCATGTACATATATGTATGTAGATATTGAAGATACTTCTAGCGGAATATGTAAAATTGAACTCAGATATACATATAAAGTGCTGTAAGTAATGAACCTGGACAAAAGTCAAACTGGTTGCTGCTGGCCAGCATCTTGGTTTGTGACCATGTCGGTTTCCTATCAGAGTTTTCCAATATTTCTGATTTTCATCAAACGATTCCTGCAAAATTGCAATTACCGCTTTAGTTAGTACGTTTAGATAAAAAAAAATATATTGAGATAGAAAAACAATCCTTATAAACGTGGTGAAATAAAAAAATTTCCAAATAAATGAAGAATAGCACGGGAAAAAAATCCGCAAAAAAAAATATATTTTTGACTTTTAAAATTCGCTAGACAATTAATTAGAAGTATTTTAAAGCAATGAAATATAAAAATTAATAGGAAAAATATCTGACTATTGATTACAATACTCATTTTGAGCGTAACAATCCTAAATTTTGAGTTAAAGACCGTAAAAGCCAAAAAACTGTAAAAATCGCGGATTTTTTTAAACGCTCATATTTCGTAAACGATCATCCACCAACAAAAATCAATATCATATTCGAATTCAGTGGGTCCAAATTAGTAAAGATTGGTTAGTCTTCGCTCTGGTAACTCAAAAACGTGATTTTTTGTTGCTCAGTGTTATCGGATATTATTTTAACATACTTATCTGGTAACCTGCGCTCATCATTACTTTCTTAATTGAATGTGATGTATGAGTGGAATCTTAATCTACTCTCTTCCATTTGGGTCTCGCTGTGATTTTTTTTTTTTTTCATATTTTGTTTTATTTTATTTTACTTTTGCTTTCTCCTTTGTACATTTTTATGTATTGTATTATCTGATGTATTATTTTCCTTTTTATTTTACCATGTTTTCTGCTTTTTACTAATTTTACTTGTTCTTTATCAAATGTAGGCCATTGTGACCCATTAGGTTCTTCCTGTAATGCCACAATGGTCCAAAACTATTAATAAATAAATAAATAATATCAATCAAAACAAAATAGCACATTTTGAAAGGTCGTATTGTAGTTGTCGTGTGACGAAAGCCAAAGGTTAAGTATTTAGATAAGAGACATGTGCCATGGCGAATGTGCGAGCGCACAGATTGCATGTTTATTACGAGGCTTCTGCCTACTAACATGCGGGATTGAATTGTGAAATGAAGTGGGATAGCGAGTGTGCTGCCTGCTTCAGATAAAGCCCCCCATTATGCTTCATCTGAATAATAATAGTGTTAATAATAGCGACGACAGTGAGCCGAATGGCCTATGACGTTATTGATAAAAATAATACCAGAGAGAGAGAGGGATACATCGTTGAAAACAATATTATGCCATTTACATCCGTATATACAACATACATACAAAGTGTATCTGATTCTTTTCTTTATTTGATTGTATGGTCATAGCGTTTTAGCGATTGTTTTGACAGTTGAAGAGTCGTGGGATCACATCCAGCCGAAATTGAAAAGGTCATTCGATTCGATGATTACGAGTACGTCTGTTAACCCTCCCTCACCGAAGTGGGGTATGCAAGTGCCCCAATTTTTATGTTTTTCGTAATAACTATGTGGTTTTCAAAGCTATAGTACACCCTATATTTCTTGTATTCGTAGAATGAACTACAAGAAATTTATTTTAATATATTTTGTATGATTTAGAAAAGGGGTACATCGTAAAAAAATACATTTATACATTTCTACGTTCCAAAGTATGATTTAAAGACGGTAGCGATAAGTCATGTTTTTGACTGTTCGCTTGCATATTCTTGTTGATCGATGAACCAATGCGAGAGAAAGAGACAGCTATATTTTCGTAAGCTATTGTTTTCGTCGCTTTTGGCGCGTGGCTATTGAGTCATGCAGTCGCCTGTTGGCCTTACCTACATATGTGCGTTTGCATGTCGATACTTGTCGTTATTTTTTAATACACAGATAGTCAAAAACATGCTATAGGACTAAAACTTTTTTATGAAATGATTAATAAGATATATATTGTACCCATTTGTATTGAGAAAAGCTGTATTTTGATTAAAAAATACTGGGGTCTTAGTCGACCCCGGTTAAGGACACTCGTTCGATCTCGACGCTCCTTCCTTCAAAGGATAATGATGACGATATTTTGGTTATTAAAAATTCAGAGATCGCTGGATTTTACTTTATCTATGTACGTAGTAACAATAGATGAAGTTTATTTTTCACTTCGCCAATCGGTCTGACGAAATTCCTATATTCTTGCGATCGCTTTGAAACATTCCCATTTTGAGAGGTTTGGCTGCCGATAGAGATTCTAATTACTTCCGCTAGTTCGATGGTGAAATATGAACGTAATAAACATGTTGAAGAATCCAAAAATTTTGGAGACAGTGACAGCTAACCCTTTGCCACTAACATGTACCCTTTTATGTTTTATTTTCCGCCCCACATTCGTTTTGTCAGATTTTAATTGTTTTAAATGTTATAACTCTATCTTTTTGACACTTTGTCTTATGAAATTCGCATTGCAGGCTCTCATTATCCCTCATATATAATTTTAGTTCACTAATAGGTTATATTAACCTGCAGCGTGGTCTAGTGGTGAGTATTGAATTATTTCGTGCTTGATGTCACGGGTTTGATTTCCATTAAGAGTCTCGTTGTTGGCCAGACTTTGGTTTGTCAAAGTCGATCGTTTCTTATCCGAATTTGCCAATTATTTTGATTTTCATCGAGACGGTTCCTACAAAATTGGCACAATTTTCTGTTGCAAACCTTGAGCTATTGTTATATCTCAGGTTTCGACGGATTTCTCACCATAGATGTCTCTGTGGTTGTTTATGGAATGTAAAAATTAGTATTGCTAAATGAAAAATGTTATTAATCGTATTAATACGATGTTTGTAATATCTGATCATAGATGTCAGGTATTGTTTCGATTTACATGTGTATGTAATAATTATGTATTTAGATGTCTCGTTTATTATGAGTTTTCAATGTCTTGTAATAAATTAGCCATAGTGACGACCTGGAGCTAATATGTAATGTCACTATGGCGAAATTGTAAAAAATAAATAAATATAATAATGTTAATAAGTTTTTATGTCTCTCTGATCGAACGAGACGATCTTTGTTTCTAACTCTCTGATTTTGACTTTTTAAATCAGATCTAAATTTAAATAGACTGAGATCGTCTATTCGGAACTGTGATATTTTACGAACTTTATATATACTATATTTTATAAATCATTTGCAGGTTTATGCCAAAGAAACTTTTTGACGCGAATGGGAAACTATGTATGTAAGTACTTCTCTACAAAATAAATAGTAGAAATGTTTGTTAAATTTTTATGTCAAAATCAATTTTGAAAAAACATATATAAGCCTTGTAAAAATTGTATATAACGTAATACAGATAAAGCTCTTGGTTTATTTTTTGATGACATTTTGAGTTCTTGATCTAAGGGACGAGTCCCAAACCTTAGTTAGTATGCCACTATGATAAATTGTCCCAACAGTTCGTTGAATTTGTCGCTTAATTATGACAGGATAACCAATCTTTCTTGTTTTTTTGATATATTAAATATATTCAATGATCATAATTCTCATCTAAATACTTCTCATTCGATAATTTCTCATCTTTAAGAACATGCATTTAAGCATACGTCAAATAAAAAGTTATCGAAATGTGATAAAATCTTAGCTGATTGATAGGGATCGTTTATTTTTCTCCCAACTGCAACTTGAAACAACCATGAAATGAAATACGCTTTTCTCAAGTTCGGTTGTGTCCGCCATTTTGAATTCGATTCTAAACTCACTTTGATGCGCACGTTACGCTTCTCACCCAAATGTTTCTCTTTCGTCTCTTCTTCATTATGACAAGCATGCATATTCCCATTCAATAAACGTAATAAATAATTGAATTGAATACAATGTTTATTATTTCATGCAATTTTCCGGATTCGATCAAAATGGCTCCCGTATCCATTTTGCCCTTTTAATACACGTACTTCTTGAATATAATCGAGTGTGATTTAATTGTTTAAAGTGTGATGCTTTTGCCTTTTGTTTCGGGTATTTACTCCTTTTTCGGCTGAAAGCGAAAGCCGCTGAGAGCTCACACGGAGCAAATTCAATAACTCTACCTTCTGAAAATCTCCCCTACTCTCTCTCCTCACCCTTCCTCCAGGCTCCCTTTGCGCTTTTGTTTTATCCCCGTGAGAAAATTTTGTATTTTTCTCCAATATAGGCTATCCAGGATAAATGCTAACTATGTATAACTACTTACTTTTTTATATACAAAGACGCAAATAACACTGTTCGACACGAAAAATGGTTCAGAGACGAGATATGACTTTTATTATAGATCTATGCCTAGTAAACACGAATCTGGTAATAAAAAATGTTGATTGGCTCGAGATTCAGAGATATATGTATGTGTTTTTTAAATCGCGCGATTTTTCTATATCTTGGTGTTGTTCGGTCGATGTCTCAAAATCTGTCAATTTCCTGTTCAAAATGAATATTGGAATCTATAGTCGGGTATTTTATCTTTCATTTTTAGTATTTTTTAGGTTTCAAATATTTTTAAGTAGTCATCCAGTTCAAATCAAAAGTCAAAAGTATGTATTTTCACTTGTGATTTTGTTATTAATCCACAAGAATAGTAAAAATATGATTTTTCTAAGTGGAATTTTATTTAATTCTCATATAAAGATAATTTAATATTAATTATCCCTATTAATTCAATTCAGATTCGTGTAAATACGAGTAAACACTAGTACGAGATTTTTTCTCGCAATTTTACCGATTTAAAGTTCAGCACACTTCCAATTAACCCTTTTAAATGAAAACAAAAAATAGTGTGATCAGAACACTATCTCAATAAACATGTTTTAATAGAAAATACTCAATATAAAATAGTAATAACAGTGGGAAAAAATCCCAAGTGAAAATACGTACTTTTGACTTTTGATTTGAACTGGATGACTACTTAAAGATATTTGAAAGCTAAAAAGTACTACAAATGGAAGATAAAATACCCGACTATATATTCCAATATTCATTTTGAACAGGAAATTGACAGATTTTGAGACATCAACTGAACAACACCAATATATAGAAAAATCGCGCGATTTATAAAACACATATACATATGTATCTCCGAATCTCGAGCCAATCAACATTTTTTATTACCAGATTTGTGTTCACTGGCCATAATTCTATAAGAAAAGTCATATCTCGTCTCTGAACCAAAAAAAAGTCGTCATTTGTCGAATAGTGTAATTTTTACTTATTTGGGAATCTACTGTATTATATATCATTATTAGTCATTGCCTTATGGATACGTGACCAGCAGCGTGGACTAGTGATTAGCATACATGCTATCAAACATAGTGGTCACGGGTTCGATTCCCACTGGTTGCCGGTGGCCAGATCTTGGTTTATGACTCCAGGTTGATCGTTTCCTATCAGTTTTTGCCAATTTATCTGATTTTAATTGAAACGGTTCCAACAAAATGGCAATCTTTTCCCATTTATCGCAATTTTCGAGTCTTAAGCATCTTGAATTTCGCTGATTCATATAAAAATGTTTTGCGAATTTTAATTTTTCATCATCTCGAAATTTGTCGATTGATATAATAATAAAAAAGGTCCGAAAATGTAAGTTTATCAACAATTTATCCATAGATGTCTCCATGATGCTTTGTTAAAATTATTCTAAACATTATATGTCGACTTAGGCCTTTCTGGTATATGTATGTAAAAATAAAATAAAAATAAAGTATATTATCGCTTATACATATGTATGTATTATGCTCTGTATATATTTTACAAATGATATTATAAAAATTACCAATAAAATGAGATTTTTTTTTTCCTATCTCAAGTATGCGAATAACACATTCTTTGATCAATTCCATGGATCTTAAAACGGGCGACGAGACTTAGTGAGACGTTAATTACTATGCGAATTTAAATATTTATTTTGGAAAATAAGAATATTTTCCAACGAATTCACTTTTCATCGAAGGATTTTAATTTAAATTTGAAGCTAGATAAAATATGAAAAGTTTTTTTCAAAATTTTCAGTTTATTTACATAATGCTATTCAAACCTATTAATGTTTTAATTATAAAGTATCTTATTTTATCACAATAAACTTATCTCCTTCAGAAGGTAATATCTATATAACAATATATGTACGTTCTATCCCTCATTTCAGTTAATTTGGCAGCAGGCTAACTAGATATTGATCAACAAAGATATATGTATTAATGAACTGTGGCATACGCGATTTTATGCTGATCAGAACATCTTGTATCATTGGGAATTTCTAAAGAAATAAAGTATAACCACATTAAAAAGACAAACTTCTTAAATGTTTCAAAAAACGTATAGATAGATATACATAATCGAAAACTATTACAAAATTTTAGAAGTCACCAAGATTTAAGTCCCGAAATCGCTCGTCAATAAGCAATCGTTCTATTAATTGAACTTCTTTGCATATATCGAAGTAAAAAAAATAATACTATTTCATTTATCAGATGTATTTTTAAACACATAAAACTGTATGAAAAGTATGTATTCTATTTAAAAATGAGACTAACTTATTTTCCATTGATGAGAAAGAGAGTCAGAGAGTCAATTAAATAAGATTTGAATCAAAAAGCATCGTCCTTTACGTTCTATCCCTTTCAGAAAGTATGAATACTGTACTTGATTTCAGATAATTTTGCAGTAGGTTAATTTTAGATTCCGATTCCTATTGATCGATTGGCTTTATTGAAGAAATTTAGTATACGCTTTTTCTAGAGATATTTAGCATACACGTAACCTTTGAAGGACGAGATTGAACGAGTGTCCCTAATCAGGGTTGAGTAAGACTTCAGTATTTTTTAATAAAAAACAGCTTGTTACAATACAAATGGTTTCAATATACATACATATATGTATGATTTTAACCATCAACATAAAAAAAGTTTTAGTCCTATAGCATGTTTTTGACTATTTCTGTATTAAAAAATAACGACAAGCATCATCATTCAAACGCACATAGGTAAGGCCAACAGGTGACTACATGACTCAATAGCCACGCGCCAAAAGCGACGAAAACAATAGCTGATGAAAATATAGCTGTCTCTTTCTCTTGCATTGGTTCATCGATCAACAAGAATATGCAAGCGAACAGTCAAAAACATGACTTATCGCTACCGACTTTAAATCATACTTTTGAACGTAGAAATGTATAAATGTATTTTTTTACGATGTACCCCTTTTCTAAATCATACAAAATATATTAAAATAAATTTCTTGTAGTTATTTCTACGAATACAAGAAATATAGGGTGTACTATAGCTTTGAAAACCACTAAGTTATTACGAAAAACGTACACATCGGGGCACTTGCATACCCCACTTCGGTGAGGGAGGGCTAAAACGTCATTAAGAGGGCTGGACAGCAGCGCTTTGTCCATGCAAACGTACTATACTTCTCCCTTCCTCAATTATGGCACTAGAGAAATTATTTTTTAATATGCTATGGATATCCACCATTGGGGTGCATCTATCGTTTTATTTTTTTGATTAATTATTTTTTATTTGAGCTAGGAGCCGCCAAACATCTATAAAATCGCCTCTTTTTAACACCCACGAAACGAGTCCAGCGTGCTTATTTAACGGTTGATTTTAAAAAAATACGCCAATAGATGCACAGAAAGTATCTTTCTCATACCGATGATGACATTTTTTTAAAAATTGGTCCAGTTTTGGAGGAGAAAATAGTAGAATACGAAACCTCGATTTTGTCAATTTAAAATACGTTTTATCTGGTCGAAGCGCAACTTTCGCATTCACTCAATATATATATATTGATATATATTGTCGCATATATACATACACTCAATATATTTATCGAAGAAAGGAACGGTAACAAAATTAGGGTTTCGGGTGTACAGCCCTCTTAAGATTTCAACCCGGAAATTATCAGTTAATAAGCAAATCGTCTGATTGAGCCTTTTTCTACATATACAAAATATACGTACATATATATATACATATATATGTATAAATTTATGTATCGTGGTGAAAACGAGACGAAACGTGCGTTTCGTTGGTGAGATTGAGAGTCTGAGTGGCGCTAACGAATTGAACTCTTGGGAGGGCACAGTATATCTTGCACCAACGTTTATGGGCCACTGGCGATACTCAACACCGTGGGATTGGCGAGCCCTGATCCCGTTACATTGCCGTTAAATGGGCAATTTTAACCCACGTCCATGATTTGTGACAAAAATTGCGGAAATACGTACTTAACGATATTTGATACGGCCCACTGGCACACATTATGCTCAGTGCGGCAGGGAAACGAACGCTCGTATCAATCTCGCTATTTTTAATATTAAAAAAAATATTTTTTTAAACAATAATATTAAAAATGAATTGTATCCAATTAAATTAAAGGTTTCTGAGAAAAACATAAACAATATGGCAAAGTATGAAAACGATCGGATAAGAGATAAGAGATATAAAAAATGACTTCTTAAACGATAACCATGTGAAACGTATACGAGGTTAGTAAAAACCTCGATTCTCTATAGTACAAGTACTACTTCCGGTTCAGATAAAAATATTTAAAAAATATTAGGTTATAAAATTTATAATTTCTATTACATGTGAAAATTATTTTGTTCGATTCAGTTAGCGGCTTGGGAAATAATTGAATTCAAAAACAGATTGTGTCGATAAGAATTTCAGTAACCGATACTAAGTTTCGGTTCGATAGGACTAACGGTGTTTAAAAAATCCCCAAAATACACAGACACACACACAAACACACACAGAGACACACACATTTTTTATAGATCATGAAAATGTGATCAGTAATCGATTCTGAGTTCGAATCAGTCAAAATCTCGAGTTCGAATTTTCGCATGATCATAAAACTTCATCTATTGTTACTACGTACATAGATAAAGTAAAAAGAAGTCACCTATAAGGAAGGGGAGGTACAATTTCCGGTCAACTTAAAAAATTGAAAATATTTACTTTATGTCCATAAAAATTTCAGTAACCAATACTAAGTTTCACTTCGATAGGACTAAGAGTGTTCAAAAAATCCCCGAAATATACAAACAGACACACAGCCACATACATTTTTTCTAGATCATGAAAATGTGATCAGTGATCGATTCTGAGTTCGAATCAGTCAAAATCAATACCACAAAACTTCATATATTGTTACTACGTACATAGATAAATTAAAAATAGTAATTTTAATGGAGAAAGCTGATAAGCTGATTTGTAAACCGGAAGTAGTATTTTTTTTTAAAACAATATTTCATTATTTTATTTTGACCTTTTAAATTATTTTAATCTTCTTGATATTTATTGTGTATAATACTGATAGGGATTTTAAGTAAAAAAAAAATTTGAACAAAATCCGACAGCCGGAAGTAGAATTTTTGTCTTGTGCAAGTTTTCATACATTTGCGCTCAATTTGTATCGAAAATGCTGTCATAGCTATTAGTATTTGGTAATGCTGCCGGTATGTCTGAATGTGTTTGTACAGATCAATATCTAATTTTGTTTTGTGACCTCCTTATATTCTTCAAATACATAGATAAAGTCATGGGTTGGTTACATCCAAATTTTTTTCGTTCGGTCCCATTTTTTATCCAAAAGCACGCTTCCGCGCCTATATCTGATGATGATAGTGTTACGTACGCCGTGGATTGAGCGAATTGTACTTAGACCAACGGATATCTGTTATCGGAGTAACTAAATGCATGCACTTACTTCCAAAGATTATATCTGGACTCTAAGTGCATTTAGGCTAAACAATGACCGATATTAGTTATTTCTCAGAATCGGTACGGGGAGACCCAATATCGGGGAAATACATATCCGAATACGTGACTATACAAGAGGTAAACAGATTAGGCGTCCTGAGAGATCTACCCTTTATAAGGCGGTACGTAGGCGATATCAGGTCATTCTGGACGGAGCAGTGACAGTGTGTGTAACTCCTTAATCATCAATAAATGCTGTGAAACGACTGTTGGCCTTTTACTTGGATCCTCCACCCACCCCTACGCAACAATAGTATATGTATAATATTACATATTTATAAAAAATCGAATAAAAACAAATCACTAAGCAGTCACATGTGGCAAGAATTTCCCTATTTTATTTTCGGTTCCCTGTGGCGCGAAAGAAGAACCGTATAATCTGGAGGGCTCAAATTGAAATTCGTCAAATGCGTATTATAATACCCATACATTGGGTATAATACGTACAGGTATGGCGGGCCGTTTTCCAATGGAATTGGCAAACACACGAAAGCAGGGGTGGGATTCGCGAAAGCAGCGTGGAATGGTGTGCCATTTAGACACACACTGAGAATTGGGGTGATAATGGGGGTGAGATTAGCTGGCCCAGGTGTTGGGAAGCCCTGGAGCTCGCCCACGCTCCCCATATCTCGCAAAGGTCACACCAAATTGAAGTCGATGGGAGCCAACGCGTGTGTAAGTGTGTACACCCTGCATACTTGTCTGCAACTACTATATTTAGTCACCTAATCGGATAGTGATCCTTAGTGCAAATTGTTTTGTTATTTTGGTGCAGATGGCTAATATTGTATACTAGTTTTGGGCACGTTGCTTTCAACGGGTGGTTTCGGAAAGGATTTGATACACGAATTAAAATAAAGTTTTATGTTATATATAAAATATATATATATATATATATATATATATATATATATATATATATATATATATATATATATATATATATATTTATATATATATGTATATGTATATAAAAAAAATATGTTCTGTTCGATGCTCTAACCTCTTTTTTTTTAAATATCTTTAAAATATAATTAATTTAATTTAACAAAAAGCTAAAATTTGGTGTGAGTTCTCTTTGTGGACGATTATGATAATGGATATGAAAAGTGCGAAAATTATTAAATGATTTCTCATATATATGTAATATGTATGTACTTTTTAAAAGGTTATACTTTCGACTCTTTGAGCGAAGCCGTGCAAATTCAGAAAGTTTTAAATGAAATTATAAGAAATTTTCACAAAGTTGAAAGTTTTGTATATTATGTGCATGTATTGGGGTTTCCTTAGAAAGCAAACATAATGATATATTGAAGGCCAAAACATAAGTTTTTAAATGAAAAAATATTCATATTAATTAATTACAAAATTCGCTTGATTATATTAATGAAATCACATTTTCCATCGATAACGTTACATTTTTCGCGTAAATTTAATTCATATTAAAAATAATAATTAAGAGATCAAGTGTACATTTAGCCTCTTTGAAATTCTCCAGTGCCGGTGAATACAAAATTCTTATCAACGTCCTTTACGGTGAGCATTTTCATTATGCACGGTTACCCTTACATTTTGAATCTTAGTCAGCTTAATTTAGCCACGTTTTGATTAATTTACATTATATCCTTCCTTTCGTCGTATTCGAATTTCGAAACATTAACCCTAATTAACAATTTCATTTCGAAAAACAAATAACCCTCAATTTATTGGGTTTGAGAAACCGTGGCGCAGCCATACTTACTTAGGAATCCTCACTTTTTATTATTAAAAGGTTTTTATTACTTTTAACTTCGCCAATTAGTCCGACAAACTTCCTACATTCTTCCGATCGCTTTGAAACTTTGCCATTTTGTAAGGTTTGACCACCGATAGCGATTTCAATTAGGTCCGCTAAGTCGATGGTGAAATATAATCGTAATAAACACGTTTAAGAATTCAAAAATTTTGGAGAAGGTGACAGCTCACCCACTGCCAATAACCAATAGCCTTGTTGTTTTTTTACTTTCCGCCCCCACTTGTTTTGTCAGATTTAAATAATTTAAACGTCTATAACTTTAACATTTTCCACTATCTACATATATACATATCTACGAGTATATATATATATATATATATATATATATATATATATATATATATATATATATATATATATATATATATATATATATATATATATATATATATAAATCAATGTTTGTCTGTCTGTCTGTCTGTCTCGAATAGGCTCCTAAACCACTGAACCGATTACAATGGAACTTTCAGGATTTGTTGTATGCATGTCCGGAAAGATCACTGTGAAAAAAAACGGGATAAAACCTCTTAATAATAATATTCATAATTACGATTTTATCGACGTGAAAGTATGAAGCGCCAGTGTGTAGTTAAGAAGATGTTTACGTTGGTAACCAACTTGCGTGCACGCATGCCAACGTACAAATACATTACGTACCACTCATACCAACCTGACCTTACGTACCACTCATAACAATCCTACATATGTATTTATAGATCAATTTTTGTCTGTCACTTATGCGTTCGTATGCTTTACTGTAATTTAATTTGATTATTAAGTATTAATTTGAAACTGAAACATTCAATTATCGAAACGCATCGAGAAACGGGAACGGGAACGGGAATTGCATGCGTTATTGTACGATGGAACGATGAAACTTTCAGGATTTATTGTATGCATGTCCGTGAAGGCCAAAAACAGGAACGGAAACGGGAAAAACGGGAATGAATGGCATTGCAACGCAATAATTTCAAACGTTTTTAGGGTAAAATAAACAAATAATTGAATAATTTCAAATGTATTCGCTGTCTGCGTTTTTCCGACAAATGGGAACGGAAACGAGAACGGAATTGCATGCGTTATTGTGGCCGAGTTCAGCTACTATATATACATATATATATATATATATATATATATATATATATATATATATATATATATATATATATATATATATATAAATATATATAATAAAAAAAAACCTGTTGATAATAATATTCGTAATTACGATTTCACCGACGCGAAAGTTTGAGGCACTATTGTATTGACCCCAATGCGCCTTCCTGGAAAAATACCGATAAAAAATTATATACATTTTTTATATGCCTATATGTAGTACCTATAGTATCATAGAAACATCTATGGATAAATTCGACGATACCAATATTTAAAGAAATACATAAAATGTTGTTAACATACATATTTATATACGAATTTGGGATACCACAAACTCGAATTTTGCGAGAGCTGGAAAATGTTGCCAATATATTGAAAACGTTTCCATTGAAACGGATAAATTGGCAAACTCGGATAGGAAATGGAGTCACATATCAAGATCTGGCCATCATCAAGCCAGGGTTTGAACCCATTACCACTCAGTTGAAAGCATTATATGTTGACCACTGAGTTATATTTCTGGTTATACATTTTTTAATATAAAAAATTAACATTTGATCACACGATTAAATGTATCAAAAGTTGATAATTCAATCGGTGTTTACCTGAATTTTTTTCAAAAAACGCATTTTATTTAAGCACACGTAAATTGAAATAAATCCTCCCTTTTTGCTGTTACAATCAGTGGTTCCAAATTATATTTAGAATAGGCCTCCTTTGGGTTTTCCCAGGTCCTAACACACTTTCGGGTCTCATTTCGGATTGACCCTTAAGGGTCGGCACGCCAACACACAAAAAATGTTATTATTTCGACGTTTATTGTTTACGGCCGAATATGGCAGGAGCAAGAGGGGGAAGGGGGGGAAATAGGGAGTCTCGGGAGCCTCTCGGGGGCCCCCGGAGCCTCCGCCCTCCCGCAGCGCCCTCTTAATTCAATAAGGCTGGCTCTTCAAATAAGCACGTCTTACGTTATGGATGAAATTTACCTTTCAATCTGACCAATTATTGTACTCATATACGTGTGTTCAAACAAAGGATAAGTTTCATATCCGGTTTTCGATTTGCGTATACTATATCCGGTTTTTTGGCAATGTTGTTGTTGTTGTTGTTTAGTTTCGGAAAAGGAGACTTTCCCTCTCCCGTAGAGTTGACACAATAAGTCACTCGCGTTGAAAATTTCGATCGATACGAACCGCCACTGTTTTATACACATAATATGCACATGTATGTAGTGGTTAGTTTTGAATGCAAATTTACACAGAATTGTCTGGTTTGAATGATGTGCAGATTATTAAGTTTTCATTTCGAAAGCCAATTTCACTCATGTAACGTTTGGTGAAAATTATCATTCTACATAGATGAAATTTTTTGTTGAATATGATATTTAAATTAGACTGTTACTTCTTATATCTAGGGTTGTCATATTACATGCAAGTCAAACCGGAACAACCAAAAAAAAAACAGTTCTTTGAATTTTCTATAGATATATTTTCAATCGAAGTGATAATATTTAGAATATCTATAGTTAATTTTTTTCCCTTCTATTTTTAATATATGTAAATGAAAAGTGCTACAATTACAATGAAGAAACCAAAGAGACTTCACTGAGAGGATTAGTGAAAAAATCTAATAGGTTTTTTGGTGCTTTTTCTTCAGCAAAAAAAAACTTTTAAAGCTTCAAATAGCTTTAGAATGCGTTCTAAATATTGCAAGTAATAGTGATAACCACTTAGCTTTTGAATGTGAGAGTAGATTTTTATATTCAATATTAGCAAAATCACAGAAATATTTTAGTCTTTCTATTCTGACGGTGTCTATTCCGCATCTGCGTGTAAAGAATCAATCTGAGTGTGAGAAAATTATCGATCCAAGATATGTGGATTAATTGATGCCTGATACACATTTTTTGTCTCCCTTCTACACATAGTTTTCCAGAAAGTATAAGAAAGAGAAAAATAGTTCATTGTTGAATATTGCTGCAGTTTTTACAAGACTGTCTGGTCCAGACATCGACTTTTTGTTTATAGTTTATATTAATTCTGAGTTAAAACCTTCTGTACGAATTTAAAAAGTGGTAAACCGGGACATTTGGGCGTCCCGAGAGGTTTGTTCCGGACACCGGGATACGAGACTTAAAACTGGTGACAATCCAGATTAATCGGGACGCCTGACAACCCTACTTAAATATATCACATGTATATTAGTGTACATGTATGTAGTTTTTAAATAAATATCTAACCTATGTATGTACATACGTGTGTGATTAATTCATTGCATACATAACCAGGAGCGTGGACTAGTGGTGGGTATATTATGCTGTTGGCCAGACCTTAGTTTGTGACTCCAGGGCTATCGTTTCCTATCAGAGTTTGCTAATTTTTCTGATTTTAATCGAAACTGTTCCTGTAAATTATAATTTCCTTTCCAATCTTTCTTGCAAATCTCAAGTTATTCAGCGTCTTGGGGTTCGCCAATTGACATCTAAAAATTGCTTCTTAGATGTTACTGTGGATGATGTTTGTATGAATTCGTATTGTATAAAAATGCTTGTATTAATCGTATTATTGTATTGTATTAGTACACTACATTGCAATAATCAAATTGTCGATCCTCAAGACGCTGAACAACTAGAGATTAAATAATAAAGGAAATTCCAATTTTACAGGAACCGTTTCAATGAAAATCAGAAAAACTGGCAAACTCTGATAAGAAACGATCGACCAAAAACCAAGGTCTGGCCGGCAGTGGGACTCTAGTGGGACTCAAACCCGTGACCACTCCGTGGTCCTATGGTCACTCTACCGCACCTATGGTCGGGGCTAATATTTATTAATAGTTTTGGACCATTGTGGCATTACAGGAAGAACCTAATGCGCCACAATGGCTTACATTTAACAAAGATAATACAAGTAAAATAAAAAACAGAAAAATTAGAAAGCAGAATAAAAAAATAATAAAAATTAACAAAAGGAAAATAATAATACAAATAAAGGAGAAAGAAAAAGTAACATAAATCAACAAAATATGAATAAAAAATAAAAACACAGCGAGGCCCAAATGGAAAGGAGTAGATTAAGATTCCACACATTCATCACATTAAAATTAAGAAAGTAATGATGAGCGCAGGTTACCAGATAAATATGTTAAAATAACATCCGACAATCTACGCTCCCCAAGGTGGAAAATATCACACTCAGGGACGGCAGCAACGATTTCATTGAGAAGTCGAATAGCTCTTGGAATAGGAGCCATTCGAAAAAGAACTGTGCGAGCAGCAGGTACAACCATCAACTGATGATGTCTACCACGCACATAATTATTAGGGACATAAAGTCTTAACTGTTCCAGCAACAACGGGCATGACGTATTACCACGCAATAGCTGGAGAACGAAACGAATTAACGAGAAGTTTCTCCGAAGTTCAAGGGAATTATACCCAAGCATGCCCAAAAGGAAAGGAGTAGGATAGAGATATGGGTAGTACCCATACTCTTTCTTATAAAGAAAACGAAGAAATGCTTTTTGCACTTATTCGATAATAAGAGAGTAGTTTGCTTCATGCGGATTCCACACAATCGCATTATACTCTAGCTTACTTCAAACAAGCGAGTTGAAAAGCAAGCGAGAAGACAAGGGGTTGGAGATATGTAATGGATAATTAAATAAATGCGTAGAAACTTTTTTGGTGTCAATGTTTTGAAAAAAATATTGTTATACTGTGTATTTCTGTTTATCTAATATATAATTTGGAAAGAGATTTTGTATGTATCCTTCGTTCGTAGAAATCCGTGACGTCATCGAACAAATAATTAGCTTTTTTCCGATTCAAAAGTTCCCGGGAGCGTAGGCGCCGAAGGCAAAGCCCTAGGGGGCTTAGCCAAGAGCGCAGACGTCGAGGGCGGAGCCCTGGGGGGCGAAGCCCTAGGGCTCTATCCCCTAGAGGGCGCAGACGCCGAAGGTGGAGCCCAAGGGGGCGCAGACGCCGGGGGTGTACATATAATTTGTTATAAAAGACTTTTCATGGCTTAGTACAAACCTGAAGTTTTTTAAAATTTATTTAATCCGACTTTTCCGACAGAAAGATCCAACTCAATTTTAATAATTACCATTTTAATAATTGCATCTGTGCACATTGAAAGGTTACTCGTCGTCTGATGTGCAATCTATCATTCGAGAAAACGAGAATTACGTTTAAAGCTGCCGTTCTGTTAATCTGTCGTTCGTTTGTCTGGCGATTTTAGAGCGGATGCACCAAACCCATTAAAAAATATTAAATAATTAATATCAAAAAGTTTATACTATAAATGGTTATGAGTACTTAGAAATTTACTAATGAACCTATTCAACTTAGTTAGTGAAACTTTACTACATAGTTAGAAACTAGAGTATCAATTTTCATATGCTCGTAAGCCATAATTAAAGCATTATACATTCATATGACTTACAGGTATAGGTATATTAATTAGCATCATAGTATCAAAATTGGTAAGTTTTAAAATGTTCCGGTAATTTTACTCTACAATTTTCTGCTATTAGTTGAATCGAATAAGTCACGAAGATTGAAAGCGGCATTTCCCCGGGACGAGTTCGCCGCGGAAAATTCAAATCGGCGCCGGAAGCCGGAAGTCGGACGTCGCGAAAATTACTATCGACAAGAAAATTTATCATTTTCACCCCGAAAATATACTTAACGCAATATAAAAATAATTCGAGCTGTGAAGAGATTGAGCAAAGTTGCGTCGGCGAGGTGTTGTCGACGTCTCCGAAGACGTGCCGCGAAAACCAAAACGCTCCCAAATATTTGGCCTTTCTGGATTTGCTTCCAGATTCCACAGACGCGGGGAGGCTGTGTGTTCCTCCCCCCTCCCTCCCTCCCCGCTTCCTCCCCCCCAAATCAAATAACTTTGACATTTTTATTTTTGTTTTCGGCTATTCAATTTGTAGGAGCCATTAAGCATTCCGGTGGCGAGTCGCAGAGCTTTCCGAAAATTCTCCCCCCCCCCTCCCCCCTGTGTTTTTGTCTGATATTTTTGTTTTAATCTTTTATACATTTTTCGACGCTTCCTCTACACTTTATCCACTTCCACTCGGGAAATATTTTATCATTACGATGCGTGTTGAATTAAAATCTAATGTTGGTGGAGAGTTAGAATGCTGCGAAACGGCTTTATTGAAAAAAAATCGAATACGTATAATGAATCAAAATATATTTTAATATACATAGTTTCTATATTATAAAATTAAATCAAACATTTTAAGCTTTTAGATTTCTCGTATTAAATCGTATTGTTCAATTTGTAAGATTTGTATGAATAGTCTGATATCTATGTAGATTTTTTAGACTTACCGTATTGAATGATATTGTTCTTGATTTTGATTTTTAAATGCTTTTTATTATCACGAAATTATGTTCACAATAAATCTTATATTTATATTAATAGCTACTGATCTACTGATCATTTTCTATTTTACAATTTTAATTTAATTTTGCTAGTAATCGTAGTATTATATTATTCTAATGTTAATGTACAGCATAATAGGAAAAAGAGAAAAACTTATTTACAATTCTTATAAATGCTCATAATACATCTAATACATAATATTAATTAAAGACTCGCTAAAGTCGATGACCTAAAGCCGATTGTGCTTAGGTAATCTAATGATATTGTTCAATTTTTAAGCTTTGTATGAATAGTCTGATATCTAGATTTTTTATTTGCATTTTTATTTTATTTCAAAAGCAGCGTTAGAATAAAATTGCGTATTTCATACATATTTAAGAGTTACTTTTTAATTAATTTAAAAATCAATCGTGCAGAAATTAAAATTTAAAAAAGTTTCAATTTTTTATTCTTATTATATACTCTATTTGAAATTTTAATTTTATAAATTGAAATTTTAAGTCTTCGTTATTTATATAAACATAAAAAATTTTTGATAGTATCATATATATATATACATACAATATAATATTGCTATTGTGTCTGTCTGTATGTCTGTCTGAGATAACGCTCGCCGTACTATAATAGCCGTTTCGATTCGATATATGTACTTATGTACGTCACAGTTAACCACTGCCAAAACGTACATACATACATATATACAAATACAATAACAAAAAAAAAACTCTAAATATACTATTTGCTACCAATGTTTCCTCTTGGCAAAGAATTTACCGCCATCTATTGAAAATTTATTTAATTAATTAATTTTTTTATTGGTGTTTCACATATATTGTTTATGTACATGTAGGTAGGTAGGTAGTTTGTGCATTTTTTTTCATATTAAACAATTTAATATTAATATTAAATTAAATATATTTAAAAGGTATTTGAAAAAAAATTTAACGCATGTGGATCAAACCGACACATTTTTTTAATTTTTTTTTATTTAATAACTTAATATACCAACACCCATGCCATAATGATATGTCATCGGGTACAACACTAGTTTAATAATAAAATTAATGTGAATTATCTTACTTTAGGATTTTTTTTATTTAAATTTGATTAAAACATACATATGTACATATATTGAGCTTTTTAGCGTAACTACATTAAAACCAAACCCCAATCAAAGTTAATACTGTACCGTCGATAAAATAAAAGGTATCTTTTTTGCTCATTAACCTCCCGACCTTTACGATTGACGTGGCCTCTAGTACACTTCAAGTGTTCACGCCAAGAGGAAAAGTTGATGAAAAGAGCTGTTGTATATCAATGAATGACCCTATTGTTCCTTTCAAACATGATAGTTTTCTCTACACCGCACTCACATATCTTATTATATGTTATGGAATATTACATTTCATCTATTATTATATTTAAAATAACAGCTAATTCCAAATTTAGACAATCTCCTTCGCGTAGCTACGTGGTTCATTGAAATTCGCGTATATTTTTATACTCTACAATGCTTTAAAAATGAAAAGTCTATTGAATGAGCTCAATATGAAAACATCCGTAGTGAGATGTTCGTTATTGCGTGGAAATAATAAGAGAAGTTTATTCAAACTTTCCCCATACAATAGCCTAGTTTATAAACCTTACATATAACGAGGTCTCTGTCTGAATATATTGGAATGATTTTCCGCGATAAATATTTTAAAATGTCTTATTCTGGAAATAACAACTGTGCAACATATCAAAAATGGTTGCCATATATTTTAATTTTATACATATATGTGTATATAAATATTTATTATTTATTATTATTATTTATTTTATTACATTTTATTACAGGTAAACCCCAATGCGCCTTCCTGGCCAATTACAAACAATACAACATTTTTATAATACAAGTCGCTGAATTATGAGACACTAAAAACTCTCAAATTAACGAGACATCTATGAATTGTACATAAATTTTATTGTACATTATTCATACTCAAATAGTGGTGACATAGTAGGTAGGAAGGATTTTAGCCAATTTTTAATCGGGAACCGTTTCAACAATGAAATCGAAGAAAATTGACAAACTCTGATAAGAAACGATCGACCTGGAGCCACAAATATACAGATCTGACCAGCAGCACTACAGATATACTCAGAAAATTTCTTTTCAATCGAGGTCAGCTCATGGGATCGAATCCGGCGCCTCTCGGTGTCAGGCAGAAGCTTAACGACCAAGCTATGCTGCTATATTTATGTATACCTGGAAAGAATAACAGGTAAGCTCCAGGTAAGTTCCAATTATAATCATGAATAAACAGTTTCATAGAGCATTGTAGAAAAATCTACGAAATAATTTGTTTTTATATAATGTTTTTTTTTTGGCATTTTTTAAATTAGCGAATTCAAGATGCTGAAAATAAATTTTTGCGAGAAAGTGGTCAACGTAGCGAATTTGTTGGAAATATGTTTCAATAAAATCAGATAAATTGGCAAAATTTGATGGGAAACGATCGACCTGGAGTCACATATGCAAAGTATGGCCAGCAGCACTGGGCTGGGGATTGAACCCGTGATCACACAGTTGAAAGCATTACATGCTAACCACTGATATATGCTGCTGGTTATATAAGTTATCTCAATATACTCGGACGAAATTATATTTGTAAGTTTCAACTTATTGATTTTATATAACTTGCGAGACTTTTACGTAAGCAATGTGACGTACTTAGGATTATTAATTGTCTAGAAATTAATTATAGTGTTTTAATAACAAAAGTTCGAAAATTTCGTTTCGAATGTTGGAAATTTGATTTCTTTAAATGAAAAAACGAAATTGGACGTTTGTAAGTAAGGTTTTGCCAGGCATTGCTTGGGTGGATGAAAATTAGAAAACAAAATGAAATTCATCCATTCACAATCCGTCTAGGATATATGGAAATGTACCGTGAGATACATAGCTTACCAAATTGCTTATTCACAATGTGGATTTGCATAGTGCATATACAATTGCATATATCTCATTGCTGATATTATGAGCATTATATATTACGAGGAAAATCTATCCGTTCGTTTTCGTTTCATGGTTATCGATTTATTTATTTAAAATTTGAGGAGTTACGGGAGTTTTTCCACAATACGTAAAATCTCTGCGAGGCCCAAAAGGAAGAGAGAAGATCAAAATTCCCCTCATTTAGCCAGCAGTATAGCCCAGTGGTTGCGTTTATGTTTAGCACCAAGAGATTATTGGGTTCAATCCCGGGCTAATCTTTAATACACTGCTGGTTATACTTGGATGTTTATGAGTCCAAGTCGATCGTTTCTTATCAGACTTTGCCAATTTTATCTGATCATTGTTCAAACGGTTCCCGAAAATTGGCAAACAATCATCCTACCTGCTTTCATGTACATATGTACAATTTGTAAACATTTATGTACAAGTCTAAAAATCCACAGATGTCTCAATGGATTGATTAATTAATTAATTGTCCTCCAGCTTCTCGAAATACAGTGATTTATGTAATAAAAATGCTGCATTGTTTGTAATTAATTTTCTAGGAAGGCGCATTGGGGTCTTCCCGTCAAGCCTTTCTGGTATATATCTATGTAAAATAAAAATAAAATGTGTATTTTGAGAAGGGTGGTTGATGACTGGGGAAAGGGGTTAAAATGGGGAGTAAAAACATATCCAATCTGAGATACGTCGATGACGTATCATATATCTATGTAAAAATATAATAAAAATAAAATATCACAAACAATTATAAAAAAATAATAACGAGTGCAGGCTACCAGACAAATGGGTTAAAATAGTCTCCGATAATAACCTAATCTTACTAAAGTGGAAAATTATAGTTATTTATGATCATCCATTATTCCGATTAACCTTCCAGCGGGCGCACGGAGTTATTTCCTTTAAGCAGGCGCTTGTCGTAAATTTTACGTCATCAAGTTTTCTCCATGTAAATGCTGTTTTATTTGGAAATATTGTAAGGTTATTAAATGACAATACTTTAAAAAATATATATTTTACTTTCGAAACAAAAAACCAAAACAACACTCTAAATATGCTAACATTTCAAAACAAAATATTTTATCGAACTATTCCATCATTAGTCAGAATTATTAATCAGAATCAATATTACCTATTAGTCAGAATTAATATTTTCATCCTTACAATTATTACAAACCACCTCAACTGCAGAATGCTTCTTGCATATAAAGGACTAAACGGAACGCTCAACGGAAATTCCCAAATATCGATGACTCACAAAAACTTCTAAGCACAACCGATTCGCCTGCAGTTTCGGGAAACACTGACCTTCGAATAGCTCGAAGCTCGATGCTTATCACTAAGTGGTAAAAGTAGGAGATGCGATAAAGCGCATTTGTCGTAAATTTTACGACAGCGTGCCCGCTGGAAGGTTAAAAGTGTGCGTGTGTGTGTTAAGCTTTCCGAAACGTAAGCCTTTAATAATATACTTAAATGTCGGCCATTTTCTTATATGCAATGAATGAATGAATATTCTCATTTGTTTCTTTATACAAACATAATTTCACATTTTGAATAGTTCTTTCAATCGCCAACAGCCTGGAGCCTCATCGGAAAAAAGGTAAACTTTCAACAGTTGATAACTCTCATGTAAAGTTCACGTATGTACATATGTTCGACTTAGCCTACCGCCAAGTCTTGCACTTTGTGTAATGAATTCGCTAGAAAGATGGGGAATGTAAGAAACGATTGGAGCATCTGATATTAGTACAATATATAATCAGCTCAGTTTGAACGTTGAAGGGCCATTGTGCATCCAACTCTTATATAATATTACATCTCGTACAGGCGAACAATGGAAAGTTGTATTCACGGTCTGGAATACGACGAGGAGTATTAAAGTTGTTGGCGTATACCTAAGAATGTGATGATAAACATCGTAATGAGTCGTTTGTAGGTCGGTCTATAAGTATAATATGATAATAATGTGGATTGAAGCGATGACGTACTAACATACATACATACATGCAATTATCAGGTTAGCCGAAGTGGGATATTCACCATGTCTCCTTGAACTCTTTGCTTCTTATCACTTAGTGATAAAAAGCAATTTGTTAGATTTATTCCAAGAGCTATCCGACTTCTCAATTAAATCTTAATGTAATATTTTCCACCTCAGTGAGCGTAGGTTATCGGAGATTTTTTAACCTATTTGTCTGGTAGCCTGCGCTCATTATTATTTTCATAATTGAATGTGATGTATGTGTGGAATTTTAAATCTTTTCTCTCCTACGTTTGGTTTTCACAGGGATGTTATGTATTTGCGGCTGGTTCTTATTGTACCTATACATATATTGGTATTGGCTATTTCATAGGTGCGAGCCATTCCCTACTTAGTATTTTACTTATATTATATAGCCAGCAGCATAGCTCGGTCGTTAAGCTTCTGCCTAGCGTCAAGAAGGTGCCGGGTTCAATCCCTGAATGAAAATGAATTTTTCAGAGTATGCTGTTGGTCAGACCTGGATTTGTGACTCCAGGTTGATCGTTTCCTATCAGAGTTTGCCAATTTTCTCTGATTTTATTGTTGAAACGGTTCCCTGAAAAAAAAATTGGCTAAAAATCCTTCCTACCTACTATGTCACCACTATTTGAAGTTTGATTGATGTACAATAAAATTTATGTACAATTCATAGATGTCTCGTTAATTTGCGAGTTTTTCAATGTCTCGCAATTCAACGACTTGTAATAAAAATGCTGCATTTGTATTTGTAATTGTAATTTGTAATTGGCCAGGAAGGCGCATTGGGATTTACCCGTAAGGCCTTCCTAGTATATATATGTAAATAAATAAATAAATAAATATTATTTGACTAGTGTTGTACCCGTTGATTTCAATGGCTGGAAAGAAGTTGATGCACGAATTAAAATAAAGTTATATGTTATAACTTTATTTTAAATATAGTGTAAGGTAATTTATAGGCGCGCGCGCGTATTAAAACGCTCCCCGTTTGCCCGCGTCTAAATGATGAATGTATGTGTGTGTGTGTGTGTGTGTGTGTGTGTGTGTGTGTGTGTGTGTGTGTGTATGTTTTATCTTCGTGGATATGTGTACGCGCCCGCACATGTTTAGACGCATCTGAGGCTGACGCCACCCGTTCCAACTCGCTCAATATCAGGAGCACATGTCAGACGCTACACAGCCCACCACTTCCCCGCGTCTTCTTAACAAGATCGGTCTTCGCGCCACATTATGCATAAAGTATATGTAAAATTATATACTTATAAAATTATATAATTATACACATTATGCATAAAGTATATTATGCATAAGGTGATTATGCATAAAGTATACTCCTAGTATTCCAAAATGTGTTTTTTTTTAATCCCCATACTTGTCGATGCAGTCGCACGTACATATTTACATATATACATATGTATATACAAACATCGCGTTCGTTTTTATATATATCATTTGATATTTTTACTTTATCTGCTATTATTAAAATGCTATTGTTTTTTATGATTAAATATGTGTAAATGTATTTTTTTGTCTGTGTATATACATACATATGTACATATGTATATATTTTTATTTTTCTCATCTCTCTGTACTTTTTCGACCATTGTGACGCATTAAGGACTACTGTAATGCCAAAATAGTCCAAACTTAAACTTGAAATAAAGTAAATGAATAAGATAATAAAATGTGAGTGATGTGTTATGAATGATTCGGTGATTATTGGTCACAAAGCGCTCGCCCAAAAGCCAATAAAATCTCTATAACGAAACATCTGGCAGTCGAAAAGTTCTTCATACTAACGAGAACTCGAGTGCCAAATATTCCGTATACGCGATTTTCATAGCAAAAATTGTCTTTTTGGCAATCATGGTGTGACTAATAATCCAATTACCGTTATGAATATGACCGTCTCTTGTTAGAGTTTGCCATTATTATATGTTAGAATTTTTAATTTATGCATATGCATATTTTGTTATTAATTTATTCGGTCGATTTTGAGATATTATTAAACCTCTCAACGGTGTTCCTCAAAATATTGAAATTTAGTAATTATGCAATTGAAGTTCACATTTAATATTATAATATATTTCAAGGAAGTATTACGAACTTATCAATAAGGCCGTTTTATATTAAAAATACGAAACCATTGAATGCATGAATGTACATGTATTTGAATATCAACAGTTTGCGAATCACGACGATTGCTCGCAGACGTTGATGTATGATCAGACTTTAAAGCGCTTTCGCGCCTAAAAATCATTTTTCACTGTCAACCTTATAAGCGACAGGTTCGTTATTGTGCGTACGACTAAACCACTCGCAGACGAAATAAGATCCGAAAATATTTTTAGATTTTGGCCGCCGATGGGTGCGAAATTAATTCAATTAGGAAAAATTCGAACAAGGCATATTTAAAGGAATATTTTTTCACCAAATGGAACTGCGACGATTCAAACTGTGAATAATGGAAGCAATTTAAATTTTTAGATTTTATTTCAGAACGATTAATGTTCTTGTGTACGTGGGCTATTTTATTAATCGACCTTTTAAATTATTCAATATATATTTTATAAATTCTAAACAATAAAAACCATCAATTATTTTCAGTTTGAATTATATTAATTTTGTAGCATTTGATAAAAGGAGCCACCGTTATAATTGATTTTCGAGGATTATCTCCAGGCTTAAGTGGTGTCGGCTAACAATGGAGACCCCCGAATGTACTTAGTGGTCGGTAACGGCATTCGGTCACTTCCGCTAGAGTTCTCAGAACTGACAGCGCGAGAACGTGGGACTGCATGTCGAGACCGTGGGACTGCATATCTGGTACGTGACTATAACAATAGGTAAACAAACGTGTTGAGGAAGATGCACTGAGCGACCTGCACTTTATAAGCAGGTACTTAGGCCATACCAAGACATTCTGGACGGAGCACTGGCAGTGCGTGGATCTCCTTAATCACCCAATAAATGCTGGGAAGCAACTTTGGCTTTTTATTTGGATCCTCCACCCACCCCTACGCAACAATATTGTAGTGTGGACGTGTAGTGGTAGGGGTAGTTTATTGTTCCATCGACAAGTTAACTCCGAATGAAGCACGGAACAATGTGCCGAATATTTATGCACATCATCAGAGGGAGATCATTGGTTGATGGGTCACGAGACCTTATTGGTTGTTTTATACAGTTTAATACGCCAAGGCCTTTTTCATTCGTCCATCAAGTAATCAGTGCTAGTAAATCAGGTGATCAATGCTAGTAAATCAGTGGTCGACGAGCACCAATAACCTGATGTCTACGTTATAATATTATGAAATATGACGTTTCATATGTATATTTTATTAATTATAAGGCAAAATGAAAGTTAAGTAGGAAAAATGTACAGATTCAAATAAAGAAATGAAAATGGATATAAACAAACAATTGAAAGATGGATTAAAGAAAATATCTATGAAAAGACGGAAGATAGGTCAGATGGACATTCAAATTAAAAAATGAATAATTGTTTAATTAATTAATTATGAACACCCATGTGTGCGTGACAGATCGTTTCCTATTAAATTTTCCGTTGAACGAATATCACATTTATGCAGTTTTCTTTAAGATTTTTTCTGTGTCACAAGCAGTTAAAGATTTTTCCTTGAAATCAGCTTTATGATTCAATTCAGAATGTATAGAGAACATATTTTCTAGAACTTTTCTTGATGGCAATTCTTCCAATGGAAGTAATTTTTCCTCCATATACCTACATAATAAAACAAACGTTATACAATTGAATAAGTGTGATCAGATGTCATTTAAAATGTGAATTCGTATTTTCGATTAAATGAGTTTTGCTGGGAATCGTTCCAATGCACTCATATTTCATTCGCTTACCTCGCCATCGTCTGACCAACTGGAATGGATGGAAAAATCAATAAATAAAAAAACTGGATTGACAGATGAGTGGATGAAAGGATGAACAAATTGATAAAGAACCGTCTAACAAATGGATGGAAAAACGACTGGATAGTTTTATAGAAGAAAATCTAAATGGAGAAACAAAACAATATATGACAAATGAATATATAAAAAATGGTTGGATATTTACAGATGTGAAAATTAATAGACGAATAATCTGATGAACAGAATGAACAAACGGACGAAGAATTTCATGGAAAACGGTGAGACAAACGGTTGAACATATGACTGGATGAAAGAAAGGACAGATGGATAGATGAACCAAAAAATGGGCAAATAATACTGAGAATAAAAAAGACATAAAAAACCGTCACAAAATTGATATACGTACAAACGACTGGATAGCTACGTACATATATGAAAGAAAAGGTAAATGAAGAAAGAAACCAAAAGATGGGAAAACGAATAGACAAAAAAGCCGGGATCAATTTTCACATACATATATTAAGATGTGAAAATTGAATGGATAAAAAATAAAGAGTGAGAAAAGAAAAAGTTATAGGCATTTAAATAATTAAAATCTGACATAGCGAGAAGATGGCGAAAAGGGAAATAAATACGACAACTTGCTAATAGATCATACTGGCGGATTTGATTCCCACATATATTGATAACCAAACCGCGCAAAATTGCTAAGTTTGGAAACGATTGGAAGAGTGTGGATAAGTCAGTCGAAAAAATCGAAAGCAAGTTGAAAAGAGGCTATAAAAAAATTAACAAACGGTTGAAAAATCGGATCAAAAAGGATCGTTCAAACGGTTGAACAAACCACTGATTGGCTAGATGGAAAAAAGACGCGATTGACAGACGAACCGAAAATTGGACAAATGAATAGATAAAATTGATGGACAAAAAAGCGGATGAAAGGATGAACAAACTAAAAAATGAAAAATTAAAACAGATGGATAGTGTAGGTGAAAGAAAGGAGAGATAGAAAAATTAAAGTATATGTTGACAAATGTACCTATATATATATTACAATGAAAAATCGATCGAGTTCTATCAGTTTCATTCCACAATTCAATTTACGCTGCGACAAATGTCCGGGCTTCAGCACTTCCTGTGAAATGCGCTTTCTATTTATATACGAACATTTAAATATACGTACATAAATATATAATATATAAAAGCAGGTTCGGAAGCACTGGCAAGGCAGAGTAGCTCTCTGAACGTGTAAGCATAATTGCGTTACGTCATAATTTACTTCAATGTCAAACGTTGCCATCTGAGGTTGGGCCGATAACGCACCACGAATAATAACCTCTACAATGTGACGTTGAAATAATAACGTTTAGCCAACCCATACACAAATATAATATATTAAATCAGCAATAAATAATCTCCGCTGTCAGGACGCTTTCAATTATTAATAAATCGTAACGTGTATGTGTATATTTATTACAATGTTTGCAGAGCTAATGGTGTGTTAAAATGAAATCGTTTTTTTTTTAAACAAAGGTGTATTAAAAAAATGTGGAAAAAATTTTAACCTTTGAAGGACGGAGCATCGAGATCGAACCAGTATCCCAAACCGGGGTCGAGTAAGACCCCAGTATTTTTTTAATCAAAATACAGCTTTTCTCAATACAAATGGGTTCAATATATATCTTATTATCATTTTATACATCAACATAAAAAGTTTTAGTCATATAGCATGTTTTTGAATATATTTGTATTAAAAAATAACGACAAGCATCGACATGCAAACGCACATAAGGAAGGCTAATAGGCGACTGCATGACTCAATAGCCACGCGCCAAAAGCGACGAAAACAATAGCTTACGAAAATATAGCTGTCTCTTTCTCTCGCATTGATTCATCGATCAACAAGAATATGCAAGCGAACAGTAAAAAATATGACTTATCACTACCGCCTTTAAATCATACTTTGGAACGTAGAAATGTATAAATGTATTTTTTTACGATGTACCCCTTTTCTAAATCATACAAAATCTATTAAAACAAATTTCTTGTAGTTCATTTTAGGAATATAAGAAATATAGGGTATAGGTACAGCTTTGAAAATCACATAGTTATTACGAAAAACTTAAAAATTGGGGCACTTGCATACCCCACTTCGGCGAGGGAGGGTTAAAAATAACCTATTAGTGAAGTAAAAATATATATGAGAAATAATGAGAGCCTTTTATGCAAATTTTGTTCATGGCAAATGGTTAGCTGTCATCGTCTCCAAAATTTTTAAATTCTTCAGCGTGTTTATTACGATTTTATTTCACCATCAAATTAGCGGAAGCAATTGAAATCTCTATTGGCGGTCAAACCTCGCAAAATGGCAAAGTTTCAAAGCGATCGGAAGAACGTAGGAAATATAATCAGACCAGTTGGCGACGTATACCAATATAAACCTTATAAAAAATATATTTTTATAAAGAAGGTGATAGTTGGAGTTTATATTCACAGCATTTGTAGTCTTTAGAATGGTAAATTTATTGTATATTTAAACAAAAACATTTTTAATAAAATGCACCGCAAATGAAAATTTTACTTAAGCCATCACAACTAAAGGAAGTTTGTGTTTTATTATGTGATTGAAAAGAGGGGAGAAATTTAACGAAGATTGAATAAAAAGGAGAATTATTTGAATAATAGTTAAATATTATTTTTATATTTTCCCATGATGTCATTTTCAGGTTGCCCCTGAGCGACATCTATGGTATTATATATATAATTTTTTATATTATATAAATTTGGAATCATATTCAAATAGTGTTGACATATGTATTGTGTAGGATGGTTTTGCCAATTTGATGAGGAATCGCTTCAACAATGAAATTAGATAAATTGGCACACTCTGATTGGAAATGATATCCAAGTCTGACAAGCAGCACTACAGAAAAATTCGGAATATATTTTTTTTACATGGAAATCAACCTACGGGATTGAGCCCGGAAAACCTCTTAGTGGTTAGTATCAATGCAACCACAAAACTATGCTTAAATAATAGTAGAGCTAAGATATAACGGCTCGTATATTATATTCAAAAAAATAATATAAAAGTCTTTACAATAGTAATTATTAGAAAATAAAATAAAATTCACACTTCGATTATAAAATAAACCTTCTGAATGTTTTAAGACTTTCAGGCAGTCTTTTTTATCCCCCGCTTAAAATAATGTAAATTCAAGAAAAACTTACTACAATGTAGAGGTATATCTATATAAATATAAAATAGATAAAAATTCAAAATAAAAGTGGTATCTTTACTAAAATATTCAATTCGAATCCCAAATCATCACATTTTATACCGGCGCGACGTTAAAATAACACAAAACTGCCATCTGATGAATCGATTCAATGTCTCAAAGGTAACTAAATAACTCAATATTTATTTTAATTATTGCAAAACGAAAAGCCCCCCTACTACGATACACGCCTGAAAATTGTTGCGCAACTTTTTATTGTAGGAATATATCGACTGAAAATTTGTACCTTGAACTTTTCGATAAGAATGTGTCATATTTTCCTATAACCGGGGAAGCGAGATGGGGAAAATATTGAAAATGGAGAAGCGTGACGGAAAAATTACCCGTTTCCCGGAAAAGCGTACCAAGCCCCGTAAATAGAATGCGATGTGTTTGCAACGTGACGTAGCAAGCACTTAGATATGTATTTGTACATTTCCCGGAAGCGATAATTGGGCAAATTGTATGATGAGCGATAGTATATGTGGGTAAAGATAATATAAGTGTCAATTAAATGGCGGCCATTTTTATTTGATTGTTTGTTTTCTACATATATAAAAATGTTAATAAGGATTATAGCTATTCTAGGTTTTTTATGACTGTTCTTTTGTATTAAATTGTAAACTAACAAGCTTTTGTTTAATGAAAATATATTTAATTTCTTAAAATGAGTTATTTTTAGACTTAATTTTCGTAGTCAAGATTATTGTAAAAAATGTGAATTATTTTTTTATAAATATTTAATATATGAAATGTGTTGTTTTAATTATATTTTAGTGCTAAATTGTAATGAAATTTCTTTTCATTTAATTTTAATATATATGTATGATATTTATATGTATGCATGTATACGTATACATGCATTATGTATATATAAATACATATCTACATACATATATACATACATATGTACATATACAGGGTGTTATGAAGCTAAGTGCAAAGCCTTCAAGGGTTGATAGCTCATATCATTTACAACATTTTGAGCCCACATTTCAGTACAAAGTACAAAATCTCACAGTTAATTGCTAATATTGCCCAAGCTAGTAGTAGTATTTTGGTAAATTATTCTTTTTTTTATATAATGTTTATTCAATCAAAATAAAACAAATGCAACCATCTGTGTCAACCGAAAAAATATTAGAGGCACATTAAAATTGGAGCTTATCCAAACAAACCATGTAGATGACTACCTTATACGATTACCGCCGAGGATTTCGAGTTTGTAAAGGTGTGTTTAGACCACCCTAATATACCTACATATTGCAAGAATATAAAATAAGCAGATGAAGTCTATTAATGAATGTATTTTTCCAAAACTACATTGTAGTTCCATCTTCTTCATTGTTGTTAAAATGTAATGCTCACAATCTAAATGCCAAGCCACAATCTAAAATACTCAGCAGTTAGTGATTTCCATTGGGAAATTCTCCTATATTTATAAATTCAGAAATTCTGGTGTAAACCAGTCTTTATAAACGTTGACAAATTAATGACACAGATTACACGACTCATGTTCAATGCATTTTTTTTCAATGCTACCTGGAAAGGCTTAGCGGGTAGTGTTTTCGTTTACTTTGAACATGCTCAAAATGCAACGCATATCAGCGTTTTTTAGGCCCATGGACTTGTTGGTCAGCATTCAAAGGGTTAATCATTTATACATGCATTCGTCTAGACTAGAAAATTCATTCCCACATATTGTATATAAGTAAAACGTGGTAATGAGAAGACATCAGACAGGAAATCAAGCCTTTATATGTATATGTATGTTTCAAAACCACAATAGTACGTAGAAAGTGGATTTTTCGCATCGACCATCTCATGTCGAGAGCTTAAAATGTTGACGTGTCCTATATTTAGAAACTTTCTGTTCGAGACTTTGTATACATACATATAAATACATATTTTATTTTTTGCAGCGGCGAAATATTTAGCATAGTAATGGAGTTAAAGAAAAATTAATACAGGGAAACGTCTAATCATTTTTCACGGACAAATCTGGACAGCTTCCGAGAAATTTTAATATCGAGTCGTCTTCTTCATCCACACGCACGATTCTTTAATGAAAATGTATTTTCTTTTTACTTTTTTTTTTTTTTATACAATTTCTATCTGTTTCTTTATCAACGCGGTGCGAATCAAACCGAGTGGCAAAACAAGAAAAAAATGTTAAATAAATTAAAGAAAACTTTTTACACGGATTACTTCGGCTATATTTATCAACGGCGAACGCCAACAGCGTCCAATCATCTGCGGATTATCTCTGCGAACAGGAAAAAAGAAAACAATGCCAGATGAAACGTGGATAGGACATTGCAGATGAATAGATAGAAACAACGGGAATATATTATATACATATGTATCTACCGACACGCACACCGGAATCATTATAAAGGATTACACCGATGTTTGGAAACGTATTTCTGATCGCAGTATCGAATTATAACGATACAAACATATGTATAATATATTGGATCACCGGACTAAAGGGTCTAGCTCTATCTGTGTTGGCATTCTTATAGTGTTTTTTTAGAGGTATAAAACTTCATACAAATCGTAGTAATGACCGTAGTATTGGATTTATTGGAAGACAATGTCATGTTATTAATTATAGCATATAGGCTGTTTTTAATAAAGCACATTATACATGGAAGTACAATTTTCGACCAGATTTTTGATCAGTTCGGGCCGTATATTGGCAATAACGCGGCGAAGGCTTTCAAGTCGTCCATCGTCTCTGGGTTATCGGCGTAACCCGGCGACTTCACATATACCCACAGAAAATAATCCAAAAGCGTTAAATCACATGATCTTCAGATCAATTCACGATCGTAAAATGGACGTAGTGCATGGTTAGTTCCATAAACCTAACCATAATTTTCAAATTTAAATTTGCCTTAAAATAATTTATAATACACCTAATATACTAACTTGAAAAAACTGCATGCCATAAATAATATTCCGTTTGTTACAGACATTACTAACAAACTAACCACTAGATTCTATGGCAGAATCACTAATAACCATAATAATACACTTGTGAAGAGTCTCGGTGATTACAACAAAATTTCTATACCCTTCAGGTATAAACACAGATTACCTAAACACAATCTGCTTTAGGACATCGACTTTAGAGAGTCTGTATTAATGTGCGCGTATTGATGTGCGCGCGCAGAATACGGGAGGAAAAGCCTGTTCCTCTTGTTCCTGTTGTGTCCTGCTCGCGCAAATTAAGTGAGTATGTACCCTTTTTTATCTTTCGACTTCAGATCTTTCGATTTTCGATCTTTGCCTTCCGATATTTGCATTTTCGGGCGTTTCACATTCGGGCCCGTGAGGTAGACCCCGAATATATCGGCTAATATCTAGATATTTCATTCCGTAAGTATGGGAATTTTCAGTTTGAATTCAAATTTGTATGCCCATTGAAAAAAAAAATTAGTAAAAATACGCCAATAGTATAAAATGTACGGAATTTTAATACAAAAAGATCATTACATTTATTATAAAACAACCCAATTTAATTATAAAATTGGACACAACTTTACCTATCTAGATAACTTCACTTGTAATGGCACTGTATGGACTAATTGGATGTTAAAATTTACAAAAAATGTTTTGACAACTTGTTCAACAACAATAATAAAATCACAAAAATATTTTCAAATATTATTTCACACTCAAATTCGCAAAGGAGATTTTTCTTAAACCGTAATATGCTATTGATTATGAATATTAAGAACGGATAAACCGAGTTTTCGCGTGCATGTTTTAACTTTGAATCGCGCTTTCAACGCACATGGAAGTGTCGTATGAATATTTCATTGTATTCAAATTTAGTGCAGGCGTTCGTAACCTTTTTTTTCGTTAAGTCAACGTTATCTTCACGGTTCACGTGAGACAAGAATGACGCGCACATATCCCTTTACGACCAGTTTGTATACAGAATGTGAATGCGAAAAGTCGAGAGGCGGGAATCAAAGGCGCGGCCCACCGTTTGAGCATCACTGACACGACAAAAAGGTCGTTCGGGTGAAATTACGAACGATTCCCAACAATGGAATGAAATATAGATAAGGAACATCTACATACAATGTATACATACATGCACATATTTATATACATATGTACATATGTTCCTATACGTACAAACATATATTCGTAGCAAGCAACTTTCGAATTGTTGCTTCTATGTATGTATATGAAGATAAGGTAAGCTTTTAAACCAAAAATGTTTTGTTTTTCGATAATATAAAAACTCATAAATTATTAAGTATACATGTAATGTACAGTACATATGTAGACAGTTCCGTAACTTTACTAGGTTGTGTCAATTTTGTTGACGTCTGACATTTCATGCATGACGTTTCAATAGTCAAAAACCAATATACATAGATAAGTTTGAATGTCATGTACTGTAGTTGGTTTTTCAATTATTTAAAGTTTGCCACTCAAAATACATAACATGTTATATAACCAGTAACAGCTAATATATACGTAAAAACTAGTACTAGCAATATTCGAGAAATAAAAAAAAAATTGCTGCAATTAGTAATATTTGAAATTCGTTTTAAGCAGCAGAATAGACTAGTGTTTAACATATAATATTATTTAACCTATAACACCAGCAGCGTGGTCTAGTGGTGAATGTTGAATTATTTTCGTATTTGATGTTACGAGTTCGATTCCCGCTAAGTCTCGCTGTTGGCCAGACCTTGGTTTGTCGAGGTCGATCGTTTCTTATCAGAATTTGTCAATTTTTCTGATTTTCATTGGAACGATTCCCGTCAAATTGGCGTTTCCTTCCCAATTTTCTGTTGCGAACCTTTAGTTATTGTTATATCTTAGGTTTCGCCATATTGCTCACCATAGATGTCTCTCTGGTTGTTTATCGAATATAAAATTCGTATTGTTACATGAAACTTATTCATCGTTATTTATCGAATTAATACGATGTTTGTAATATCTGACCATAGATGTCAGATATTGTTTAGATTTACATGTATCTATGTAATAATTATGTGGACCAAGAAGGCGCATTTGAGGTTTACCTGTTAAACCTTCCTGGTATATTTGTATATATGTATGTATGTATGTATTTAAATAATGCTTTGAAAAAAGTGGTCACGGGTTCAAATCCCACTATTTTCTTCTGGCCAGACCTTGGATTTGTGATTCCAGGTCGATAAAATGCTGCAAATTTACAAATTTGACCAGAACTGTCTCTGTGGATGTTAATTGATATGTATTTACTTTGTATAATACTAATAATACTTTTATCAAATATACAATGTTTCTAGTCAGGAATGCTCATTGGAGGTACCTGTTATAAATTAAAAAAAAATCAATTTTATTGTGTTTACAATCAAGTGCATATTTATGGATGTTAAAATTGATCAAAATTTATATAGGTACTGTACTTGCACTGCAATTTATCGCATGTTGAAGCAAATCACTTGATAGCAACATTTGACATTAACGTTTAGCAACAGCAACATTAAAAAGCGTGTTATAATGAAATAAATATATTTAAAAAGTCAATTATATTCTGAAAAATGTATGCTTCCTTTATGTAATATGTATTTATGCAACAAATTGTATGTTTCATACATTTTAATACGACCAGAACTTTATCGACTCACCCGCAATGTAAAATAATCAGCAACAGCAACATTTAGAAAGTAGATATTTTATCCGTTTCAAAGACAGAAAGTAGATATTTTATCAGTTTCAAAGACAGAAAGTTGATACCCTTTCAAGGCGAAACTAAATTAGAAACATGCTGCAGGATAATTGCATCTTACAGGATTACATGAACATAGTATCCATTTACGTAAGTACTATTTGTATATTATGATACAATACCATAATGAAAATGTATTTCGCTTGAGTTGAATCAAATTGAAATTTTCCACTGCGGCTAATTGAAGAGAAACTTCCACTCTGATTTTCACTTGAAAGTGATCGATTTTAGCTTGTTGATAATACATACATACATGTATTATATAATAGTGGTTTTACCCGGCTTCGCTCGGTATTTGTAATATAAACCGCTTAAACATGACTAATCTAATAGTAAACATTTTATTTAATTTATTTGAATAGTTTTATTTTATATAAATTTATTTGAATACTATATGTATATCAGAATCCGGCGCTTGCGCCCCCGGAGCCTTCGCCCTTGGCGGCTGCGCCCCCGGAGATTTAATAAAAATTTTACTATTAGATTAGTCGTTTTTAAGCGGTTTATATTACAGATACCGAGCGAAGCCGGGTAAAACCACTAGTATATGTACATGCAAAGTCTCTTTCGATATTATATATTAGATACATCTGTTGTATAAATTTTCTCTAGAAACGGTTGTGATAAATAGTGTATTTTATTAAATACAGGTTTCGTCTGGTGATTTTCCAATTTTGTGATATTCCACGAAAAAGTCATAAAATAAAATATTTCACGGTATATTATTATAATTTAAGAATTAATTTACCAAAAAATTTTCTTTACAGTATGAATTGTGAATAAAAAATATTCCCTTTAGAGTGCTGGCAT